>NC_133324.1:824933580-825242747 GCF_042186555.1 Aquarana catesbeiana | reverse complement strand
CATAGAGAAAAATGGCATGGCTGTCTAAATATAATTTCAGAAATCTAACCACCCTTTTTGTGCAAAAAAACACTTGCTCTTTGTGGATTCCTTGTGTTTAACAGGGATGTATGACATCCATTCCTATTCTGCAAGTTCTGAATCAGGCAGAACTTTCCTCCCATGGTGCAACAGGATCTTGCACTATCCTCAGTCCTCCTCTGTGTGGGCTGGGCTGTCAACATGTTATGAGAAATGGGTCAGATCCCAGAGAGCCAGACCACTCTCTCCCATTGCAAGAAAAACATTCTATTTAGTCATTTAAGGACTTTCCATTAAAAAAAAAAACTGTGCTCTCCATTAAACTGAAATCATTCTTAAAATTAAGCTATATATAAATAGCAAAACAAGTTCTATGGATTGAGAAGAAATAATGTCACATCCTACCATTAAGCTGATATTTTAGGATAATACTGTCCATTTACAGTTTTTCTAAATGGCTTATAGCATTTGCTATACTATTGCTGATCTTCTTTTCTATTGAATATACATTTATACCAATCCCAGGAATTGTTTAAGTCTCATACCAAAGCATCTGCCATCTGTGAAAGGATTTACTATGTGGCATTTTGTCCCCTGATCCCATTCCTACTTCATATTGGCTTCTGTATTGTAACTGTTATAAATTCTATACATTTTTTTTTTTTATATAGATTAATATTTTCATTTTATTGTTAGAAATAAAATTCCAAAGAGCAAATCCATTGGGGCTTTAAGTGGGCTTTTTTAAGTGTGAATGAGACACAAAGAAAGATTATGATTGGTTACCACTAGTCAAAAAACTTTTCAATGGCTTATGGGGTTCTGTGAATTTTATTTGGTGTGTCACTATGTTACTTTAGGTATAAAAAAAAATAAAAAATTGCAGAATGTCACTTACTTATCATCAGCACCATCCCTTGTATGTTTGTTGTCCAGATTGCCATCAGTCTGAGCTACCATTGTATTGCTGCTGGATGTGGTTCCTAGCAAGATGATAAAACTTCGTTAGCAACAGCACTGAACAATTATTATATTGGTATATAAATACATTGAGCTCATCAACATACATTAGAGATTTTCTAATATAGAAGTGCAAATGCTATGTGTCCTATTTCATCCAACTAGATTTGACTGAAGTTACTATACAGTAATAAACTACATTAAAATGCCTTAAAGTGGGGTTCCACCCAAAAACACAAAAATACCTGAAAAATTCTAAAAAACAAAAAAAATGTTGATTTTTTTTTTTTTTTACCTCTAAATGCCTGTTGCTAGGTGGTCCCTCGTAGTCTGCCTCTTCCTTTGCCTGGGCTGGTGACATCACTTCCCCCTCGGCACAGGAAGGGCTCGGCTCTGCTCCCTCCCTCCTGTCAATCATCTGGGACCCATTACAGATCACAGGTGATTGAGCGGTCAATCACGGCGCGCGGCGCCGCATGCGCAGTGGGTGCCAGGCTGTGAAGCCACAGCCCGGCGCCCACAGTTGAAATGCCGGCGCCGACGAGCGGAGGGGGGGGACGACGAGCGGGGGTTCGATTACCCGCATCGCTGGACCCAGGGACAGGTAAGTGTCCAATTAAAAGTCAGCAGCTGCAGTATTTGTAGCTGCTGACTTTTAATTTTTTTTTTTTTTTAATGGACCCCCTGGGTGGAACTCCTCTTTAAGGCTCGGTTCACACCTAAACTGGCCGCGGATTGGACAGCAACGCTGTGCGTCCCTGTTCTCCGTTTTAGGGACAAGTCAGGGCAGGATCTTTGCCTGAATAGGGCCCTGAAACGGAGTCAAAGATGCACAGCGTTTCTGTGCAGTGCGCTCTGCAGCCGCCCTGGAGATATGTGAACCGGCTCAATAGAGAGCCGGTCACATTCTCCTGCTATGCGAATTGGATGCAGGGAAACCCACATCCAATTTGCATAGGTGTGAACCCAGCCTAAAGGGTGGATGTCAGTCTGGAGGAGTGGACATTCCTAAGTAGGCTGCCTTTGCATGTAATAGCAATGCTTACATGTGATTCTGAGCCTCCATGATTAAAAGGACTGCTAATCCAATTAATGAAAGGGGTGGGCCAGAGGCAGTAAGGCTGGGGAGAAAAGAACTGGATGATGCTAGACATCATCCAGCCAGGAATTAAGAAGGGCTCCATCTGACTTTCTGCAGCTCACAGTATGTAGTGAAGCAAGTGTAAGCAACTTCAGTACAGGAGAGAGGCCTGTACAACTGTGCAGGACTGATGGTAAGGCTCAATTTCAGCTTTAAAGCTGGCCATAGACAGTTTGAATCTTAGTCGGTTTAGTAGGGACCGACTGAGTGGGCAGGCTGAATGTATTCAAGTTTATCGAGCGATCAACTTGGGTAAAACCAGCCTGTCTGATTTTACATGCGATTATTGCTAGTGGCTGTTATAATCGCTAGCAATAATTACTGTGTGTTCTCCCAACTGGGACGGCTCGCTGCAACCCCCCCCCCTGCCACTGGCAGAACACAACCCGTGGTTGCAGGAAAGAAAATCTCTCCAATGGAGGCCCAAATTATGCCTATTTTGTATACTTAGTAGTATAAACACCACTTGCCTAGTTACATAGATAATCTGATTGAAAAAAAGACCATCCAGGTCAACCAACGGTCAAGTAGACATATTATTAGCCTGTTAAAGTGTTACTAAACTACGTTTTTTTATTTTATCAAAATAACAATCATGTTATACTTACCTGCTCTGTGCAGTGGTATTGCTCAGTGCGGCCCTGATCCTCCTCTTCAGGGGTCCCTGGTGGCAATTTTGATTTTCTGCGGGACTACCATAGCCAGCCGCTGGCTATGGAGAGAGGTAGTCCCCGCGCTCCCAAGCTCTGTGTATAGAGCTGTGCTCCATAGACTTACACATCGGGACTTAGGTCCGCCCCCCACTTCCTGATTGACAGCAGCGAGAGCCAATAGCACCTGCTGCTGCTTGAATGCAGTGTAAAGAGGAAGGGGAGAAAAAATGCAGCCCTGCACAGCGCAGATCTCTTCTCCCCCTTCACACAGGGGAAGGGGGGGGGGGCACAGAGACACTTAAAAAACATTTTTTACCTTAATGCAAGCAATGCATTAAGGTAAAAAACATTTTTAGGTTTAGGAACACTTTAACACAGTGGCTGGATAAAGATCAAGGCAAGTGATGGTGTTTCTGCATTTATAAAGAGAAGGTAATTGAATATTTATTGACCAATTTCCTCTTACCTGAGGTGACAGAGGGTATTTTATAGCTTGAAGTGATGCGGTAATATGGTGGATTGTCCATATGAGTTACACCAGAGCTCACCGGATCGGTGAGTTGTAGCTCACTAACCAGTTCCTCCAGAAGCTGCATTGTCTTATCTCTGCCCAGATACACAATCACCTTCTTTACCTAGGGGGGGTGGGAAATAAATACCATAATAGTTGTCCTACACAGAGGCGCATAGTACATATCTAATGTTTTGTAGTATATTGAGCGCTCCCCACAACTTGAAGAACCTTCATATTCAGTCAGATGTCTTGGTACATACAGGTAATCAACCAAATATTTGTTGCTCATGAATCACTGCAGAAGCTTTGGGCACAGACTCTGTTGTCACTGTCACCTTGTTTTGTGGAACAACGTGTTCACTGGATGATTTTGAAGACTTGCAATACAGTTTTTATTTAATTTAATCTGGTAATAAAAGTTTAAATGATGGAACTAAGAGGATACCAGCACTATATTCCTGGTGGTGCTAAAATTTAAAGTAATTTTTTGTACTAGCATTGATCTGCTCCCGTTCTTACTGTAGAGGTGTGGATTTCTTATGCTGGATATAGGAATATCAAAGATTACAGCATGAGCCAAACTCAGGTCACATACAGCCAATGATATCTAAATAAAACTATCTTTATAATTATTAGCTAACACTTACTTAGTGTACCTAATGACTGTGATATTAGGCACACAAACCCAATGAGAGAAAAATACTTTTTCCTTTTTCTACCAGTCCTTACATATGTACTAAAGATGGACAAGTTTGGGTTTTTTCACTGAGCAATGCAAAGAACAGTTACTTATAAGCAAGCAGATTTAACGTTTTCTGTTCTAACAATAAACTTAACTCTGATTGGCTATTACACGCTGCAAAGTCTTAGTCAATTAGTCCAACTTTGTATATAATAAACAACCCACTGGCAAGCCTATGTAAATATCTAAATGCTTTTTAAATAAATACTTACATAAGGCAACAGGCTCGGTTCACTGTTCACACCACAAATGCTTATAAGAAAGTGCAAAATAATTTTTAGATTTTTTGGCCAGCCATCTGCAAGGGTGGTCCACACATTTTCAATCTCAGACCAGGCCACCTCATCGCCATACTGCAAAAATAAAAAAAAAACCTGATTATATGGTACACACAGAAAGTAAAATGAACAATACAAGCTTTACAAAAGTATAATCTGTTTTAGGCCTCTGTATGGGGACGTCCAGGTGTGATGTTCGAAGCTACCCCTTGCAGGCATTATCCTAGCTGTCACTTGGGATGCAACAGCTGCACAGACACAGCCGCTGCTCCCAATCTGAAATCTATATGTGTATGTTTGGGGTTGTGAGCCAGCACGCATGTCGCATTGTTTCCGTGCAGCGACTGCATCCCAACTGATTGGAACCCTTGCTTTGCCTTTAATTTAAAAGCAGTAAGTCGGGGGAGAAGAGGGGGTAAGAGACCACTCTGTTCAGTACCATTGCACATAGCATCTAAATATACCCTCTTTTATTTTAATAGAAATAAAAAAAAAAAAAGACGACCTTACAATTGCTTTAAGGGGTGCTAGGGACTGCTTCACATCTTTTGGGACTGCCCCAAAATCAAACTCTATTGGCTGGAGGTGGCACGCACAATTAAGCACTTGACCGATGTTACTCTGGAGGGGGGTCCCGGGGCTTGCTTGCTGCACCTCTCTAGACGACCAATCAAGAAATACAAAGCCTCCCTTACTATTCAGTTATTGAATGCCGCCAAGGCATGCATACCCTTGTGTTGGAGATCGGAGACCCCACCAATGAAATCTCAGTGGTTTGCCAAGGTGAATGAAATACGAAACATGGAAGATCTCACTGCCACCTTATAGGACAGGGAGGAGACCTTTCGGGAGACTTGAGGACCATGGCAACATTACATCTATTCTGAAGCGTACCTCCGAGAGGTAGCACAGTCTGAATGACTCCTGGGCTCGGGTTGCTTCCCGGTCGGGGGGCACCACCGCCGTCTCCTTCTTCCTCCTCCCCCCTTTTCTTTTCGCCTCTTTTGCTCACTACCTTTCTGCCTACCCCTCTCTTTCTTTCCCCAATTGCGGGGAGTCCTATTCCCCTCTTTTTCCTCTCCCTTCCTTCTGTTCCCCCCCAAATTACCCCCAGTTTTGGGAAGGTTTAGTCAGATAATATAAATATCCTGTTTTACATTACCTATCTGTTGCATCCCATGACTGGACTCAGCTGGTTTTCTGGGGGATATTCCTCCCAATCGGCTGAGAATGTGTTTCTCACTGTTTGGCCTTGGTAGCTATACAAGCCTAAGTGGGTTATTAAGATGACGCTCAGGAAGCTTCCCCAGTTGAGCTCACAGACAGCTTCGTCACACAGTTTAACCCATATATATACTTTACAGAATGCATAACCGAGGGAATTGTTATTTGACACTGATGATATGGCATCTAACCCTTTATGTGACATGTTTTTATTCTTATTATTCTTGTATACGCTGTCATCTGTTTTTGACTACTAAGCTGTACCATATTGGAAAGAAATAAAGGAATTACAAAAAAAAAAAAAAAAAACGGGTGCTAGGGACAACATGCTTCTCTTATTACAACGCAGGATCCTTTTCAATCATTATAGCAGGCAGACCTTTCCAGTGTCTGAGTATTTAGCAACTCCAGAACAAAAAGAAACACAGGTGAGAAGCTGTAACTGATGTTGCTAAAATACTTGCAATATACAGTATATATCTGGAAAGAATTTGTTTCCTTCAACAAGTGAAGTTTCACTTTGTACAAAATGTAAAATGTTTCCAGTAAGAACATTGTCAGACAACAGTAGACACTTTGACTGTAGATGAAAATAAAAATATGGGTTATTTCCAGATGTAGAACTTTACCTTTGCTGTCATATACAGCAAGTTATTTAAAACCATAGCAGTGGCTTGTGGCGATCCCCATCCTTCTCCTCTAAGCCAGCGCCTGCTGTTAACCATCACATCACGGTCTTGCAGTGACTCGTCAACATCATCCTCATGTCTTCGTACAGTAGGCAAAGGCTTCAAATCTACCAGCTCAATGTTATTCATCCATGGTAGTAAATAGTGCAACATCACCTGTCGACCAGCTGGGTGCGCTGTTTGTATTCTCTGGCTGATTTCTGCCAAGGGAAGTTATAGTAAGATGTTAAAGTAAAATGCAAACTTTCTTAAAATTGGTCATACACAAATAAGGCTTTGTAACATACATTCTTAGAGGTTTACATTATATGTTTAGTCTGTTAATACAATATTAGAAAATGTGAACAGACTTTAAAGGGGGAAAAAAATACACCAAGAAAAAAAAAAAAAAAAAAAAAAAGCACAAGGTACTGGCTGAAACCAGCCATGATAAGATAATGTGCTTCCTCAGCCTACTGTCCTTAGCAGGTTAGTGTGTAATCCACAATTAACACAAATAGATACTGCAGCTTATTGCTATAATATAAAATAAGGTGTATAATAAAAAAAATGGATTAGAGAATAGGCCAAATGATAAGATCTGTAGATCTGGCACATGGGTCAGCTTATTGCTGTGAACATGTGCTGTGTGCTGGCTGGTTCATGTGCCACATGTTAAAGCAAGCTCTGATGTTCGTCTATTCGAGCAGTTGTAAACAGTACTTGCTCTGGTTGCAACGGCAGAGTCTGTGTTTAAATGCACCCACTGCCAAGGGCATCTATTACGTAATAATAAGGGAACCGCTGTGTTTATTATCAGTAGCCCACCTGATCTAGAAGCAAAATCCTAATAGCCAGGTTGTCCAATTTACTGGCAAAATACTTGGTGGCTTCCAATCACAACAGCCTTACTTTTAGGACATGAAGGAAGCAGGGGATTTCCTTTTGAAAGGAAAGAACATAAAAAGAACACAAGTGCACACACTGCACATCAGCTGCTTCAATACCTGAAAAAATTGGAAGAGTAAGTTCTGGGTATGTCCGTGCTAGTTCTTCAGAAAGCTGGTAGTAGGATACCGAGTACAGGTGTGGCAATGGGGATGGGTGACTCAATATTCCATCTGTTCTGTGTACTTCCAATTTGTGAGCATATCGGAACATCTTGGGCTCCAAAATCTGCCATAAAAAAAAAAATCAGAGGACTGAACAACCTAGCAATGGTACACTGGGGACAGAACTAGGTAGGCAATATACTACAGCAGCTTGAGACAATCCCCTTCAGAAAACTCACATATTTCAAATGCAAATACAGAGGGCATATCATCTATTTAACTCCCAGATTCAAATATTTCATGCTGGACATACGCTATAGGTTTGATCTATCATAATGTCTGCATTTACAAGTCACCTGTCCCGAAAGTCAAAATGGAACTGCTAACTGCAAAAAGCTGTGTCCAATTGGCCTCTGAGGAGTTTTTTCAGTTCATAGTACCGACACCGTCACGTTCATAGGTCCTATGCAATGTAACCTAGCAATACTGATCATTGGATGCAGTGAAAGTCCTCCGTTGCCAGGTAAATATTATTTCTCTCTCTAATGAGGGATTTAACCTTTTCTGGCAAGCTCAACTCAATGACTGTGATACATACTGATATGTCTGTTGGAAACATGCCATTTTTGAAGTAACAGTTGTTCATTGCTTGGTCATGTGATCTGTGCAATGTACTCAATCCATGACCTGCCATGAAATACATGTAAAACCCCTCCACTGGTGGGCAGACACCTGAGTGGGAGATGACGCGCCTCGTTGGGTTAATAACGTTTAATGTACAGAGTTTACAAACCTGCAGCAATTGCATAGCAACTTCATAGATATCTCTGGCAGAATCAGCCGCCTTAAACAGTACCAGATTAAGGAGTGTAACTGTGTCACACTGGTAATCCCTGGAGAAAGATTAGAGATGAAATTATATTAAGACAAGAGATGCATTTGTACCTATTTACTATGGCAAAGAGCAATGTGCCAAGTACAAAAGAAACTAATTAGTATTCAAATATCATTGTTCCGAGTGCTTTGAATTGAAATTGGATTGATCTCCATCTGTTCTAATGCTTTGGACCTCCTCACTAGTTCTTGAACTGTTTCACTTGAATTTAAGTTTTTCACAATATAACAAGCCAGAGAATGTCAGTCAGAGAGATGTGCTATACCTGTTCTGGAAAACACTGGCAATGGCTTTAAAGCAGCCTGATGCCACCCTCTTGGAGCCAGTGTAGCAGCGATCCACTGCCCAGTACATGAGGTTGCTCTGGTCAGGGTTAAGTTCCAGCAAAAGCATGACGGCTTCACATCCCAGCTGATGAACCTTGCAGAGAGATTAAAAACAATGGTTTGCTGAGAACAGAAGTATTACAATGAGAACTGTCAAAGCTATACAGCACTTCTGATAAATAATTCTGTTATTTTTTTTAAACAAAGGTTCTCTAGCTTTTTTTTTTTTTTTTTTTTTTTGGGATTACATTGAGCGTTAAACACATGGGTTCATCAGTTTCAACCATTTATTATAAATTGCGACACCATGCTTAATTTATCATTTTGTCATTAAAAAGAGCTACCCGTAATGCTCCAAGGCAACCAATCAGATCAGAAAATGACAGATTGAAAAAGAAAACTTGACCAAGCTGCTTGCTGCTGTGTTGCAATCCAAACAGTTCTAGTTGCAGTCAAACTTTAAAATGAGGCAAAGGGGTTGATTAACTAAAACTGGAGTGAAAAATCTGGTGCAGCTGTGCATGGTAGCCAATCAGCTTCTAACTTCAGCTTGTTCCGTTATTGGATTCAGGGTTATATTTAGACATCAAGCAGTCCTGGGTGCCCTTAATGGTACACTTTTACACCTCCTGTAGCAAGTGATTTTTTTAATAAAAAACAAATACTAGAGTGTAATATTAGAAACTGGATGGGGTCTACTTTATTTGCAAAGCCACTTTTCAACTGTACAGACCCGCTAGCTATATAAAAAATGGTTTCAGCTCTCCTGACCTATAAAAAGCCTTCTTACTCCTCTCAACATCCCCTGTACCTCCTTCCCCTACAGTTCTTTTATTGAATTCAAATGTTCAGAGAAACAATTAACACAATCTGCAGATTTTGTAGCTAAGTGCTGTGCTCCCTTGTAACTCTGCTGCAATATGCACTGATCCACGTGTGCCAATATGGTACATACATGATAGGTTTTCCAGAAGACATTGGAATCTAGTGAAAGAAAAAGGCTTTTTCGCTTACTATTAACAGAACTGCTACTGAGTCTTTCTGCACGGTGTCAAACTAGACAAAAAAAAACTTCATTTTACAGAGCAAAAGACTGCGCTAACTTACAACATGTTAAACCTTGAGTTACTGGGAATCAAAAGTGCATACAAATTTCTAAAGTGAAAAAAAAAGTTATAAAATAGACAGAAAATATGATGTGGTTTCAACAGCTTTACTATCCTCACACACTTATCTGTGATTAAAACGTAAAGCTGCCTGCACTCAAAACTAAATACAGCTATTATACTGAGCTGTTCTAATACAGACAGCATCATAGTACTGCACTAGGCTATTAAGCTAAACCCACCCATTATAGACGGTCTATTGCACATTAACGACATACTACATGTTGTTAAACAGTAGTACTACCAACAAATTGTTTTCTGCACAAAACTACTTTCCTGTCCAATAATAAAAAAAAAAAAAAAAAGAACAAACTACTAACAGTAAGCCTGTTTTGGCTGAGAGTATACTACAGCAATAGGCCAGACAGCAGTGTTAATGGTGCCCATTAAGTAACAAGTTCGCTACACTGTTACTGTGGGCACCGTAAGGAGACAAAATAACTTCCGTAAACTCTCCTGTGCTCTGATCCACCTTAAAGTGTAACTAAAGGTAAAAGGTTTTTTTTTTTATAAAAAATAAGAGAATTGCGCTAATAAATGTGCAGTTTTACATACATAACATAAGTAAAAAAAATTTTTGTAATATGTGTAAAAGAGGATGAATGCAGATAGCAACTGCATATGATCCACAAAGGTGTCCCATCAAGTGAAAAAACTCAATAAAATAAATAGTGACTCCAAATAACCCACCACATATTTTATAGCGCAGTTTGTACTTCTATTTTTTCTATTTTTTTTTATAGTTTTGGATAGAGTAGAGATGGTTCTGAATGCTTGTCAGTTTTTATTGCTGTCAGTATCCCCCCAATATGGAGGTTTCACCCTCGCTATCTGCCCTGTTTACCATTATCATTGAAAGTGAAAGTGAAAGTAAAAGAAAATCCCAAATTTTGGGTTGACATCAGAACACTAATAGAGGGGAAATCTTTCAATGGGGACAATAGTTCTGTGGACCCTGGTAACATACTGGATTTTCCTCACTTTGGAGGGATTTCCTCTGACTTCCTGTTTTGGCTATGAGACAGGAAGTTAAGGAAAATCTCCTCGATGGGACACAGATGGCAAAAAAAAAAAAAAAAAAAAAAAAACTGACAAGGGTTATAAACTTTCCTTACTCTACCCATAGCAAAAAAAAAAAAAAAAAAACAGAACGTGTTTGCCTTTAGTTACACTTTAAGTGCCCTGAGATTCTTGCATAGGGCTCAACAAGGTCCTCCCAAGCCAAATGTGGGAGCACTCAAGCCTAGCAATTAGCAATTCAAGGAGGCACAGCGATTGTCCCATGTTCCCTCAGGGGTTCTGAGTATAGATCACGGGTCCAGAAGTTAAGTTGTGGTCATCTTACGGTACTTTGCGGTAAATTGGCTTCTTTGACTGTTAGAAGCAAAAATATAGGTTTGCTTTAAAATGAGAGATTTTAGTTTCTCTACAATTGTGGGTGCATATCTGTGGCTAGTGTCTACATTTCTAATACATAAATATTACTTTGTTTTAGTGGATGCCTTTCACTGCCCCTTAAAGAGAAACATATCGAAGCTCTTGTGCACAGCTGTTTACTCTTGCTGCGCTGCTACTACTGCTATATGCACAAAAGTTTCACAAAATCGCAGACAGAACATTTGAATGAATCAGGATTGCATTAAAAGCTCCTAAATGATTAGGCCCTTAATCCAACCACATCACTCTGTCCTACCTTCTTGTCTTGGGAGTCCAAAATGTTATCCAGCCATTTGTATAAATATCCATCGGGTGACAGACCCACATTATCAGCAACTGGACCACAACATAACACAGCAGACATTGCCTGCAAGAAAAACAGAACACTGTGTTTAGCAGTTCACACTTTATAGAAAACCCTGCCTATGCACTATAGCATTATTACTCTTATAGCATGGTATTTTACATCTTGTGGTACAATTAAAACAGTAAACGTAGTGGTGAAGGTCAGGTACAAAATAATTATGCAGTGATATATGCTTTAAAATATATTTAAGTGTATTTTTAATGGCAATTAGTATGTTTGAATTTACTCTGATATCAGCCTTCTGGAATCCTTTGCAGAACAAGATTTAGGGTAGAAGAGTCAGCACTAGAAGCCATTAGAGATGTACTAACATCCTGTGCCACACCACTTCAGAAGTATGCCTATTGGTTCATAGTCGCCCTAAAATATTCTGATGCTATGTGGTCACTCACATCCTCCTGATGGCCCCCTGTCTTTGCGTGCAGCTGTAAATTAGTCAAGACATTATAGCCCTGCATTCTGATCTCTGGCTATTACTGCACATAAAAAAATAGGTCTTGGGATTCAAATTGAGCAGCAAATATGTATTGACTAAAACAATACTGTATAGAGCTGGTTGGATCCAAGCCTCTATTACGGCTATTATCATCAGTGACCTAGAAACAGATGTGCACTCTCAATCCATCTCTGTAATCCTCTCACTGCTGGAAAAGCCACAAACTAGCGCTGAATAAGAGCAGGCCTAAGAATGAACATTTTGCATTTATTATTTAAACCCTGGAAATATGCAATGCTCCAAGTTTAAAAAGGATGCATTCTGAAAGTTCATCACAATGGTTCATAGGAATGACATGCTTTCATTTTATGCAAGTTCAGATATTACTACAACAGTATACCTTTAATGCACAGTACTGATGCCTATTGATCTGCATGTTCCGGTCACTGTATCTGTCCAAAGGGGTGAACATTATGCTGAACGGTCCAGCCCAGTGGCTGAATAACATGAAAAGGCTGTGGCGTAGACTCTGCTGAGGAAATATACTTCTTCTCTGGTGCACTGCAAAAAAACATTTATTACATTAATGCATGGATGGGACTGGAGGAATTTCGTTCCAAGTAAGGGCAGGCTGGTTGTACAGAAGTCAATCTACCAATTGACTTCTGTACAACCACCTTGTCGGGTTTTTCCCCGATCGATCAGTGCCGCCAGCACTGATCAGTGCATTCTGACAACGGAGTAGACTGCCCATCGTCAGAATACAATAGCTCAGCGGAAGTGATTCAGGTAATTTTTTGCTTTGTTCCACCCGCTGGATAAATTACAAAAAATTACTAATGTATGGGCTGCCTTACTGATCCATGAATCTGCAACCCTTGGAGTGCACCATACATTATTTACATAAAAAAGAGAGCGGTATAATTTACATATGATAGGCATAATAAAACCAAATACATTCAAACAATATACTCAACATTTATCAGTCAAAGCTAAAGAGCCAGCAAATTTTATATACATGCAGGCCACCCACCCAACATCTTAAACTGCTAAAAACCCTGTCCTGAGATTGGCAGGTCCTTGGGTAGCTACACTCTCAAACTACCTTCATTTGCCCCATAAAAATGAAATAAACAGCCTCAATAGCTTCCATTTCTGCAAAATGGATTGGGTTGCAGGTTTCCCTTTATAAACCTTTGTTGGTTCCTACAGTTTTTCAATAGTTTCTTTATAGGCCACCATAGTGAAATAGGCCACCAAGTGGTCTATGTCTACCAAAGGCATTATGGGCCTTAGTGGCTGAAATTGGAGACTATGCAAACAAATGTTACCCAAGTGTTAAACTGCAAAGTCTGCAGATTAATTTGGGGGGGGTGGGGGGGTGGTAATTTCACTTTTATGTGAAGGTCCGGCTTAAATTTAAATCTTTTTGTGTTCACTTTGGTATTAAATACAAAAATACACTGTAATTAATTTTTCTGACAATAAAACACAAAAACGTCCATAGAGTAAATTCTTTTTAGGCACTGTAGTTTTTTAAACTGTAATTTGGAAGGTGGTATCCATTTATCTAGGATTTGCTAGCTTGTTGAGATGGGTTAGGGAGAAACATGTCCCCATCTGCTGGTTCCTCCACTGCAATCCTTTCTTAGTACTAAGTAAAAGGACAGTAGATTCAGCCTATTATGGTGGAAAACACATCATATCAAGTCAGATAAATCTGAAATAATACCTGGAACATTTTGAATGATATTCGCCACTAAGGCACTAAAATGGCACCGGATATCTTTCAGCGTATCAGAGTCCTTCTCATTCTCTGCTTCCAGTAACTGTCTGGTTAAATCTACATACTCAAGCAGAGTATTGTTCAGGGAATGTGTTTCATTATCCAGGCCTCCACTTGCACTTGAAAAGAAGAGAAAACATTTCAAGATTTAGAAATACACCTTGTGCACATTGGCATATATAATCATCATACAGGTCGTACCTTTCATGCAAGATCTGCTCTGCATTCTTTTTTAAATAATAAGGCTTATTGAGTGTAGCTGAGAGCTAAGTAATGAATAAGCCTAAATGTGCCTACACTTACACAGCACGTTAACATACACAAGCAACTGCAGTTCTGTGTTTTGAGTCTATTCAACAAGAAATGAAAGCAGAACAACATCAAGATACCAGTGCTTTGTTCAAGGGACTGCACTGCGTTCTGTTATGCCTAATCATTAATTTATGTCTAGTTTTGTTACCTTCTGCCTTCACCTTTAAAAGAATGTGCTGTCAAAATTGTTCATTTTAATAGTGCTTCCAACAAATGTTGAAGCTATGAAAGCTTATAAATCAAGAATCAAGTGTTAGACACACTGCAGGCCTTGTTTATTGACTACCAAAAAAAACACTGGCTGTGTTGCTCCACAGCAACCTGCCAGAATCTGCATAGCTAAAGCTAGAGATAGGTTTGGGTCTGATTAGTTGTTATGGGACAATAAAGATAAGCATATCTCTACTTTTAGACACCTAAATAAATATGATGCTGACATTCTATATATTGTTAACCTCTTCATACCTGCATCCAGGTGGATAATACTTTGCTTTTGTTTTTCAGGACAAATTGGGCTTTCATTTTGGTAGTAAATAGTTATGGTTATCTCCTATTTTTTTTTGTTATTACCAAAGGAAAAGTGGCCAAAAAATAGTAAAAAAAATTTTTTTTTCTAAATTTAGCTGTAAATTTCTTGTTACCACCGTAACTTACCACTAAAGAACAACCCAAAATAACTTCTCCTGCTCCTGACAATTGCAACAATACCACATATGTGTATGTTATTTGTACTTGTATTACAGCCCAGAAGTAATAGTGCGCATTTTGCGTTTTTTTTTGTCCTACCTAAAACACACTGGACACTTACACTAATTAAAAAAATAAAATCCGGCTCAAAATATACTAACCCTGATCTTTGACCCAAACACTAACTCTGCCACTGACCCAGATCAAACCTTGATCTAGGTATTTTTCTTTATTTTGTTCTTTTATTTTTTTTAATATTTTATTTCCTTTAAAAAATTTTTACAAACACTTTTTTCTGCATGGAAAGACAACGATACAATGTATCTATATCTTCATTCACACAAAGACAAAAAAACAAACACAGGGGCGGGATTCACAGTGACTAATCACTGTGGTAGCCAATCAGAGGCTACAACAGCAATCAGGTGACCCGGAATCAGGAGATCCAGGTTCTGATCATTAGTACAGGGCCCGGGACTCTCAGTGAGACCTCGCTCCCAGCACAAAGGGAGAAACACATATGCGGCCCCATGGAAAAAAGCCCAGTTCCGTGAGGCCGCATATACATGTGTTACGTTGGGGTGAAGGGGTATATAAGGAAAGGTGTAATGCTTAGATTTACAGAAACAATCTTTTTATTAACGTACATGCTCAGGCAGTCTATGGCGGGGTGAGATGAGACCGTGTGTGCAGACATGCTGGCATTAGCCTAATTTCAGAGAGAATGGTTGGCTAGACTAGGCAATAACCTGCTCTGTTTTTACAAGTACCTTGAGAGTTTGATCATTTAGAAGTATTAAAGAAATTCTACTGATGATGGAAACAAAAAGTACAATAATTATACCCAAAGCTGAAAACCAAACTTTCTAAACAAAAGGCCCATTTTACTGTCTGTCAAACTTTAGGGGGCCAATGGGAGAGCAGAAAATGCCCTGGCGTCAGTGAGAGTAATCAATTTCTCAGGCTTGGTGGTCAGTGGGATTAAAAAAAAAGAAAATGTAACACAGCACTTGTGGTCAGTAGGAGGTGGAATAGCACCCCATCATTGGTACTATTGGCAGGAATAGTGCCCCATTGTTAGTGTCAAAGAGTGGAAAGAATTAGTGCCAGTGGAAGGAATGGTGTCTCATTGTTGTTGTCAGTGGGAGGAATAGAGCCTTGCATAAGTGGGAGAAATAGTGTCCCAAGAACTGGCTAAAGGCAAAGGCCCACAGTTTGGAGACTAATGGTCTACACCATTGTTTCTCAACTCCAGTCCTCAAGGCGCCCCAACAGGTCATGTTTTCAGGATTTCCCTCAGATGAAACAGCTGTGGTAATTACTAAGGCAGTGACACTGATCAAATCACCTGTGCAAAATAATGGAAAGCCTGAAAACATGACCTGTTGGGGCGCCTTGAGGACTGGAGTTGAGAAACACTGGTCTACACAATAGCAATACTGTTGGTACAGAAAATTCCATTCAGCGAGAACTACCTGTGACTGATGACACCAGCATCTGCCAGCAGTTCAAATATACGGACCAGCTGTACTCGTAAAATATCTCGACGCCTGCGCCGCTTCATGTTCTGCAGGAGAGAGAGAAGAAACTTAAGTTCCAAATATTTTTTTTAATTAAAAAAATGTTATACATACATCTGCAATTATAAATAAACACTTAACGACTTTGATATAGTAATAACTATGCTAAAAGTTATCCATTAAAGTTCAACTCCAGACAAAACATTCTTTTTTTAATTTTTGGACAGAATGGAATAGGGACAGAACCTCTGATCAGGTTTTTACTGAGGTCTGTAATCCCACTGGAGAGATTTCCCCTCTATCTTGTCAGACAGGAAACAATGGGTAATCCATTCAGTGGGTACAATGCCTGAAACAAAACACTTTTATTTCAGTAAGCCTAGGGTCACATTGATGCGATCTGGCATGCGATTTGACATGTCAAATCGCATGCCAAATCGTCGGCTATTGACGGCAATGGCACCATCCGAATCGGTGCCACACCGACTTTGTGGCGCCGCACCGATTCCCAAAAGTAGTTTCTGTACTACTTTTGGTGATTTCGGGTGCGATTTCAATAGACATCTGTGCAGGGACCTGCACAGATGTCTCTGAAATCGCCCCCGAAGTCGGACTGACATGCAGGTATGAAATCTTGCGAGTTCAGCTGAACTCGCAGGATGTTAATCCCGCTGTCAGTGTGAACCTGGGCTTAAAGAGGGAAGAGTTAAAACTTCTGTCAGATTATTAGCAATGGTGTTTCTTTCCGTCCCTGTGACAACTGCTCCTTTACATTCTGGCCCTTTTGTCAGATGGACAGGAAATTTTGTTAGATTTCCCCAGGTGATGAAGAAAGGATTAAAATCAAAAGGTAATAGCTCCCCCTAAATTCTAAAACAAAACTAGTTTTTGGCTAGAGTTTGGATTTAAATAACTCCTCTTTCCATAGAAATTAATTGGGGGTTTTACTATGCATTGAAGGTTGGTCTCCCAACAAAACAAACATGAAGATCTAGGAGTAACATGGACAGAAGAGTGTGTGATTTTGGAGTGGGGGGTTATTTAAAGGATAAGTAACTGCAGCTACACATTAAAAAGCTGTATATAATGTTGGTCCCTTTGTAAGGCTAAGCTGTATGTGCCCGTATACAATAAGCTTAGCCAGAAAAAGCAAACAACAGGGTACTAGTAATGGGGAGGCTAATAAGACCCAAATGTACAGCAACATATATAATCTAGGTGTTCCTTCTCACCGAAGGCTTTGGCCACTTGCAATATTCCTACCTATCTGCACATTAAAAGTATAACTAAAGGCACATTTATTTTGGTTTTGGATTGAGTGGAGATGGATTAGAACACCTTTCAGGTTTTTATTGCTGTCTGTGTCCCCACTAAGGAGATTCGCCCTCTCTATTTGTCCTGCTTACCATTATCATTGAAAGTAAAAGTAAATAAAAATCCCAAATTTTGGGTTGTCCCCTGAAAAGTAATAGAGGGGAAATCTTCCAATGAGGACGTTAGTTCTGATGACCTGAGGGTCCCCTAGGAATTCCCTTAGTTTGCATGGATTTCCTCACTTATTGTTTGGCTACGGGACATGCTCCTTCCTACCAGGTAGTTCCCAGGACTGAATGAACCTTAGAGGAACAAAGGAAAGGTCAGTTTATACAGGGGACGGGAGGAGGCCAGTTAAATGCTTAGGCCTCTAATAGCCTTTAGGCCAAATAAAGTGGTGAACCTAGTTCAAATTCTTTTTTTGAGGAATTGTGTATATTCCTAGCCTAGCTAAACTATTCATTAAATTTGAATTCCGTCAGGCAGGCCCTTAAGCTACAAATCTGTCAGTTGACCTAAAGTATATAGTACATTCACATCATAATTTGCATAAGCCTAAAATACATCCAATCAATCCTCTAGAACAGGGATGTCCAACCTTTTGACTTTCCTGGGCCACATTGGAAGAAGAGGAATTGTCTTGGGCCGCACAAAAACACTAACAATAAGGCCCCATTCACACTTAGCAATTTTGAATCGTGAATTCTGACCCCCAAATCCAAATCGCACTGCAAATGTGGCAAAACACACCACCTTTGTCTGGGTGCCATCTACTCCTAACAGCACCTCAAACGCAGTGCAATTTTGCCACAATTTTTGCACATCAAAACGCATCACGCAAAACGGTTGCCCAAACTAAGCCGCTGCTACTTTTTGGGATTTGCATGATCCATTTTGCCGTGATTGCCATAGGATTCTGATGCGATATGATTCTGATGCGCAACAATTGTGGCAAAATCACACCGTGTTTAAGGTGCCATTAAGAATAAATGACACCCAAACATGCATGGTGCGATTTGGAATCTCAGGCAGTATCGCAGCAATTCTGCTCGCAATTCAAAATCGCTAAGTGTGAATGGGGCCTAAGGATAGCTGATGAGCAGAAAAAGTCAGGCAGATGATCGCAGTTCAACAATGTGCTGTGTGTATAGTGCAGGGATGTGAGTTGGCTAGACACGGGTGTCAGTGATAGACGGGTTGAGGGTAGGGAACTTTGGGGTGGAGGTGGTGGGCTGCAACTGAAATCTGGGGGGGCAGTCCATCCCCAGCACCCCCCCTAGATCCAGCCAGGCAGCATTTACTTGGCTGGCGCTAGCTAGTGGGAGTCTTTGCATGTGCTGCTGGTGCTACTGCAAGCACGGCATCGCCAGCATCTCTTCAGATGTTCCTGGGCCCTGCTTGTCTGTGCTGGCTACTGCAGCAGGTGCTATGCCAAACACCCCTGGAATCCCTACAGACGTGAACATTCCTAGCCACAAGTTAACAATTTTGTGCTGGGAGGCATGCATAGCCCTTTTAGGCCGCATGCAGCCCACGGGTTGGACACCCCTGGCTCTAGGACAAGCAACTCTAATGCTATAAACACTGCATACAGCACATGTAATTGCAATACCACTTTACTGCTTATTTATAGGAGAAATGGCAATGATCTGGTCAGGTATTTTAGCTGATAAACCCTTACCATGAAGGCAGTCCGCTTAATGGCAGGACAAACAAGCAATGGAACAGAACTGACATTTAAGTAAATGAAAAGCATAAAGACTTTTTCACCTTACAGGACTTTTATCTTTATATTATTAAGAAGTTCAAGAGAGGTCTGGATACATCAACAGGTAGAGAAAAAAACCTTGAATTTCCTGTATTACAATTTGCATCAAGAGCTGGAAGCTGAGCATGTAATATAAACAATGCAGTGCTGACATATAATATAATTACCTCTGGTCTTCTATCAAGTGCTTCCTTAATTATGGGGTGCAACTCCTCTATTAATTCCCTGGATACAAATAACAGATAACAGTGTAAGGCACCTGTAGTTTAAACAGCTGTTCAGACAGGAAACATTACGGCGTTTACAAAATATTTACAGGCGTGGGTTGTAATTACACCAACGTGACAGAACGCGCCAGTGCTTTTTGGCAATCTGCATCTCAGTCATAATGAGCTACATCTTTTACATGGGACGTGCACTTCACAGGATGGAGGGAGGACAAATGATAATGGTACTGTACAAGTCAGCAACAAACCCAGTGTGATACTCTTTTTAACATTGTACAGTAACAGTAGGGAAATCATTGCAACAGTTACAATAGGGAGTTAAAGAAAATACCTTAATTTCAAATAAAAAGGAAGCAAGGAGATAAGGGAAACATATGAACATACTGTATCTAGCAAACCTGGCCAACGCACAGGCAGATGTCTTGCCGGGAGCGACAGGTTGTAAGACATCTGCCTGTGCTTACATTATCATTACTTACCTTAACCTT
This sequence comes from Aquarana catesbeiana, assembly GCF_042186555.1. NCBI lineage: Eukaryota > Metazoa > Chordata > Amphibia > Anura > Ranidae > Aquarana > Aquarana catesbeiana. The sequence goes on along the minus strand of NC_133324.1, from coordinate 825,222,765 downwards.
TCCATCACTGGGATGGCATGTGGATGCAGCACATGTGCAGTGAAAGATTCATCCCCCCCCCCCATAAAAAAAGGAGATGATCAGTGCACAGAGATTTATTTTCAGCAAATCATTATTTATATTGTATATTACAGGTATTTATATAGTGCCAACATTTTTATGCAGCACTTTACATATTGTACAGTCACATCAGTCCCTGTCCTCAAGGAGCTTACAATCTAAGTTTCCTACCTCACTTGCATTCATACATATACAGTATTGTGCAAATGTTTTAGGCAGGGCAAAATGCTGTAAATTAAGAATGCTTTCAGAAATAGAAGTGTTAATAGTTCATTTTTTTATCAATTAACATAATAGAAAGTAAATAAACAGAAGAGAAATCCCAATGAAATCAAATTTTGGTGTGACCACCGCTTCCAAACAGCATCAATTCTTCTAGATACACTTGCACTCAGTTTTTTAAAGGAGCTCGGCGGGTAGGTTGTTCCAAACATCTTGAAGAACTAACCGCGGATCTTCTGTGGATGTAGGCTGCCTCAAGTCCTTCTGGGTCTTCATTTAATCCTAGACAGACTTGATGATGTTGAGATCAGGGCTCTGTGGGGACCAAACCATTACTTCCAGGTCTTCTTGTTGTTCTTTACGCTGAAGATAGTTCTTAATGAAATTGGCTGCATGTTTGGGGTCATTGTCCTGCTGCAAGATACATTTTGGGCCAATCACACACCTCCCTGATGGTATGGCATGATGGATAAGTATCTGCCTGTATTTCTCAGAACTGAGGACACCGTTGATCCTGACCAAATCTCTAATTCCATTTGCAGAAATGCAGCCCCAAACTCGCAAGGAACCTCCACAATGCTTCACTGTTGCCTGCAGACACTCATTATTGCACCGCCCTCCAGCCCATTGGGAAAAAAATTGCCTCCTGCTACAGCCAAATATTTAAAATTTTGACTCATCAGCCCAGAGCACCTGCTGCCATTTTTCTGCACCCCCGTTCCTATGTTTTCCTGCACAGGATGTGGAAACAAGGCTAAGCAACTGAACTATGGCACACTGGGGTGGTCACACCACATATTGATTTGTATTTCTCTTCTGTTCGTTTGCTTTACATTTTGTTAACGGATACATATAAATTATTAACACTTCTATTTCTAACAGCATTCTTAATTTAATTTACCTAAAACCACACAGTACTTTACTTGAGCCAATTTTTGTCAAGAGATAATTAAAGTGGTTGTAAAGGAAATGCTATACTTACCTGCTCTGTGCATGTATTGCACAGAGTGGCCTCCTTCCTCCTCTTTTGGGGCCCCCACCTGCTGTGGGGGTACACGTGTGGGCGTGTGTCCATAGACTCACACAGCACAGCTAGGCACCCCCATCCTTCACAGACAATTTGACAGCAGCAGGTGCTAAAGCATATTTTACCTTAAAGTGGGAAGGGGAAGCTCCAGATCTCCACCTCCTCCCCCAATTTGACAGTTTTTTTTTTTGGGAGGGGTACCTAGGTTTGATAGGTACCCAATCCCCACTTGGATCACCTAGACAATCCGAGCAAAAGTTCGGTCCTCCTCTCTTCGCCAACAGCCTTCTGGGACATGTCCCAAGTCCCAGGAGGCTAAAGGACCATTCACAAAGTGCAACGCGTCTTGTGCAATCGCAGTGGGAAGCTGGCGTGAAGCCGTAAAAAGTCACAGCCAGCTTCCCAATTTAAACATGCCAGCGCCGGGGACCCAAAGACTGGTGAAGAACTGGTAAAGGACCGGCCCGGGTGAACATGTGGCTGGACCCCTGGACAGGTAAGTGTCCTTTTATTAAAAGGCTACAGCATTTGTAGCTGCTGGCTTGAATTTTTTGTTTTGAAGCTCCTCTAATGTACACAACACATGAGTGAGAAACTAAAGATGCTGTGTGAGTGCCCTACGTGCTCCTTGGCAACCAATGATGTTATCTGTGGGTAGGATGCGAGCGAGTGGCCCAGCACAGGGTCAGGGCTCCAACTTGTGTCAATCTATAAAATAAGGCAGGCTTGGATAAAGCTACTTCATCCACCTGCCTTTGTTAGTACTTTGCCGCAGTACCCCAGAATAGCTCAGACAGCACCCCGGTTGAGAAAGGCTGACGTACAGGGATAAACTCTAGCAGGAGCTCTGATGATCCAAGAGCAGAACTTGAAGGACAAGAGGAAATAAAACTCTGAAATTTATATTTGCCTTGAATATGGTAAAATGTTAAGGTGTTTTAATGCTGTGCTTCTGTTATACAGTTTAAGAATATTATTATTAATGCTGTGCTTCTGTAATACACTTTAGGACTAACAGAATCTAAAACCGTTCTAACTAGCTTGAGGGTAGAACTTCTTTACTAAAATGCTGAAGCAAAGGCAGATAGAAGAGCTATCCTTCTTGCTTTTACTTTCACTTACAACATGTAGTGGGAAAATGAACTTTACTGGATGATGTAGAAAAATGCTCCGTGTTCTCTTCATCCAGTTTTCATATTTAATCTCCTACTTTTCCGCATAAAGCTGAAATCAGATGTACAACACTTTTTTCCCACATTTCCAGAATAAAAGAGGTTATGTTTAAGTAAATCACTACAGATATGCTTTATTATTATTGTTTGGAACATTACTCTCCGAGTATGAAAAGTTAGTTATAACATTACTTATGTGACAATTTCTCAAACAATAAAGTAATAGGCAATTTACCTAAAAGCTCCAGGGTTGGTCCTGCCAAGGCCCAGAACTAGAGATTCTGTGATTTCCATACTCTCAGAACGCATCATGGGTACTATGTACTTGAACAGAGATGAGGGGGATGGATTGCCAATTATCTGAAAAAAAAACAAACCCTCATTAAATCCCATTCTCCATTGCTGCCCGCATCTCTTCTGTTAAGTTCCTAAGCCATGACTGTTGCCAGTGACACTCAATCATTATTGCTCCACTCGAGACTCAGACTTGCTTTTTTCTGTCAATGCTTCTCAGCCTCCTCACTACTTGGATTCCTCTAGCTTTCCTAGTCATTTTTGCTATTTACTTCTGGGTAACTTCAAGTATAGGTATTTTTCTCTGTCATGATATCCCATTCTTTCTTCCTCATTTCTACCTTATCAAATCATTCCATATCCATTCCAATCCCTTTTAAACATCTCCAGGCTTTTGATATAGATTGTGATATACTTGCTCATCATCTCATTATTTGACACTATATATATATATATATATATATATATATATATATATATAAAATTTGGTACCCAACTTCCTTAATGTGTAAAAGACTCTGGGATTGTTTAAGCTCAGTTTTTTTATTGTACCTACAGTAGATCATAAGCATAAGAACAATGCCCCTAAAACTATGCACCCTCAGGTTGGAGGTCAATCGCCCTACTGCTGATGGAAGTCCTTAGCAACCTCTGCAGAAACCCTACAGTTCCACAGAACTCTAGCTGAGACTGATTGTTTTAAACTGTCCAGCCAATAGCCAACAGCACTGCCTGCCTACCATTTAATTGCTGTATTTTATTCTTACTTTAATTACATTTCTGGACAAAATACAAGGCAAACATAGGAAAAAAACAATGTGAGCGCCACACCAATTGTTGCAGATTGCAGAGAACTACGTTTATTAGTGCTTACCTGAGATGACACTAGTTACAGTGACCTGGAAATTAGGTTGTGCTTGAGCAGTCATGCAAATAGCTTTTTTCATGACTGCTGAAAGACAACATAAATAACAGGTAATTTGTTTCGGAACCCTTTTAATTTCTAAAAGAGTCATACAAACCATTTCCACATAGTTTTCATAGTACTGATGATGGGGGACTTTTGCAACCCCCAAAATGCACTGGCTGTAACGTCTTGTACCAACTAGATTAGAGGCTAATATACTTATAGTATTTCCCTGGACTCTGACAGTTTTTGTGGTGCTAATATTGTTTTTTATTTATATGTTTGGATTCTCCCTGGGTGCTCCAAAGGCCCCCCTAGAGTATGTAACCTGCCATAGATAAAGCAATATGCTCTATGATTCCGTGTCTGTTCCATGATGGATAGCTGATATTCAGTGATCCAGCGTTTCACATACACAATCCAGAAATATAAGGTAAGTCTACAATCAATTATTCCATCTAGAGGCAAGTTACATCAATTATTTAATTCTTGCTGACATTGATATATATCAAAACACTATAATTGAGCAGGGGCATGAAGAGTAACAGTACATGTAAAGTAGCTTACTTTTGGATCAATGCTATATCCACTATCTGGGGTAGACGCCAGCGTCTCAGGAGGGGAACATCGTACGGAACCAGCAGATGCTGAAGAAGAAGTGGATGTTGCTGCACTGCAGCAAAGAATTAAGTAGTTCCTCCAAAGTCCAATGTAGGAGTCACTGCCGGTTACTGCAGTCACTTTCTTTGCATTAATGGGACTGCTGTAAATAAATACATTCAAGCATATTGTTAGTACAATCTATGAACACCCTGCGTACTAAATTCTTGGCCATTGATTTATACTTTATGTCAAAAATCGCTAGTCTTCATTTAGAGGGAACTTTTTAAACTGCAGATATGTGCATCAAAGTGAACCTGACCTCAACTGAAAAACCTGACCTCAACTAAATGTTTCCAAGGGTACAACAGTGCAAAAATACAATAATTTGTGTTCATCTTCAAATAAACTCCTATGTCCTTATTAAGTTCCTTTGGATCCTGGGCCCAGGATTGGGCCTCAACTCCCCCGATCAAGATTAATCCCCGCCCTCCTAATGTAAAACCCCATCCTCTGTAATTTGACTGTCAAGTTGAAGAATTAGTTGCATTAATGAGGGCTCCAATTAGGCAACAGTTGAAATCTCATGTACAAAATGAGAACAGGAATAAAAAGGCTCCATAGTGACAAAGTGACTGATCATAGGCCCAGGCTGTACATGATTCCTATGAGTGCTAAGCCCCATCTTCTGTCATTAACTGTCAAGTGCAAGATTTAAAGTGAAACTAAAGGCAATATACTTACCTCCTCTCTAATGGTCCAGGTCCCTCACCAGTGCTGGCATCTTCTCCGCGGTCTGGCCTTTGGACATCTCCATTTGGCGGGCGTGGGGTGACAATTCCCGTGAGCAGGCAGGTAGGTATATTTTATTGAAGAAGATACACTGCATGACTCTTCTGTAATAATAGCCTGCCTGCTCACAGTCTTTAGTAAAATTAGTTCAATTCTGTTTTAAGTGCACGACTAGGGGCAGCAGTCGAAACTTCATGTACAACCTCAGCATAGGAATCAAGTAGCTCCACAGTGACAAAAAAGTCAATTTGAAGACTATGAAGTTAAATGCAAGCACCACAACACGACTGTACAGTTACTACCTTAGAAACACTTTAGGACAGGTCTGGTTCACCTTAAAGAACAAGAGAACATTTAGTTTTAATCAGCTGAATACATTTCAGAAGCATCAAAACCAATGCTGTGGAATGTCTTACAGTTTTCTTTAAAGCAGCTGCAGCCTAAATAGAAAAGCTTGTGCCCTGCCTTCATGCTGCAGAGAATGACCGATACTCTGTGTGGAAGCAGCGCTTTCTATGATGAGGTGTGACATGCCCTCTGCTGATTAAGAGCTAAAGCTCTTCAATCAACAGGGAGCATTGAGCTTTGCTGATTGCAAAGCTAAAGGTTTGACTCAACAGGGGGTATGCCAACCTCCACTGAGAAAACAGCAGTTTGACAGCAACAGCCAAAGACTATCATCGTGTCATAGTGTAGAGCTAATGACATGCATGAAGTAGGACAAAATAAAACATTTGTATGTTGGAGCAAGAGGTCTGCAGTGAAAACAACACCATTTTCATATCTCTACTCCAACTGAATATAAATTCAGGAAAAATGTAACATTAACATACAATTCAAGTACAAAAAACAAACACAAAACAAAAAAGAAAAAACGGTTTAATCCTTATCTAAGCACAGCAGAATGACCGAGTGCCTATGGAAATTATTCTGGGGCCAACAGACTGGGGAGGGGGTCAAAGCTAATTTAGAAAAGCACCTATCTCTGATACTCCCACTGCAGAGGTGTGCATTTACCAGAAGAAATAAACATCTTACTTTATATCAACTTGTGGAGACAGAAGCTGCAAGCGAGTATGGGAAAACATCCAGGCATAGCTGACAGCTGTGGGGCAGTACTTGGGCAGATTATCTTGTTTCATGAAGCTGGAGAGGCTTATTATCCATGGATCCAGACCCTGTGTAACGTGTGCAAAGATCCAGATATGCGATGGGCTGACAACATCAAACTGATGGCTGATTGGCGAGGAGCTCCATTCTGCAAGTGTCTGCAGATCTATCGAATTTGGACAGTACAGCAAAGTGGTCTAAATGCAAAAAGAAAACCATGTTAGAAGTTAACTCGATGTACCAATTACTTGGGTATCCCCATCTCCAGTATGACCAGCCTCTTGTATAAAAGATTTATCCTTGTTGGGTTGTGCTTTCTCAATTAACATTTTTCTAGGTTGTTTAACTATATTCAGAGCAGTATATGAGAAAAACAGACTCTTGCCACATTAAGAAACTGTGTGACAACACTTGCCTGATCTGCTCCTGTAAGATGTATAAAGCTTTCTAGAACAGAAGGACTAAGCCTGTCCATCACATCAATAGCCAGTTCTTCATCACACTAAAAAAATGGAAAAAAGAAAAAAAAAAAAAAGTTAGAGAAACCAAAACATAAAATGTTATTCTGTTTTACTTCAAAATAATATTTCCCAGCCATCATCTACATCCTGCAATACACTCACCCTCTTCTTCAAATTATCACTACAAATACACTGCATGCAGACATGACTGTTTCAAGAAACATATTCTCAGAAGTCCTAGAAAGTCACATCCGTTCATCAGCATATTTTTCTTAAATTTTTGATAATATATATATTAAGGATACAGTGTAAGCTGATCATTTGGGAATATGCTAGCATAATGTACAGCAGCATAAAGGATCAACAATGAAAGAAAATTTCCAGACTAGATGAAAGCTTGTCCTTATTAAATGTCTTTTCTTACCTTGGGAAGTTCTAAAACAGTATACAGAGTTCGTATCTCCCTCAGGACATTTACAGCAAGTCTCCTGGTGGAAGATCGGCTGTTACATAAAATGACCAGTGCAAAACCCTCTACAACATGGAACACATTGGTGAATGGACTTCTCTCCAGAGGGAGGGTATGGGATCCTCCATTGGCCAGGCCCCGCTGTAATCAGAGACATGGAAACAAAAGTTAATGTTTGACGGTTTTTATAAGCAAGGATTTCCCAACTCACTTATAAATGTTTGATGGTTCGATGTTCCTTACAATCAAAAGTTTCCAATCTCACTAAGGGCTCATGCACACTGCAGCTCAAAAAAGCTTTTTTGTGCGCTTTTGCACATTTTGATCATCAGCTTTTTTTCACATACCCTCCCCTCAGCTAAATTTTCCTAGTTTTTTTATGTGTTTGAGCTTTTTTTGCACTTTTCACTCTTTTGGACACTTGGGTGTCTTTTTTCTGCTCAAAAGCTCCTCTCAAAAACATGAGTTTGGCAGGGAGGGTTTTCTGCCTGTAAGAGCATATGCCTGTAAACTCCTGAAAAGCCAGTGTGCATGGACACATTGGCTAACACGGAGGGGAGTTTCAAGGCAGAAAAAATGAAAGCTCAAAAAAGCTCAAAAGCCTGTAGCTTCTTTAAGATGCAGTGTGCATGAGTCCTTAGTATTTTAAGCCAGCTGCCTTTCAATCAGGTCTTATAAAACAAGATTTTATGTTTAAAATATAAATCGCAAATAAAAACATACATCTTAGCTTTCGTCATGAAAATATGAACACTCATTTTACTCAAATGCGATTTAGAAATGTTCCTTTATAGGTTTATGCCTTAGAGGAGCACCTTGTCATTTTGGTGTGCCTGTTTTATTCCTGGCACTTTTTACCATATTTGTCAGAAGAACCCCAAATCAAACAATTTTGGGGATATGATCTCCTCCATGCTCACAAGAGTTTTTAATTTATGAAATTGTATTATTTTCTAAAGTATCTTTGACAATCTGAACGATACATAGTACCAAAAAAGAAATCAGCAAGCTTTTAAAGGTTTATGCCTTAGAGGTGCTCCTCTAAGGCATAAACCTATAAAGGAACATTTCTAAATCGCATTTGAGTAAAATGAGTGTTCATATTTTCATGTAAAGACGAAAGCTAAGATGTATGTTTTTATTTGCGATTTATATTTTAAACATAAAATCTTGTTTTATAAGACCTGATTGAAAGGCAGCTGGCTTAAAATACTAAGGACTCATGCACACTGCATCTTAAAGAAGCTACAGGCTTTTGAGCTTTTTTGAGCTGTCATTTTTTATCATTGAAGAATACCATAAAAAGACATTAGTTCAAACATAAATGGAACAGGGCACTGAATTGGCAGATGACATAAAAGAGTTCATACACAGAAAAGAGGTGTGCCACTTTTATGTATATTCCAGATGGCAACTCCCTTAATATATATTGTATATTCCAAATGGCATCAAATAAGAAAAGTTAAGGAACCAAAACCATCAAAAAAGGGGTACCAAGTACCACACCTCCAATGGCATACAAGGCACCCCTCACCCCCAGAATAAGGGAGTGGAAAAAAAGCGGGGGGTTGGGGCAAGAGAAAGGGGACTCACAGGAAAGAAAGGGGTAGGAAATGAGGAGTAGGAGGAAAGAAGAGAAGGGATAAAAAATGGAGGACTCAAACATCCAGGTGCCTCAAGCTTCCATCGCAGAAATGGGTCAAATGAGGGTGGCATGTAGGACTCAATCCACGGTTCTCATTTCCCACGAAACATAGTCTCCTTATCATTTTGCTGAGCTGTCACTTTTTCAAAGATCATCACTTGAGAAACCTGGGGATGGTCGGGGTTTTATGACTCTCGTAGCCCCCGTGAGGATGTGCAGAACTAGCATAAATTGAGTGTTAGTGCATTCCTCGGGCTACTGAAGCAGGAGAGCATTGTACAAATTTTTATTAAAAAAAAAAATGACCTGTGACTGTGTTTAACATTTGCTAGACCAGTGTTTCTTAACTCCAGTCCTCAAGGTGCCCCAGAAGGTCATGTTTCTAGGATTTCAATCAGATGAAATGGCTGTGGTAATTACTAAGGCAGTGAAACTGATCAAATCACCTGTGCAAAATAATGGAAGGTCTGAAAACATGCCCTGTTGGGGCGCCTTGAGGACTGGAGTTGAGAAACACTGTGCTAGACTCTGATCCAAAATCTATGGACTTTCGGGCAATCCCACCATATGTGTCTGAAGGATTCAATATCCTTCAGATGGTGAGGGGAGTGGATCGGAATTGCTTGTGAAATCCACAGGGGAACAAGGTACCAGCCAGCACGTTAGAGTAGCTTTTGTTCACATTTGATAACATTCTAGTCCAATCCATCTCCGAGGTGTGGTTTTCCAAGTCAGCATCCCATTTGGCCACATAGGAAGGAAGTGCAGTTGCTGTTGATAAGAAAAGCAAAGACTATACTATACTAGTGATATAAGGCCAGGACCTTCCGGTCTGTTTAAGAAGGCACCCTCAAAAGTGGTCAGGGGGGAGAGATCAGCAGCATGTGGAATACGCGGTTGCAAAAAAAATTTTCGATTTGGAGATACTGGAAAACAGCTCTAGCATCCAGCTTTGAGTGTTTGAAAAGGAAGAATATCCAAATAATATAGAAAATGAGTAACCAGATATAACCTACACCAAAGACATTTATGTTACTCAGAAGGCAAAATAAGTGCTGGGAGAAAGAAGGGGTTCCCCAATAAAGCAAGGGAGTATGGGGAGAAAACAATTTGTGTTTGATTTTCAAGTCTTCCCAGATCTTTAGACAAAATATTTACAGAAATAGATTTGCAGAGGTAGACCTCCAAGGAGACCCATAAAAGGAACCTTCCTAGGGGACTGCCAGTGTGCAAGCTGTGTAAGTTGAGCCACATGGTAATAGCAGTGTAAGAGGCAAGCCAAGGCCCCCAAAGTCTGGATCTGTAAAGAATGGATTTAGCAACAGAGCAAGGTAGCCTTCCAGGTGAACTGAAGAATACACCATTGGAGGGTGCAAACAATAGGAATGGATGGCCATTGGCAAGTTCCATGCAAAATACAAAAATTTTGCTAGCAGCATCATCTTCACAGCTGTAGTTCTACAAGGTCACAAGATCCCAGGAGGTGAGAAGGGAGGTCAAATAAGTGAACAGTTTTGGATAATTCGCCTGGTAAAGCACGTCGTAGGTTGGGGTAAGGTGGACTCTAGGTAGGGCAAGTAGGAAAAGGTCAGGGAAAAGGCAAAGGAGCTCAGAAGCTTCTCCACCATTGCCGTGGGCTTTGACTTTGCTTCACTGATGTCCAAGTTTGATAGATGACAAAAGCAAATCTACCGATTTTTCCCCACAGCTGTCCATAGGGCGAGTTATAACTGCACTTACTGTCAAAATGAAACAATGCATTATCTCCTAGCAGTCTGAAAAACTACTAGAACATGTGGAGAACTTTGGTGCGTAATGGATTTGCATTCATTTACAGAAAGAAAACTACAGATACAATTATTTATTAAAACATAAAGGGCAATAGTTATGAGATTTGCTGCTGCATGATTTAAATTCATATGTGACTTGCTATAGAATGTCACAATAAGACCTCCTCACCGCTGCCTTGCAAAAATGCGATTACTTATGATTACAAAATACCACAGTCATCCTTAAACGGATTTAACTTCGGCACCAACAAACTGCCCATGATCAACCATGGATAGTTACAGAGCAATGGGGGCTACTTACAGATATCAGCAAAAGCAATACGTCAGTTGTGTACTATGGGGTTCATTTACTAAAACTGGAGAGTGCAAAATCTGGTGCAGCTGTGCCTGGTAGCCAATCAGCTTCCAGGTTTTGTTGTCAAAGCTTACTTAAACAAGCTGAAGTTAGAAGCTGATTGGCTACCATGCACAGCTGCACCAGATTTTGCACTCTCCAGCTTTGATAAATCAACCCCCATGTGTAATTAAATCCTTATGCCGGGTACACATGGGCCGAATATTGGCAGACATCAGCCAATACAGTAGAGGCCTTCAGCCTGTGTGTACAGCTCTCTGTCTGACAGAAGCTTACCTCAAGACCGGCTTTTGTCAAACAGGCATGCTGGAAAACCAGCATTTGATCACCTTCTGATCAGAATCTGATCAGCGCTGGCAGCCAATAGTTGCGAGTGCAGACCTGTGTGTTCTGGCGGTCCCTCTGTCAAAACACAATAACACATGGGGGGAGACTGCTGTACTAACATCACTTGTGTCAATTTTTTCATTCAGCCTGCTGGGTTGAAGTAAAGAAAAACTTATTGTGTGTACCAGGCTTTAGTCAATGATCCCTCTATATGGCAAGGCTCAAGGACAGGGATGGTAAATACCTGTGAATCTGTCTTTTTATTGGGCATCTGAGTCGCCTGCTTCCACTGATTTATTAGCTGGACCAACATCTTCACAGCATTGTCTAAAAGAGTGGGGTGTACATCAGTTACCTCCCGCACAATAAAGTATACAAATCCAGAAAGAACATCCTCCCGCCAGTCAGGAAAATCAAGCATTAATGCCTGTAAGGTATTGAAAGCAAGCCCACGCAGCTCTTCATCCATATGAATTGTAAGCCTAGAGAGAGAAGGAACAGACATTTAACACAGTGAGCTTCACAGAGCATTATTAATCTCAGCACAGGAGAATGCCAACAGCTGTTTAAAAGGTTTCACATTCTAACAATATATTAATCATTTCTATGTTTCTGTGCTTCCCTTTCCTCCCCGATGCTGGGCCCACTAATTGAGTTGATGTGTAAGTAGTAAGGCATTTATTTATCCATTTATTATCTATTTATTTATTTTTAATTTATTCAATTTTTTATTTATTTTGAGATTATTATATATATAATTTTTTTCATAGATGAATTGCTGCATCAAACTCCTGATGAGTGGACCCTAGTGAGATCCACGAAACGCGTTGAGATCCATAGATGCTACAATACATTTACTCATTTACGGACCAATTGTGCATTTTGTTGTGATATCTTCATGACGCATTTTTGTATATCATAAATTTATAATAAATTATTAATTGTATTAATTGTATCCTAATTGTGCCTAGTCTGCAACCCACCTCATTTAAAGTCCCATGACCACTAATTTTTGTCTTTATATAGTAAAAATCAATACTCTGTTGTGGGAACTGCAATGTGCCAACAAACACAGAGCATTAGCAACTGACGAAACTCCCCCTGCTGTGCATATGACACACTACACTGGTGGCTAAGTCATCTACAAATTGGTACAAACACTTCTGATTTCAATCATTAGCAGTCTTGTACAAAAGAGCAAAATCATTTTCTGCTCCGTGAAGAATCTACAATTACACCAGTGCTGCATTTTTTAAAAGAGAACTTTCCACTGCACAAAACAACTGTGTGAATAGCCTCTGATAGAAGCTGCCATTCTTCAACACCTGTTTTAACAATAACATATGTAGTTACACGTGTTCATACAATGGAAATACTATTCTTGAACTATTGAGCTTGTGAATTGTTCCAACTGCAGAATTTGACAAAGGTTTGGTCTGATTGCTATGGGATACGGCTCATCATTGAAACATGTTAATTAAAAAAATGTACAAAGAAACTTTTTTTTTGTGTTTTAGGTACACAGATTTTCTTTTGCGTTTATTCTCCATGTAGGGTCGTTTCAAGAACTTTTTAATGCTCAGATCAGTGTACAGATCCTGTTGCAATGTAAAATGTCATTTGTCGCTATTCTCTACCAGTGCTAGGGTTTGAAACCAGGGAATGTTCCAGCTCACAAACAGGGCACTGAATGATTTTTACATGGAATTTCCATATTCAATAATTATTCTATAGAAAGTTATAGATTATAATTGAAATACAAAAAGGTATAGACAGGGATCAGCGGTCGGAGGCCCTGGAACCGGTCAACGGCTGTTCTTTAAATGTAACCCAAAGACTGTTCCATCTATATATATTATTGGGGGTTCATTGAACCCCACTTAAATTGTTTGTTCTTAGACTCTGCCCAGACCCATTGTGTGCGGGATGCAAGGGAGCTAATCGGGACCTGATGCATCTCCTTTGGCGGTGTCCAAAGACCATTGCTTTTGGACTGGCATAGTAAACACCATCAACAATGCTTATACTGGATGAGGTAATAACGGAAAAATATGTCAGAGAGGCGGTGTCCAGAGCACTGTTCCAAGCTCGAAAGCTGATCTTGCAACATTGGATCTCTCAAACCTCTCCAACTTTAGAGATGTGGTTAACAAATATGGGATTAACTTTGAGATTTTAGTGCTTGATATATCAGCATAGAGGCAAAACGACCCGGTTCAATAAGATCTGGGGATGCTGGCTAGCTACCCCTGGCTTGGCTCCATTAGACCTACTTCTTGATAGGCTATTGACGTAACATGGGAACTCACCCGCTCAGTGTGTCCTCACCCTTGGAGTGAGTGTAATTTAAAGTACTAGGGAATAGATATGATGAGAATGTCTTCCTAAACCATATCTAGGGATGCATACACTGTGAGATATAATGACTAATGGCATCTCAGGTTCAATCTGTTTTATAAACCTGCTTTGGCTATGTACAAGAACATTATTCTACTTTGTATTCTGTGAAGGCATTGTATAAATGTAATACTTCAGAATGTGCATTGTTTATTGTACTGTTAAAAGTTGTTAATAAACTTTATACTGATTTAAAAAAGAAATACAAAAGAATAGAAAAGTTATCAATCACAAACTGCAGCGAAGCATAGCAAATTTGAATTGAATTCCTAGGATGATACCTTGGGTACAAGGTCAACATCACTACTGTTGAGCAGACAAAACTACATGGGAGAATCTTGTCAATGATCTCAAGGCAGCTGGGACCACAGTCACCAAGAAAACAATTGGTAACACACTATGCCGTGCAGGACTGAAATCCTGCAGTGCCCGCAAGGTCCAGCATAACAATGACCCAAAACACATGGCCAAGGCAACAAAGGAGTGGCTCAAGAAGAAGCACATTAAGGTCCTGGAGTGGCCTAGCCAGTCTCTAGACCTTCATCCCATAGTATAATATGTGGAGGGAGCTAAAGGTTTGAGTTACCAAACGTCAGCCTTGAAACCTTAATGACTTGGAGAGGATCTGCAAAGAGGAGTGCGACAAAATCCCTCCCGAGATGTGTGCAAACCTGATGGCCAACTACAAGAAACGTCTGACCTCTGTGATTGCCAGTAAGGGTTTTGCCACCAAGTACTAAGCCATGTTTTGCAAAGGGGTCAAGTACTTATTTCCCTCATTAAAATGCAAATCAATTTATGACTTTTTGAAATGCGTTTTTCTGGATTTTTTTGTTGTTATTCTGTCTCTCACTGTTAAAATAAACCTACCATTAAAATTATAGACTGATCATTTACTTTGTCAGTGGGCAAAAGTACAAAATCAGCAGGAGATCAAATACTTTTTTACCTCACTGTATACTGACCAATTTTAAAGCCATTCATGTCCGGTCGCATTGATATCTCAATTGCCGGGTTCAGTACAGAGGAAAGATCTCCGACAACGGCTGCAGAGCCTATGTGGCGACTTCACCCATAGGCTTACTATTGGGCACCCGTTGTCCGCTGTCCTTCCTCTACACTGAGGCCTGTGTCAGGCCCCGTTTATGCAATTGGACTGGAGAGGCCTCAGAATAGGTAGGTATAGACATCTTTACTTTTTTAAGATAGATAGAATAGGTTTAGAATAGGGGTGAAGGTAGGTTTAGACTTTGACTGGAATTCTACTTTAAAGGGCTACTAAGTATTTAGGAACAAGGGCATAAGTATTAACTATTAGAATAAACACCTTTCTGATCCACCACCTGCACTGGTTCATTTAGCTAAATGAACCAATGCAGATACTGGTTCATACTTTCATATACTAAATTTTTACACTTGACACCAAAGATTCTCTTTAAGTGCTAAATAATGGAATTTTTATACTCATTGTAAAATTATTTTCCTGTGCCTGTTAACGAAAAATAACAGGCGTAGGAAAAGACAACATAAATGGTGACTGCCTCCCATTAAAAGAGGTGCCTGAAGGACCTTACGGCCAAATGAGACCTGGACAGCCACCTAGTAGAACTCAGAAAGCATGGGAAAAGACTTTCAGGTGGAAGCCTTGCACATCTGGGAAACAGTTCTTTGATGCTGAAACACCCAAAAGGCACTAACAGATCCTGTGCCTTGACAGGAAAGGGTGGAATCATAAGCTTGAACACCAGTTTATCTGAACCACTTAGAGATGGTGGAATGAAAAGCTGGTGCACCCTTATGGGAGAACAAACAGGGGGAGCTGCATGGAGGACTCCCTGTAAAAAGGTCTTAACCAAAGAATGAGAGAACAAAGATCTCTAAAACCAGATTGCAAAAGCAGAGCGCTAAACCTTAATAGTAAAGAGCCAAATGGTGGTCAAGACTCAGCTGTAAGAAGAGGATTCATCCCACATCCTATGTTGGAAGCCCTGAGACTCATAGCAGAGAAAGTATAGGTTTGATTGGGACAATCTGGAAGAGCCCATAAAGCATCCATTATGGATGCTTTATGGGCTGGTTAGAGTACCATATTCGCCTGGCCAATCCAGAGCAATGAGGATTATCGGGATAGCCTCCATCTCAATTTTGCGAAGCAGACAAGGAGGCAGTTTCGGGGGAGGAAAGGAATAGATCAGAATTCAATAAATCAAATGGAGCCACCAGACTATCCACTACTTCCACTAGAGCAGCCCTCTAGGGGGGTTGGTGGCGTGAGCACCGCCGGAAGGCGGGGTTGAATGGGAGCTGTTCTCCAAGCGATCACCTCCAGGGGAAGAGAGAGGAGAGGAATAGGTGAGCTGGCCGGATCAGAAAGCAGGGATTGCACGCTGTAACAGCTTACATTTGAATTGCTGTCTGATTGCGGTCCCACACAGCCCCACTCCCTGACAGACAGAACACATCACAGCATTGGACCGGCGTTCTGTCTGTCACAGGCGCTGGGTCAGGAGGCAGGGCTGTGTGTGATCGCAAGCGGACGGCAATTCTGATGTAAGCTGTTGTGGCAGGTAATCCCCGGCCGCCCTCTCTCTTCCTCTGCACTGGTCACGCTGCAATGATGGGCACAGGCGAGGCTGCAATGATGGGCACAGGTCACGCTGCACTGATGGGCATAGGTCACGCTGCACTGATGGGAACAGGTCACGCTGCAATGATGGGCACAGGCGAGGCTGCAATGATGGGCACAGGTCACGCTGCAATGAGGAGCACAGGTGAGGCTGCATTCGAGGGCACAGGTCACGATGCAATGATGGGCACAGGCGAGGCTGCAATGATGGGCAAATGTCACGCTGCAATGATGGGCACTGGTGAGGATGCAATGATGGGCACAGGTCACGCTGCAATGATGAGCACAGGTGAGGCTGCATTCGAGGGCACAGGTCACGCTGCAATGATGGGCACAGGCGAGGCTGCACTGATGGGCACTGGTCACGCTGCAATGATGGGCAGAATTCACGCTGCAATGATGGGCACAGGTCACGCTGCAATGATGGGCACAGGTCACGCTGCAATGATGGGCACAGGCGAGGCTGCAATGATGGGCACAGGTCATGCTGCAATGATGGGCACAGGTGAGGCTTCATTGGTGGGCACTGGTCACGCTGCAATGATGGGCACAGGTCACGTTGCATTGGTGGGCATAGGTCACGCTGCATTGATGGGCACAGGTCACGATGCAATGATGGGCACAGGTGATGCTGCAATGATGGGAACAGGTCACACTGCAATGATGGGCACTGGAGAGGATGCAATGATGGGCACAGGTCATGCTGCAATGATGAGCACAGGTGAGGCTGCATTTGAGGGCACAGGTCACGCTGCAATGATGGGCACAGGCGAGGCTGCACTGATGGGCACTGGTCATGCTGCCATGATGGGCACTGGTCATGCTGCAATGATGGGCAGAATTCACGCTGCATTGGTGGGCACAGGTCACCCTGCATTGATGGGCACAGGCGAGGCTGCAATGATGGGCACAGGCGAGGCTGCAATGATGGGCACAGGCGAGGCTGCAATGATGGGCACTGGTCACCCTGCAATGATGGCCACAGGTGAGGCTGCAATGATGGGCACAGGCGAGGCTGCACTGATGGGCGCTGGTCATGCTGCAATGATGGGCACTGGTCATGCTGCAATGATGGGCAGAATTCACGCTGCATTGGTGGGCACAGGTCACGCTGCATTGATGGGCACAGGCGAGGCTGCAATGATGGGCACAGGTGAGGCTGCATTGGTAGGCACTGGTCACGCTGCAATGATGGCCACAGGGGAGGCTGCAATGATGGGCACAGGCGAGGCTGCACTGATGGGCACAGGCGAGGCTGCAATGATGGGCACAGGCGAGGCTGCAATGATGGGCACAGGCGAGGCTGCATTGGTAGGCACTGGTCACAGGTGAGGCCTGGCTAGTAGCTCAGGACTTGAAATTTTGAGGCCTGCACTAGAGGATCCCTGTACCTCGAAACAACCTTGCTAAATTTGTTGTTGAACCTGGAAGCCAGAGGGTCCACATACAGAGTTCCCTACCTGTGACACGGGTCCTGAAACACCTCTGGGTGTAGGGACCACTCTCCTGAGTCCAGATGTTGCCAGCTGTTGTAGTGTGCTTGCCAGTTGTCCATGACTGAGATGAAAATGGTGGACAATGCTGAAATGTGAAGTTCTGATCAGGACAAGATCTGCTCTACCTCTCCTACAGTGACAAGACTTCTGGTTGTATTGTAAAGGTCTGACGTGAAATTGGGCAAATGGAACTGCCTTGAAGTGAAATTGGGCAAATGGAATGGCCTTGAAGTGAAATTGGGCAAATGGAACAGCCTCGAAGTGAAATTGGGCAAATGGAACTGCCTTGAAGAAGGTTACCACACAAGAGAAAAGTAGAGAATCCAACAACTCCTGAACTGACTGAAATGTTTACAGTTGGGATCAGAGTTTGCTCAGTCCGATCAGCCTACTCACAGAATGAATCATTAAAGCAAGCACTGAGGCAATGCCAACAGCTCTGGACCTAGAAAGTGCTCCAAGGTTATAGGAAAAATATAGCCACAGCTTTTTTAGCTGTAGTTCTCTTGAGGGTCACAGAAGAACATTTGTTTTGTTCTCCTGTGACCAAGAGTAAGCTTATAATGAGCAAAATCCCACTATCGGCTAATTGGGCAGAGCTGCCTGATTGACAGGTTGCTATGCCTTTAAACACATGGCTGAGAGCTGAAGCAAGCCCTACCCATCTCCTTACCGCCCTGGTGCTCCAGTGAGTGCTGAAGAAGAAGAGCGGAAAGCGGTGACTGATATTCACTGCGCTCCCTTCAGAGTACACAGAGTTTAGTGATCAGCGGTCATGTGATCGCTCAGTCAGAACTGGCGTGGGACAGTTACATCCTCACACAGATGCTGCAGCATTGAGGTGTGGATGTATGTTTATGTTTATCTTATAATCCGAAACGTCTCCTTTAACTGGTTACCAAAATGGGGACTAAAAAGTGCCCTAGGCAAAGCAGGTCACTTCCAGTTCAGCACTGCAATGTCTAGCCTGGACTGGCCTACAGTTTTTTGTTTGCCAGTGTCCTGGTAGGTAGCAGTTTAACCAAAAGTTTAAGACCTTAAAAGGATGAGAAAGAAAAAAACATTTACAATAACAAGCAAAAAGCATCTGCATGTGATGAACCAAGTTATAGAAGAAACTTTACCTTGCTAGCAATTCGATGAGATCAGCCCTGCTCATACCATCAGGGATAAGCCTTGGAATAGCAGCAATGCATGTCCTAAACAAGTCAATCTTGGGTTTCCTTTCACCTCTGTATTAAAAGAGCAACAAGAAATCAACAGAAACGTAAAAAAAAACACATGTACTACATATTTCTTCTAATGTATGTTCTCTTCCATTTTGCTATTATGTTTCAGAACAGTAAAAACCTCTTTACATAACTTAAGTCTTAATTAGGAACTTGTAGGCTTATTCTATAAGGCAGCGTTAAAAAGGCAATAATGTAGTGCAATAAACAACTAGATATTTCATCAATTTCCATCAGTAAGAACTACAAACCGAAAGATCATTTCGCTCATATAAAATCTTTTTATTCATTGCTCCATAAATCTAAACAACAATTCAGGATTTACCATGCAGCAATTTTTCAATTACTGTTCTTTGTACCTTTAGCAGAGTTGGCCCTAATGCCAACGAACTATTCAAAATTATTGCCATTCTGGACTTTTTGGCATATCTAGATGGTCACTGCTATTTGTACCAACTTTGCAGAAATATTTATTGAGAAAGCAACATAAAAAATTTAAATCAAAAATGTGTTTTAATTTTATGAACAAGTTATTATTCTTGGGGGTTCTGTGGACCTGCAAGGTAGTATTGTGTGAACAAGTTTAAATATGTTGACTAAGCCGCAAAATGCTCCTAGATATTTTTTTTTTTTTAAACTGGCAATGGTTTAAATTAAGCTTGTTAGCATTTACTAACGCATTAAGTCCCTAAAAACCTGTTGAAAAAGTGTAAAAATAAAATTTTCTCCAGAGGGATTTCTTTGACTCCGTGCAGGACACCAGTTAATAATAAGGTGCCTTAAAGCTAATTTCCAGGCACCCTGATCTTAATAGCAGTAGACAAGCTACAAGGTAGCTTCCCCTGCTGTGTGGTTTAAATTATGCTTTCTGTTATCAGCAGAAAAGTCTGCATTCTACGTGTTGCTATTCTACCAGTTGCAGCCAACATCAGCTTAAGCTGGCCATAGACGGTTCAAATCTTGCCTAGTTCAGCAGGAACTGGACAAGATTTGAATCATGTATGGGCAGGCTGAATGTACCCAAGTTGATCGATCAACAAACTTGGAAACAACCAGCCTGCCAGATTTTACATGCGATTATTGCTAGTGGCTGTTATAGCCGCTAGCATTAATCACTGTGTTCTCTCGGCGGGGAAAACAATGGCTCCAAGGGAGCATTTAACTCCACTGGCCTTAGATTGACACATGCACTGGTGTCAAAACCTGTGTAAGCTCGCTAAGGCTGCGCTTGCTTCATCCCGGAGGTGGTGTCATGACATAGCGTATTTCATGATTGAAATTAGCCTATACTTGCCACTCCTTCCCCTTTAACTGATAGAGGGCATCTGTGTGAATTTAGTGTGAATGTAAAGGCTGCTTTAGAATGTGAAATGCAGGAAAATGCATTTTCTGCAGAAAAAAGTAACATTATGTAGGAGTGTTGTAGAGGTGTACGATGGACCTCTTCTAACCCTGAAGCAGTGTACAGTACAAGGAGGCCTAAACAAGTCATGTGGCCGCTACTTTGATGGAAAAAAAAAAAGGTATGTAAAGTAAAATAACAGTTTTTAGTGAACAATGTCTGCTCTGCGGTCATGGAACATAGCATTTGCTTTGTTTTTGACACTGCAATTTAGCTCTAAAAATATAATCTCTCTTTTTACAAAATAAACTAAAATGTAATCTTTCTTGTTTTGACTGGATTTGGATGCCTTTAGGCACTTTTTCCACTTTTATAGGGGCTTAAATAAATAAAGAATTTATTTATTTATTTTTACAAAACTCAATATTATTTTATAATGCAGATTAGGTCAGTAGGTCTATGCCATACTCTACCCAACATCAGAAGGATTATTTCCATGCCCATCAGCTGTGCTATATCATTAAAACAATTTGCATGTAACTATTAATTCTTTTTTTTTTCCAGAAAGGGTTAAAGACACACACATATTTTTATATATATATATATATATATATATATATATATATATATATATATATATATATTTTTATATATATATATATATATATATATATATATAATTTTTTTCCCCCAGAGGTTTAGCTATAAATAGTGCCTGCTGGATCTCTTTGGTAACCAAACCATACAGGGCATCAATAGCTGTGTGGGTACAGTCCTGAAAGCTTAGCAAACACAGATTACAGCTCATTTAAACACACTATGCAATGTCAGGCAGACTGCACCCCAGAATGATGCTCTCTAATCCTCTACTTTCTCAAAACACATGCTTTCAAGCTAATTACCAGCACTGAGCAGCTTTATCTGGTACAGTAATTGCTAGCAAACATAAGCTTCTAGGATCATTATTGATCACTGGGTTTAAGCACATCAAACATTCAAACAGCTCACTTCTGCAAGAAAACAAAGTGAAAATAGAGGCATTATCTACTTATACATACGTGATCATATCCTCAGGCTCTTTATTAGACATCTGCACACTTGTCATGCACATTGGCCTCCCAACTTCTTTGTCCAGATGCCTTAGTATGCTGTCCAATGCTTTACGGACTTGAGGGTAGTAAACAGACATGCCTGCACAGGAATGGCAACAAAGTATTCAAATAAAATGTTGGAGAATTGGTGCATATATACTATTAAACTATAAATTCTACATAAGCCACATAAACAATGAAAAAACACTCATGTGGCAAAAAAGGAGATTAAATTGGTAAATTGTGGGAATAATTAATATCATTACAATGTATGTAAAACCAAAACTTTTATTTCACTAAGAAGATAGAAGGGTATTTCCGCAACCGTCTTTATGAAGTAAAAGCAACCTCAACTTGCTCCATCAGAAGCCCCGCTGCCAATGCCCCCATGGGAGCACCTTCATAATTAAGCCCCGGGGGGCAGGTGAAATGCATTGGAAGTGTGAATTCTGATGGAATGGGCTGAGGCTGCTTTTTCTTCATAAAGACATGGTCGGATAGGTGTGTGGCTGCTAGAATACCCTTCTATCTTCATAGTGTATCCTGAGTCTAGACTCCCAGACTTCACCTATCGGCTTCCACCTCACTGGACTTTGGATGCCTGAGCGGGAGCCCCCAAGCTTATATTTGTTTTGTTTATTTACTGCTGGACAGAGTGCAGAAGAATTTAAACCTGACACTTTTTTTGCTGCTGTGTGTATATCCCTGCTGGGAAGACTTCATTCAACCATACTGAAAGTAAAAGAAAGTCGAAAATGTTGAGGTGTGACCGAAACAGGAACTGAGGAGTAAGGTTTCAATGGGGAAATTTGTTTCAGTGACAGCTGTCCAATAGGAGAATTCCCTCACTTTGAAGGAGTTTCCCTCTCACTTTTTGTTGCATATACATGACAGGAAGTAAAGGAAGAAGAATCTAACAACAACCATGGAAGTTGAACATCTTATTTAATTAATAAATTGCTCTGAGCATGTTAACTCTTTTAGGTAATTACTGCATGCCCCAGGATTCCTCACCTCTGCTGAACACTGCAAATAGTTAGGAAAAATGCATAGGTTGCAAATTTCTTGGGCACCTTCCTTTTACAACAATAAAATCCCATGGAGACATATGGCTGCACTATCTCTTTCTATAGGGATTTCAGGTTTTATGCACGTGTTCTGGGGCTGGTACAGTTCGGGGAAAAAAGTATTTGACCCCCTGTTGATTTTGTACATTTGGCCACTGACAAAGACATGATCAATCTATAATTTTAATGGTAGGTTTAATTTTAACAGTGAGAGACAGAAAAATCCAGAATAACGCATTTCAAAAAAGTTATAAATTGATTTGCATTTGAATGAGTGAAAGAAGCATTTGATCACTTTGAAAACATGACATGTACTTCGTGGCAAAACCCTTGTTGGCAATCACAGAGGTCAGACATTTCTTGTAGGTGGTCACCAGGTTTGCACACATCTCGGGAGGGATTTTGTCCCACTCCTCTTTGAAGATCCTCTCCAAGTCCTTAAGGTTTTGAGGCTGACGTTTGGTAACTCGAACCTTCAGCTCCCTCCACATATTTTATATGGGATTAAGGTTTAGAGATTGGCTAGGCCACTCCAGAACCTTAATGTCCTTCTTGAGCCACTCCTTGGTTGCCTTGGCCATGTGTTTTGGCTCATTGTCATGCTGGAATACTCATCTATGATCCATTTTCATTGCCCTGGCTGAGGGAAGGAGGTTCTCACCCAAGATTTGATGGTACATGGCCCCGTCCATCGACCCTTTGATGCAGTGAAGTTGTCCTGTCCCCTTAGCATAAAAACACCCCCAAAGCATAACGTTTCCATCTCCATGTTTGACGATGAGGATGGTGTTCTTGGGGTCATAGGCAGCATTCCTCCTCCTCCAAACACGGCGAGTTGAGTTGATGCCAAAGAGCTAGATTTTGGTCTCTTCTGACCACAACACTTTCACCCAGTTCTCCTCTGAATCATTCAGATGTTCATTAGCAAATTTCAGATGGGCCTGTACATGTGCTTTCTTGAGCAGGGGGACCTTGCGGGCGCTACAGGATTTCAGTCCTTCACGGCGTAGTGTGTTACCAATTGTTTTCTTGGTGACTATGGTTCCAGCTGCCTTGAGATCATCGACAAGATTCTCCTGTGTAGTTCTGGGCTGATTCCTCACCATTCTCATGATCATTGAAACTCCACGAGGTGAGATCTTGCATGGAGCCCCAGACCAAGGGAGATTGAGTTATTTTGTGTTTCTTCCATTTGCCAATAATCGCACCAACTGTTGTCCCCCTCTCACCAAGCTGCTTGGTGATGGTCTTGCAGCCCATTTTAGCCTTGTGTAGGTCTACAATCTTGTCCCTGACATCCTTGGACAGCTCTTTGGTATTGGTCATGGTGGAGAAATTGGAATCTGATTGATTGATTGCTTCTGTGGACAGGTGTCTTTTTTTTTACAGGTAACAAGCTGAGATTAGGAGCACTCCCTTTAAGAGAGTGCTCCTAATCTCAGCTTGTTATCTGTATAGAAGACACCTGGGAGCCAGAAATATTGCTGTTTGATAGGGGATCAAATACTTATTTCACTCATTAAAATGCAAATCAATTTATAACTTTTTTGAAATTGTTTTTTCTGGATATTTTTGTTGTTATTCTGTCTCTCACTGTTAAAATAAACCTACCATTAAAATTATAGACTGATCATTTCTTTGTCAGTGAGCCAACGTACAAAATCAGCAGGGAATCAAATACTTTTTCCCTCAGCGTATATTGGGGAACACCATGTTGCAGTAATTTGTGGTAAAATGCCTCATTTGTAATTACATACCAATGCATGCTCCAAAAAGCAGCTGTGTTAAGCTGGCCATACATAGCTCAGGTTTTTTCGTTCAGCCGATGCGCCAAACAAATTTCCTTATCCACACTTTTGAGGTGGAATGTAGGAATTCTACCTACTGGCTGCAGTGCGGATCGAACTGAAGTTTTCCATCAAGCCCGATTACGAGCAGTCATCACTAGATTGATTGCTCTCAAACAGACCCGGTCATAGATGGATCGAAGACTTAACGGAAGGATCACCAGGTGAAAATAAAAGAAAAAGCCTAAAAAAGAAAACTAATGCAGCCTTCAGATCCATGAATTGGTAAAGTACCATATAATTAAAGTTTGCTTTTGGGTTCAATACTGCCTTAATTCCAAGCGAATATAAGACAATGAAGACAAACCTATGCATTTTGCTTCTTCATCTGTGAGTGTTTTATTTAGAAAGATTTTCTTGACACGCAAAGTGTTTCCTGAGGGAAGAACAACTCCAGTTGTGGGCATGGGGGGCTCCCCATCTTTCTGCTGCAAGCTGTCTGCTATGACAAGGAAGACTCTGAGACCAATATTCATCCTCTAGAAGACAAGCAGATAAAAAAAGCATGAATACCCAGAATAGAATTGTGAACTGACAAACCTTAGAGAAGAGCTTATTCCACTCTGCCAGAACTGCAGCATCACAAAAAAATACCATCAAGCCGACTGGCAGAAATGGCTGCTCTCACCATTAAGATGGCCAGTCATAGAATTTAATAAAATGGACTCACTTTAATTTCTCTACTCTGAGCCATTTGTATTTAACTATTGACAGAATTATAACTGAACTATAAAACACTTCACTACACACACTGGCCAATACACCAAGAGTAGGCTACTGTAATTGCTAAAGTCGCTAAAGACATGCCAAAATGCATATCAGATTTTTTATCTGGGTCCTCTCCTGCAAATTATGTTCTTTGGGCACCCCTCTTACTGAGCAAGTTTACAAAGCATTTTCAAATTCCCAAGGTATAAATTGAAAATAAAAATCATACTGCTGGATATCACTCAACAAATAGAGTAAGGCTGGCCACGAATGGAGCGAATTTCTTTCCTGCAACCACAGGTAGGGGGAAGCTGTCTCTGCCGGGAGAAGGCAGTGATTATTGCTAGCGGCTATAGCAGCAGTAAAACCAGGCATGCCGGTTGTACCCAAGTTGATCGATCGATCGAACAGCTTGGTACATTCAGCCTTCCCACACATGGTTCAAATCTCGGTCAGTTCCTGCTGAACTGGCCGAGATGCCATCAAAATAAAATAAAATATCCAGATAAACACATGCATTAATAGTTATATTTTGTCTTATAAAAAAACAAGAATTAAATGTATTTATTGTGACTTGCCTCTTTCAATCCACTGTACAGCAGAACTACAGCAGAAGACTGTTAGAATGAGGGGCAGCACTATGATTTTCAGGCAAACTACATGTACATATCCAAATGTGCTGATAGCAGCAAACCAAAGTAAGCAGAGGATGAGCTTATCAGTGAGCAGCTGTTATGTCACTACTTTTTTCCCCAATCACAATTGGATGTGACCTATCTACAACTGTTCAACTACAAGTGAACAAAAGTCAGGTCACCACCCTAGCTCTGCTACCTGGCAGGGGCCAAGTAAACATCAGAACTAGAGAGAAAGTAATACAGATCTTATGTTAGGTAAAACAGTTCTCGTGTATTTCAACCCTGTAATTTTCCCTTTGACTGGCTTTCAGCTTAAAAATAACTTGCTGGAGTGGTGGAAGGTTGATAAATAAAGGAAAAAATATATAAATGCAATACAACTGTAAGTATTTACCTCTGGGTTGATTGTAAATGTTTTTGAAGATTTTCCAACACTCAGAAGATCAAATATTATTTCTTTCATTGCAAAATCTAAACGTTCCTATATAAAAAAAGAATGAAAACACAAAACATCTTAGCAATAACGGAGGAGCGAAACCTGAAAAAACACAGCTTACAGTGATTTTAATACCATTTTAAAAAGGCTTAAGTTTAATACATTATATATATATATATATATATATATATATATATATATATATATATATATATATATATATATATATATATATATATATATATATGAGTATAGCAGGAGGAAGCAGCGAGATGTGACATCGGGACTGCAGAAGCTCTGGCAAGTGCTCTACCACTACACCACCAGGGCAGAGGTAGGCGAGCTGGGCATTATGTGTAAAAAATAAATGTATCCAAGAGCAATGAATGATTGATTTTGTGTTTGCTGGCCCACCACTAAACCATCAGGGCAGAGGCACAGCAAATATGTTTTTTCCTAACAGAACCTAACTGGCATCACGTAATTTGCTAATTTTTATAAACATTACCCACTAGATTATTTATATATAATACACAAGTCATCTTACCTGAGCAATGAACTGAATAATCTTGACAAATATATTAAGAGGGGTGTCACGGGGCACAACGCTACGGGAGCCCTTGGGGAAAAGTGCGGATACGATGCTCATAAGGCGGCTGAAAAAATAATAATACCAAATTTAACTTTTATGGTGGTCACAAAGTCATATAAAACAAAAACATAGTAATAAAAGAATACACTGGAGTTTCTGTAGCTCAGGAAACATAAGTATGTGCCCCCGCTGAACCCGTGATTTGCAGCTTCAAAGTGATCTTTAAAAGCAAGCCTTTTCAGGTCCAGACACATGATTAGTGGGGTTTGCCTACAGACTAAGGTCCTTACATATAGGCTGGGATTGCAGGAAGCCTTCTAAGGTTCTGAACCATGATTGGTAGGAATTGCTGACAGCCTTCTAAGGTCGTGACTCATGGTTGGTGGGGATTGCTTACAGTCTTCTAAGGTTCTGAACCATGAATGGTGGGAATTGCTGACATCCTCATAAGGTCTCAACTCCTTGTTGGTGGTGATTGCTTACAGTCTCCCAAGGGTCTGATGCTGACATCCTTTTAAGGTCCTGACCCATGGTTGGTAAGAACTTCTTACAACCTACTAAGGATCTGATGCATGATTGGTGGGAATAACCAACAGCCTATTAAAAACCTGGCATGTGTCATTAGTGAGCACAGGTTGTTGCTGATTTTTTATGATTCCCACTTCTTCCAATTATTGTAACCATTTAATGCAATAGAGATTTTTGTCTTTATAAAAGTAAACTGTCATTGCCTTGGAAACTGGTATCATTAAAATGTCAGGCTCCAAACAGATCAGCTTACTGGGAACAGGAACTTGTACAAGTAGACTTATGACAGGAGGAGGCCACAAGAGCTCATGGCTCAAGTTGTTTTTTAGACCCCATCTGTACCTTTTGTGACTATTTAATTGGCTTGTGCAATTTTATAGAATGTAAAATGACATCAGCGTTCACAGCTATTCTAAAATGTTACAATCTTTCCAAAAGAAACATCACAAATTCAGAAAATTGCACTGCTAGAACCTGACATTGCATATACTGTCAGTAATTTACTGACTAAACTAAGCCCCTTAGGCAGATTCCTAATAAGACCATCTCTATAAATGGCCTACCATTGTGTAATTAACTGCTGCAAAGTTCCCAGCCTTCCACTATCCAATATGTGAAACCTGTCACATCGATCCAAATAGAGGCTAATTGTTAACAGAGTAAGACAGGCTGGCAATAAAGTCCAAATTACTTTCTCACATGACATACACCAGCAGCTGACATAAAATAAAACAGATCTTAGACACAATTTACTAGCAATGTAAGAAAAATACATTGACAAGTATAGACTTGAAAGGGCACAAGAAGCTAGAGGGAGCAGCAAGGGATGAAATGTAACTTTAATGCTTGGTCACAGCTTGAGATCCTGGTGTTTTCCTTCTGTGCTTAACAATACAGATGATTTTAACATCAGCCACATACTGTAATGAGACTAATTAGCTTTATTTATGTTACCGGCATTAACAGCAGCACATCGTAGACACATTCACTTGATAAGAAACCAAACCCAGGACTTTATACTATGAGATATCTAGTAGCATGTGGTTAATAGCGATTAGCAACATTGATTACATTTCTATTTTAACAGTGACTGAAGCACGCACTTATTTCACGGTCTAAGAGGGAAACAAAGCTGCTAATATGGAAATTTAGACATGCCTTCTTGTCATACAATGGTGCAGCAGACCACAAAGACAGCTAAACAGTCTCTGTGAAGGACAGGATAACAATGTATTTAAAGCTCAACTCTGAGCAAATAAATTAACACCAACTCAGGCAGGTATATGTTCCTTAAAAAGAATGTTGTGTATTTTTAAAAGCAAATAATAGAGTAGGTATCTAAAATTGATCTGGTATCAGCATTTTGCAATCCCCTGTACAACAGAGCTCAGAGGGAGAGGAAGAAGCAGCACACTGAGCTAATCAATTGTGCTGCAGTGTTCATGTGCTAACAAGAAACATGCTGAGCTGATTAGCGGGATGAGCTCACCATTCTACTTATTCCCCTTCACTGTCCAGTCACAGGATAGATCAAAGTCAGGTCACCAAACAGGTTTTGCTGTCAGGTAGGACTGTGTAAATATGAGAACTGAGTGGGCATAAAAAGAAATCCTTTGGTAGGTAAAACAGCAGTAACTGCATTGGTCTACTGAGCTGTTTGTCTGGAGTTCAACTTTAACATAAGACACATTGTATTCCCCCAAACTATTTTTATAAGTGTATTTAGACTTTTCCACAGCAATCACATACGTGTTCTTAGGGCCAGTTTTTACCAGAATTCAGTGTGGGAAATCCCCACACTGCGCAGAATGCGCTGCACTTGTACCCCAAATGCAGGTCGCTAACACAGAGCGTTTAATTGCACCAGATCACATGGTACAGTAGCATGCTATCTGATGGCTATGCAGTTTTTAACCACTTCAAACACCAGACACTTTCACCTCATGACAATTACTCAGTCATGTAACACTGTACCCAAATTTAATTTTTTAGAGCTTTATTTTGCTGGTATTTAATCACCACTGGGTTTTACATTATAAATAATTGGAATTTCGCGCTTAGGTGTAGGCTGGGCTTGCTGCCTCCCCAAAAAAACTCCACAAATTAAGTCAGGTGCTTTAAACAAATTATAAAGAGGAAAGTGTGCTGCCTTCCAGCTAATAATAAACAGATCCTAGATTCTGAATAAACTAATAATAATGTGATATGTGCAAGTAACAGTTGAAAATATACGTATCCCAAAATTAATTAATCAAACGCCAACTGCTGATGACCTTAAGAAAAACACGATAAATTATGAATAAGTGTTCAGTAGCAGAAGGCTACATGTGAATTACCTTCTGAAGGCAAAAGTGTACTGTGTGAATGAAATCATGTGAATATATAACCAATGCAAATATAAAAAAAACAAAAAATTGTTGATAATAAAATGACAAAAAATAAGTCCAATGCTAAGACCAATGTCTCTCAAGGAGCTGTTTGCAAGTAATTCCTTAGTGAGAATTCTCAAAGTGACTTGTGCAGGATACCAAAGTGACTTTTGCATACACTTTATCACAGCTTCCGTGCCAAAAAAGTGAAGTGACTTTCGTGCTCTCCTCTCGGTTCTACACTCACCAGATCCCTGTACCCCTACAAGGGTGAAAGACATGTAGTCAGGTCTGTCTTTGGTCCTGGTGTTCTGGTAACCAATACGGCTGCCTCCTCCGTGGAGTTGTTAGGTAGTGGGGTATCCTCATGTAATAGGGTATAAAGAACGGGCACTCGTAGTGTAAATGCGAGCAAGTAAATTTATTGTTAAAATTAAATGTAAAAGAAGGGCATTCCAATTGCCCGATTAATCAAAAATGTCCTGTGGTCTGGACCGCGTGCATTCCACAGACCGGATTACAGAAACTGGAAGTCCAGGAAGTGACATGAATGCGTACCAAGCATCTTGGTACACCTCACGACTATTATAGTGAGCAGTAGTGCCAGCACAACCCCTTTCAATTAGCTGTATCAGTAGTGTTTGCTGAAGAATTTATTTGATGAAAGTGTCACCATAACTTATATATGAAATTCATCACAGTTAGTTTGGTAGTAGTTAATCAATGTGGTACATAGGTGATAAACATCGCGGGAAGATGGACTACCCGCGCCCCCTACTGGTCGAAATTAGTAATATATTTTGTAATGCACATCTGCTCACTATATTACCAAGCAGATATTATCTAGTAAAATTTATAAAAGTAAAATCAATTAATGTCTTTCAAATCATGGAAATTGAGAAAGCAGAATAAAAGGGGAATTATAATATGGAATATAAGTCACAAGATATATAATAAAAATACATTAATATAAAATAAAATTTAAATTAAATTAAAAATGAATTAATCTGAGAGTGACAAAACAAAATGTTTAATTGGTTAAAGTGCATGCAAACCACTAAACTCCAGACCAACCAACAATGGAGATCATCCTTAAAAGGTTATAGAATGTAAAAGATGAAAACAATTCCACATAGTCTCAATTTAGGAATATTGGACAGGAAGTAAGAGGGTGGGAAGCGGGAAAATAGTTCAACATAAATGGGAAGTGCGAGAAATTAGATACAAAAAACAGTTGAGGTCGATATCAATATTAACCACTTCAATACCGCCCATAGTCATAGGACATCCGCAGGAGGGATCTCCCATCCTGGGCAGACGTCATATGACGTCCTCGGCTTCCCGGCCGCCTGGGGGGCGCGCGTGCCCGCCGAGTCACTCGGGAGTCAATGTGCGTGCCACGATGTCCGCCGAGCACCCGCGATTGCCGGTAACAGAGCCGGGACGTGGATCTGTGTGTGTAAACACACAGATCCACGTCCTGTCAGGTGACAGGAGACCGATCATGTGTTCTCAGTACAGAGGAACACTGATCAGTCTCCTCCCCATGGGAGTCCCCTCCCCCTACAGTTAGAATCACTCCCTAGGAAACACATTTAACCCCTTGATTGCCCCCTAGTGTTAACCTCTTCCCTGCCAGTGACATTTATACAGTAACCAGTCCATTTTAATAGTACCGATCGCTGTATAAATGTGAATAGTCCCAAAATAGTGTCAAAAGTGTCCGATCTGTCCGCCGCAATGTCACAGTCAGGATAAAAATTGCAGATCGCCACCATTACTAGTAAAAAAAAAAAAAAAAAAACGAATAAAAATGCTATAAATCTATCCCCTATTTTGTAGACGCTATAAATTTTGCGCAAACCAATCAATATACGCTTATTGCGATATTTTTAACCAAAAATATGTAGAAGAATACATATCGGCCTAAACTGAGGAAAAAAATTGTTTTTTTTTTTTAAATTGGATATTTATTATAGCAAAACGTAAAAAATATTGTGTTTTTTCAAACTTGTCACTCTTCTTTTGTTTATAGCGCAAGAAATAAAAACCGCAGAGGTGGTCAAATACCACCAAAAGAAAGCTCTATTTGTGTGGGGGGAAAAATTTTTAAAAATTTCATTTGGGTACAGTGTTGCATGACGGCGCAATTGTCATTCAAAGGGCGACAGCGCTGAAAACTGAAAATTGGCCTGGGCAGGAAGGGGGTGAAAATGCCCTGTATTGAAGTGGTTAAGGCCTCCGGGCGCTAAAGACCCCAATCTGTATATCCATTTAGTCTTGTTCTGTGACACCCTTATCTTTTTATTGTCATCCCTCCAATGATCTTTAATTTGGTCTATTCTATAAAAAATCAATCCTGTGGGGTCACTTTGGTGTACCTCCTTAAAATGTCTTGAGAGGTTATGTTTGGGGAAACCTTTTCTTATGTTATGTTCCCTAATCCTCACAAAAAGTGGACTGGTGGTTCTGCCTACATACTGTAAGTGGCAAGGGCACTTAATAACGTAAGTGACATGTGTGTTGTTACATGTAATAAGTTCTCTTAGTTCAATAACGTAAGTGATGTGTGCTGTTACATGTAATAAGTTCTCTTATTTGGTATTCATTTTTATTGGCCCTGGACCTAAAAGACTCTTTTCCTTGGTTGTTTTTTGCTTACTTCTGACACCTACAAAATCCTTTCAACTCTGAAAATATTTTGGACAGTTTTTGGAGGGTCAATGACATTGTGGACCAGATGGTTCCTGAAATTGGGAGCTCTTTTATACACGAACCTGGGTTTTTTAGGAAGGATCTCGGATAGAATTCTGTCCGATTTCAGAATAGGCCAATATTTCCTAATGATATGCTCAATTGACTGGTATTGCGTATTGAAGCCAGTTTTAAAGGCCACATCAGTATAATATTCAACATTCATGTTCTTCTTCATTAATAGTGTGTTTCTGTTCCCATTCATTACTTCAGTTTTTTAGTTTAACTAAAGTCTTCTTTTGGTATCCTTTATCTTGAAATTTCTTAATCAGCATGTCAGCTTGCATATCAAAATCTTCAGAAGTACAACAGTTTCTTTGTAACCTCATTAGTTGGCCTTTGGGGATATTCCCTTTCCACTTGGGGTGGTGGCAGCTTGAGGTTGGTATATAGCCGTTGCGATTCGTTGGTTTATAAAAAGTTCTAGTGTATAGCTCATTTTCGCTCTTGAATATTTGTAAGTCCAGATAATCTATCTGCTGCTGGTCCCAGCTTCCAGGAAAGGAAATCCCATATTTATTTTGGTGCATCTCATTGAGCAATTTCTTAAATTTCCTATTAATTTCTTAAAATTTCTTAGTTTCTGCTGTGCCTGCCCATAGAATAATAACGTCATCTTTATATCTCCAGTAGAATTTTATATCAGGTCTTTTCTTTCCATAGATATATCTTATCTCCCACATGTTCATAAAAAGGTTGGAAACACTGGGGGCATAGCGTGTCCCCATAGCCACACCTTTAGTCTGAACATAATAATTTTTCTTGTACCAGAAGTAGTTACTTTCCATGGCCATTTTGAGCCCTTCAAGAATAAACACAATCTGTTCCTTTCTAGGTTCTGCATTTTACATGTAATGCCTTTTCAACTCCCTCCAGACCGTCTTTCTATACT
Organism: Aquarana catesbeiana; assembly: GCF_042186555.1. NCBI lineage: Eukaryota > Metazoa > Chordata > Amphibia > Anura > Ranidae > Aquarana > Aquarana catesbeiana. Next base: position 825,189,522 of record NC_133324.1, on the reverse strand, counting down.
ATACTGGTGTACAGTGAGTTAACATCTATAGTAGCAAGGAGACACTTCTCAGCGCCTGTGACATTTTGAAGTTCTGTTATTAATTGCGTATTGTCCCTAAGATATGACTTCCCTTTTAGTACCAAGGGTTTTAAATATTGATCAAGATACTCCCCTAGTCTGGAGAAAAGCAAATGAATTCCGCTGATAATACTGCTGATAATACCACCTCTTTCTTCTTTCCTATATCCTTAATGAGTTTCCATATATATTTCTATTTTTAGATTCTTTCCTTTCTAATTTCTTTAGAACACTTTCTACCATTTTCTTGAAAGCTCCCAGGCATTGACTGCCAGGTACTTTCGGATTAAAAATAGAATTATTTCTAAGAGTGGGATAGATAAAACTCTGTGAATTCTGGTGGTATCTTGTCTCCATTAATTACAAAATGCTTTTTTAGATTCAATTTCCTCATAAACTTCTGTAGAGCGATAAAGACCTCAAATTTATCTATGTTCTTTTCAGGAGCGAACTTGAGGCCTAAATCCAAAATTCTCATTTCCTCTTCTGAAATGCTAACATCACTCAAATTAAAAATCCCATCTCTTAATATTCCCTTCTTTTTCTTCTTCCCTCCTCGTTTTCCTCTTGTCGGTTTCCTCTTTCTGTAACTCTCTGTTTGTCCCAGTTCCCTGTCTTGAATGGATGGGCCAACAATCAAGACAGGGAACTGGGACAAACAGAGTTACAGAAAGAGGAAACTGACAAGGGGAAAACAAGGAGGGAAGAAGAAAAAGGAGAAGGGAATATTAGGAGATGGGATTTTTAATTCGAGTGATGTTAGCTTTTCACAAGAAAAAATGAGAATTTTGGATTTAGGCTTCAAGTTCTATGATATTCATATTGGGATAGATTTTTATGTTTTTTATTATATTATGGTGATATTAGCTTTTATTTTCTCTCATTAGAATTTTTGTCATCATATACCCACTGTTCACTATACATTATTTAGTGCAGTTATTTTCCTTTTTATTTGTCTTCATGTGTGTATATGTCACATTTTAGCTGCAGCTTACTTTTAGATAGATTTTTTGTTTAGAGCGCAGTATTTTCCATATAATTTACTTGCACATATCACATTATTAGTTTATTCAGAATCTAGGATCTGTTTATTAGCTGGAAGGCAGTGCCACTTTCCTCTTTACAGTATATTGGGTTTTACATTGCCATAAATAAAGTGTACATTTTGTACACTTCAAATAAATTCTGTACAAAATAAAAAAAATGTGACGTGCCGAATCGTGCACCACACTGCTTCCTTCCACAGCCTGCAATGGAGAGCTGGTGAAGCAATAAAGCACTCGGGCAGGTCTCCGTTGTAGTGTGAATGTAGCCTTATTTGGACTGCTGCAGGACTTGCCTTATATAAATCAGAAAACTTACTTTACTTTCTAGCCACCATGCAAAACATATGCTTATTTAGAACACTCACCTATGTGTTACATTGTTGCTTTCACATTTTATCCGAATAACATAAACCCACAACAATCTGTACAGAGATTCCAGTGCAACTCGAGACATTTTGGGGTCTTTATTCTGAAGAAAAAAAAAAAAAAAAAAAGGTCAATTACATTGTCAATGTGCAAGTGCACATTTCAAAACATTTGATTGGTGAGCTTTATTAGTGATGGACAAATCTGTAAACTCAAATCTGAAAAAAAAAAGTGTTCGTTATGGTTTTGTTTCGTCTTAATATGATTAAAGGGAACATTTACAGCATTTTCAGTAAGCACATATTATTTATTGCAGTTTATCTTAAAGTGATTACTGTATTGACTTTCACAATTATGAAGGTTTGCTCTTCTAAGTTTTAGATTAGATAGATTAGTAACTCTGAATAAAACTGCATTTCCTCAGCGTCCTACTGAGGGAATCTGTCATGTGAGAATTGTGGAAGTTGTCACTGTCAATTCCTGGGCTGTCATGTTGATGTTTCAAAGTTTTGGCTTCAATGGTGACGGGAGTCACTGACCCAGAACAAATATAGAGAAAAACCTGATACTTTTTACTGACACTCAAATATTGCATGCTCCAGGTATGTGATCTAAAAGTGCTGCAGTCAGACACAGCCAGGTATCCGGGGAAGGGGCTGGGAATGTTCCTTTTTGTGGAGGCACAATGAGCTGTTCAGCCACAAAAAACCATGGTCATCAGGGCAGCATAGGACCGTGTGGCCTTCCAGCCATGAGTTCATCTATGGCTGTATAGGTTGTCCCATTTCACCCATGAATGTCAGATATGAACATGAAATAACAACCATATTTTACACTAGAGTATCACCCACTGCAACCAAATTTCATTTTTGAGAATATTTTTCATCTCGCAGCAAAAAGTGTGAAGTTGAGATATAGAATTTTGCAGATCACTACAGATAAAACAGATGTTTCTTATATATCCACTGTTAATTATCAGCATAGCACACCATCAAGAAAAGGCAAGACGTTCATATTTATCATCATATATATGATAAAGCATTATAGTATAATCTGTAACCTCGGGCACATTAGAGTTTCAGATAGCCAAACATGCACAATAACGCACTTGTTGCAGGGTACTCGCAGGTATTTCAAAGAGAATCTAGCAAAGTTTAACCACTTGAGCTCCAGAAGATTTTATCCCCTTCATGACCAGGTCATTTTTTGCTATTCGGCACTGCGCTACTTTAACTGGTGATGCAACGGTGTACCCAAATGGAATTTTTATTATTTATTTTCACACAGGTTTTTTTATTTTTTGCAATGTAAATGAAGAAAAAAAAAAATCAGTATTTTTTACTGGCTATAAAACATATCCAAAAAATCCCAATAAAATGTATATTTAGTGGTTTGCGTGAAAGTTATAGCGCCTACATACTATGTTATATATATACTGAAATGGTTATGGGCGGCGATCAGAAACCTTATGATGGGACTGTGATATTACGGTGGACAATCTGACATGAACTGACGCTGGGGGGACGGGACTAACTGCCACGGACATCACCATTGACATTAATACAGTGATCTTACTGATACACTTTCACTGTACTAATGACACTGGCTGGGAAAAGGCGATCAAAGGTGTTAAAAGTGTGCCTAACTAACCGTAATGTGTGTAAAGTGTGCTGCTTTGCAGGGATGAGGAACTGACCAATCACTCCCTCTGTACAGAGCTCTGTGTTGTTTACCAACACAGAGCTCAGGGCTGTGATTGCACACAGCTGACCGTAACTTGCTGTTCGGCTTCTGCGGTGTACAATCACAGCAGGTGCTAGGCGGTGGAGTGTGCCCTAAACCTGGAAATAGGCATGGACGTATGGATATGTCGCTTTGCCTACAGCGCGCGCCAAGTGGTTAATTAAATTTATTTGCCAACCACAGTTACTGTGGGTTGCAACACACCTATATTAAGTTGGGCTGCAATCCAATCAAAAATTCATTTCTTTAAACTTTACTAGATTCTTTTTGAAATATCTGTAATTGCCCTTCAACAAGTGCTTTATATTGATCACTACTTTTGGAGTGCACCCAGGACTGTGGTTTAACATTTGTGTGAAGATGGCATACCATTGTGAAGGTTTTCATTTACCTGGTCATGGTATAAATAGTAGTAGCTAGTCACATTAAACTGAACTTGTTCTGTAATGATGAAGACATTTTGTAACTTCTCCAAGCCACTTCTTCAGTTCCAAGGAGTGTCAGAAAGATACCCCAGCATTTATATCCACACAGTTCGCACAGACTCCTTTCAATCTCCATGGAATGTGTAGGTGTTGACTGTCCAAGAACAGAATGGGAAGTGTGAAAGTTGTGGAACCATCCTGTTCTAGTTACATAAATCCTTTATTGGTGTCAGGAAGTCTGCATAGGTGTTAATTCCTTCATTTACATGGCTAAAGGTGTAAATTGTAAAACTGATTGGGTAGAGTGTTAAAACAGCATTATATGTTGAAATCAGATCATGTTAAAGGCTTCCATACTTTCCTGCGAGGACAGTGGGGTGCACATTTTGGACAGAGAACAGCCCTCTAGGTCAAACTGAAACAATCATCTCTGAACAGGGGTGTGGGGGGCCTTTGACACACATTTAAGGCTGTATAAACATCTCTACCCTAGCGATTTAACAATTTACTTCTCTAGCCATGTAAATTGAAGGATTAACACCTATACAAAACTCCCCGACACCAAGGATGAAAATAGTATATGGTGATTCCACAACTTTCACACCTCCCATCCTGTTCCCATCAACGTCTACATCAAGATCAACATCAAGTCCAGTTGAATGTGACCAATTACTGTTAACACTACTTATAACTGTTTTGCATTTACATACAGGTACTGTACATATAGAAGAATTTTAACTTGGTGGCAAGACCTTTTCCAAGTGATAAATAAAACAGTAAACACCTGAAAAATACCTTTTCCAAGTGATAAATAAAACAGTAAACACCTGCAACCCACCAAAGCATTACTTGCATTTAAGTAAACAAACAAAGCTGCAACGCATTTCAGAAAAACCGCAATGGATCCCATGAAAGGCAACAAGACTGATTCTGTCCTCATGGTTTGAACACATGTGGAAGAATTGAAAAAAAAATTGTATGGACACTTCTCCACACCATATCATAGCTGGGCAGGTCTTAATAAATAATGATGATGCTTCAATGAGCTAATAGGAGCTTTCAGTCTTATGCTTCATTCATATAATGCAATGGTACAGACATGGCACAGCATGTTACCAGCTCACTGCTACTCAAGTGTATGTCCAATCTTGCAGCCAAATTGGTAGAACGCCTATGTTATAATATATATATATATATATATATATATATATATATATATATATATATATATATATATATATATCATATTCACATAGCATAACTCAAGTTTTCCTCTACTATATAGAGGGGGCTGGGGATTTAGTGTTCACCATAAATAACTGTTTGCACTGTGCTGCCAGGCCTCTTTATCAGCTGCAAACTAGATTTGAACAGATCTAGAAGCTGATCTTTCTGCATTGTACGATAATGAGCAGGGAAACATAGTATGTCAATGGGGACAGACTGACTTACTTTTCATTTCAAATTGTTTGCGGTGTGAGGTCCGCTCCGAGCGAAGGCCTACCATACATGGCTCGAATCTCGGCCGGTTCAACAGGTACCGGCCAAGACCTGAACCGTTAATGAGCAGGCTGAATGTACCAAGTTGATCGATCAACTTGGGTACAACCAGTCTGCCGGATTCTCTCACAACTATTGCTAGCAGCTGCTATAGACGTTAGCGATAATCACTGTTCTCTCCAGGCGGGTACAGCTTCCCCCGCCCGCTCCCCTGCCAGAAGCTGACAATTGCTCGGCAGGAGGGATTCCCCTGTCGGCACTGTCTGTGTTGATGGGGAAATCATGTGAATATCTTTCCTGCAACCTGTAGTTGCAGGAAAGAAATTTGAACCATGTAGGGCCTTGCCCAACACCCGGAGAGATATTTTTTGTATGCTGTGTGAATAGGAACACATAGTGAGTTTTTCTCAAATTTGACTGTAAAAATCGATACATATTTTATGCAAGGCAAGCATAGAAAATACTTTTTTTGTTTAAATGTCTGCATTAGACAATTGCAGCTTCATTGGCTGATAAAAATTGCAAAAAAATAATAATAATTTTACAACACAAGGAAAATATGGAAAAACACAAAAATACTTTTGTTTTAGTCACGGCACCTATTTACAATAATAACGGAAATCATAAATAAACTGGCAGGCAATCTTCGGTATGTAGATGTGTCTGCAAGAGGTTGATTTCATTAAACGATCCACAGAAAATGAAGATTATCTTTCAGAATGTCTATAAAGACCTGGTATGAGGTCTCCCGCACATTGAAAGCAAGCCCAGCTTTTCATTATACAAACTCACCTGCAGGGTTTCTATTTGTTTTCTGAGACTGTTGTTAGATGGCATCTAAATAAAGCAACGTGAGACAGCAAAACATAACAAACATGAAAATGGAGCGACATGCATGTTAGATGAAAAATAAAAGCACAGAGCAAACGGAACACAACTAAAAGAAGCCAGGAGAGGAAAACAAATCTGCATTATTGGAGATTCATACCCGTCTCGCTACATAGAGTGGAAATTGGTTAACATTTAGATAATGGAAAGCAATTTCCATTTTATGCACAGAAAACCATATTCCCTCAAGCTGGTGAGGAACTACAGGTCTCTGTATAATCTATCTGACCAGACAGTGACTATCCAAGACTATATTAGTTGTTATTAGAGGCATTTTATTGGCATAATCCCATACCCAGTAGGTTTATTTCAGATGAGCCTTTAGGTTGGGTTCACACCTATGCGAATTGGATGCAATTCACATAGCAGGAGAATATGACCGGCTCTCTATGGAAAATTCAGGCAAAGATTCTGCCCTGATTCTTCCCTGAAACGGAGAACAGGGACGGACAGCGTTGCTGTGCGATCCATGGCCAGTTTAGGTGTGAACTGAGCCTTACTGGATTTAATTCTGACTTGCTGCCCAAGCTAAAATGAGATTTAAAATTTGTGCAGGTATTACAATTCTAGAAAAAAAAATGCATCTGGATAAAGAGCATAAACTTTAACAATTGAAAGTGTTTTCTGTAACCAAAAAAAATTGCTTTTTTCCTTTTAGTTTCGAGGGGAGATTTACCCTTTTAATTTAGTATCAGTATTATTCGTAATTGTGATCATTATCACAGAGGCAGAAAAAAATAGGAAACCCAATACAAACTGTCATTAGAATAAGAAGCAAGAAAAAAATCTTGCATTGGGAGCACTTGCTTTGGTGAAAATTGGGAAGGAATAGCTTTCCCCTCACATTTTAGCGATCTCCTATCACTTCTTATTGCATTTCCTAATCGAAAAGTCAAGGGAAAAATCACCCAAGAGAACACAGACAGCAAAGAATCACCAGGCAGTATTGTAAACCCTGCCTTAAACTATGGAATTCAGGCTGGCAGAATACCTGAACAGTGCCTGCATCTGAATGGCCTGTTCGGCCGTCAGTTTTCTGATGAGCTCCTTTGACTAACTGAAGGGTTTCAGGTGGAGTGGTGTCATCAAGGCCACCAACTGAGTGGATTTTATCCAGTCCATTAGGAACCGTCTGAAATTCACCCAGTGTATGAACAGCTTTTTTTGTATCAAAAACAATTTCTGTAGGCTGAAACTGATAAGAAATATCCATATAATATGCCAATTTGGCTTACAGTTTAAAGGTTTCTCATTCCAACCAAGAAAGTTGGAGTCACACCAATTGGCAATTTCAAAGGGGCATCTAAACCACTTTAAAGAAGCTGGGTACATAAAGGGAAGCTCTGCCCAAACCTCCGAAGACAGCCCAAGACTCATCTCTGTGGTACACTAGGAGCTCTCATTGATGATCCTAAAAAGTACCAGTAAACACACCACTCAAAAGTAAAATTCAAAGTTAATTTCTGGAGCACAGCACAAGCAAAGTCCAGTCTGACCAGTTCCACACAAGGTCCTTAGCATTGTCTTCTTTAATTATGACTGGAGACCCAACCTGAACCAAAAGACGGAAAATTGGGCTTCTCTTTCAATAAGCTTTTGTCAATTAAAGATCAATTTTGGATTTGCATGTCCCTGGCTTTGTTTACTTTAAATTCTCTATGACCTGAAACTTATTATTTTGAAGCACCCCCAACACTGCAACTGCATCATGCTAAACCAAATCGTGAAGGGTTAAGTTCCAGTACTTCAAAGCTGCACAGAGAGACATAGGTAAGTTCCTTCTTAGTGGCATTACCAGCTCACAGCCAAAAGGCTTTGAAAAAAAAATGAAAGTAATTTCCCTGAGACTCTCCAATCATTCATGAATTCTCTTTTTCTACTGAACTGTGTTCACATGAAAATCAGTGTGGCCGACAAACATGCAGCATTTACTGGACTGGATGTAAAGAACCAGCCCCCAACTTAAATTGTCTTCTTTCTTTCTAATAAACCTACCTCCGGGAGTGAGCATCAAAAGAAAACTTGTGTTAACAACTCCGGCCAAAACAACTTTTCAGGTTTGATTTGAGCTGGGGAGGGTGGTTATGACCTCGGGTCAGATTTTTTTTTTTTTTTTGCCTTATGTATGCTTGTTAGGGAAATATCATCTGATTTCCTGTACTGTTAGACAAACAGGAAATGAGGAGATATTGCCAGCTGGAACAGACACTATTAAAACTTAATAGAAGGTCCTCAGCCTTGCCCAGTCCACTTTAAATCTTTTCCTTATTCCTGCCTTGGAGATGTGTTGGGGAGATTTTGCTCACTATTCAGCTTGGTAATCACACAGGAACTGGGGAAAAATCAACCAACTAAATGGCTAAAACCCAGCAAAAAAAGAAAGGCAAAAGCCCCCACCCCCCAAAAAAAGTTAGGCTGGAGTTGAGCTTAACCGTCTAATTAGGGCAATCTTTGCCTGTACATCACGAGCTTTGTAAAGTGAAATTAGTAGAATTGTCTGCACAAGGGCACTAAACAATGATTTTGTAAGACAGAAACAATGCAAAAACAATTATTAAAAGTAAACAAAACAAAAATGGATGAGATGAAAATGAGCAAGCAGAAGGATGTAAAGGGAATGAAAAAGCAGAGCAATGCGATCAGGTACTGGGAGTCAGTGTGCCACAACCAAAGTACCATACTCATTAACAGACATGCAGCTAATCAAACCTCATATGAGAACCCGAGTACATTAAATCCATATTACTACAGGAAAGGAGTCATTACATTCTACATGACGCAGAACAGTACCAGAAAGATGCCAAGAAGAAAGGTTTTTGATTATTATTATTAATGCACCATTGTCATCTATATCACAGCCAATAATGGAAAGAGGAGTAAAAGTCACAAGTCATTGCAGTTTACCTAACCAAGAAGATTCATTGCAATACAATAGAAAGAAGATGGATTTGAATTACCGCATAAATGAATCTGAAAAAGCTTGTAATATTGGAGCAAACGTTCAGATTTGTAAAATTAAAGTCAGGAACACATTAATACCTTGTTAAATCACCCAAGGCATGACTCTTTTCTTAAATGTGGCAGATTTGTTACATCTCAGTGATTCTCAGTGCTGAAATATGACCGCAAGAGACTTACCTTTAAATGTGATAAACAGTTTTGCAAAAAAATGTGCCAATTGTTCAGGAAAAACTGTTTTTGGCTGACACACAGCAGACAGGTTACCAGTGGATATAGAGCCTATGAATACAAAGGACACAATAAAATATATATTTACTAAAATGATTTAAATGAGTTTTAATGAGATTTATCTTTATTTGGTATTTCATTATAATTTTCTCTCCAAAATGTTCCAGTTCATAAACATAATAATCACTTAGGTGTGGAATTATTCTTTCAGCATGAAGTGGGCATTTAACTGTTGAAAAATGTTTTTTCATAAATTGTATTATATCTCACAATGTTATCACCACCTCAAAAGGAAAATGGCTTGAATTACTCAAGAATCAGGAACATCATATATTTAATTTTTAACAAAAAGGCAAACTTTACATTTGTTTTGTCTGTTTTAAAAAATATGTGCTATATTTACTTGCGCTGTGTAATAGTTTTGCACAGAGCAGATCCAATTTTCCTCTTTTGTGGTCCAATGCTGGTACTCCTGGTTCCTCCTGCCTTTGAGTACCACCCCTTCCCCCAGAAAGCTGCTCGCAAGGGGGGGGGCTTATTGCAGGCACACTCCTGAGCCACACGGTGTGTATCTATCGACACGCAGTGCAACTTTACCCTGCCCTCCGCTACCTCATCACTGGATTTGATTGACAGGAGCAGGAACCAATGGCTCTCGCTGCTCTCACAAAGTCCACTAAGGAGGGAGAGGGCTGCTCTTAAGCACAGCGCTGGACCAAGTTTGGGCTCAGGTAAGTATTGAGAGGGAGAGGTTGAGAGAGAGGGGGGAGAGGTGGGAGTTGCACCTAAAAGGTTCTTTACCTTAATGAAGAGAATGCATTGGCTTAAAAAACCTTTAGCCTTTACAACCACTTTAAGTAAGAAAACCTTAAACCAAAGGCTGAAGGTAAAAAAAAAAGCTGGAATAACAGTTGACCTGTTTTGGCCCAATCCTTAACTATGAAGCCAAAAGGCTAAAACTACAGAGATGCCCCCCAAAAATTGATTATAATGAATAAATATCCAAACAATATAGATATACTGAATAAAGAAATAGGATTCCGCAGTATCATATCTCACCAGGGAATGCTTCTTTCTTGAGCTGAGTTCAAACGTGGTCTGGTAGAGCATCTCTACAAAATTCTTTAAACATGGCACATTAACTTCATTTTTTACAGCCTGAAAAAAATATAAAATAAAAGTCATATTACTAGACGCAAGTCTTTGCAGCTTGCAGAAGAGAATGTGCTGGTGTTAAGACCTTACTACACACTACCATGCTACAATAAAAGATTCTCTCATAATAAGCTAGGTTGACCACAACAGAAAATTTAAAACAGAAAAAAAATCAGAAGATCTTGCATTATCAGAACCCTTAGGGTAAGGCAAATAAGTGAAACATTTTTTCCTGACCCCTGAAAGTCAACTGGAAATAACTGGGCTCAATGTTCCCTAATGTATTACCTACTTATATTTTGTGAAAGACTATTCCCCATTTTCACAGCTCTTACTTGAAAACTATTTACTTTTACGCAGGGTAAAAGTTTTTTTTAATGTAATCATAAGGAGTACACCTTGTGTCCTATTTGGGTACTTTAAGGCTGATTCACGCCACAACACACAGTTGGCGGTGGAGTGTGTCACTGTGCCATTATGTTCTGAATGGTATACCATTGCACTACGCAAACATATTTCTCACATGCATTTCAGTACACAACACACAAGTGAAAACTATCTGTGTGTTATATATAGATGCAGAGTCCGGAATTTGCTGTACTCCTCGATATCTTTATTGAAGTATTAAAATTAATTCACAGGTATGGCAAGAACACAGAAAGGTGACTCGGTTTGCGCTAAATACAGCCTTTACTCAAACCTCATGTATTGCATTCATACAATATATTTGCATTACACCAGTGAAAAAGGTAAATTAATTAATAATGAAGTAATTAAAGCCACCTCCCACTAAGCCCAGTGAAAGTCCAACCCTCCCCACTTCCTCTGATCTCATATGTCAAGTCACATAAGATACAATCTATATTTTATTTCAGGTACTTATATAGCGCCGTCAATTTACGCAGCGCTTTACATATACATTGTACATTCACATCAGTCCCTACCCTCAAGGAGCTTACAATCTAAGGTCCCTAACTCACATTCATACATACTAGGGACAGTTTAGACAGGATCCAATTAACCTACCAGCATGTCTTTGGAGTGTGGGAGGAAACCGGAGTACCCGAAGGAAACCCACGCAGGCACAGGGAGAACATGCAAACTCCAGGCAGGTAGTGTCGTGGTTGGGATTCGAACCAGCGACCCTTCTTACTGCTAGGCGAGAGTGCTACCACTACACCACTGTGCCCCCCAATCTATAAAATCTGTTCATCAAGCATCTGTGTATCATAGTACGCCATGTAAAAAACAGCACCTGTCCAATTTCGAAACGGTAAATCTTGTCCCTTATGCACCTCCTAGAAACAGCCAACTCACCAGGCTTCACTTTTTCAGATATGTTTTCAAAGGGAGACTGCTAAGGCAGAAGCCAATCTTTATTTTAAAGTGGAAAAGACCTTTAAGCTTTTAAAGCTCCTTACCATGAACATTTGTCAAAGACTCTAAACATTACGTGAGGAATGAGAAATGGCTCATTTTTTTGTACTCGGTTTGGCAGTGGTTTTCTCTGTGTGGTTTCACATGGATGGAAGTAGACAGCATTAATTATACTAACAAGCTCTTCTGAGGACATTTAACAGAAAACATGCAAGCATATTCTACTTAAAGCATTATTTGTTAATGCAATGGAAAATATCAGTAATGCTCTGACCAACGCTGTGCTATCTATAGAGAAAATCTTCTATAACCCATGCAGTAAAATTGCCAGCAAAACAATGTCTGATTTTGAAGAGATCATAAAACCTCCTAAGAGAAAGAGATGAGACTCAGAAGCTTGGCACAGAGAAATCAATTCTGTATAGTATGATGAAAGATCAAACTGTTCTACTATTCTGCAAAAATTCCTATTATCGTCTAACCTTAAAGGATATGTCTGTGTTTAATCGTAGAATACAAATACCCTTCCTTCTGGCCCTTCTACCTTGACAAAATCACTCACTTTTTGATGCAGAAGCCAATGCATGCCTTCGTGGAAGTCAGGAAAGTAATTGCAGGAGAACTTCTCTTCAATTTACAGGGCTACAGGGCACATGCACAAAGTTGAAGAGGTGGTCTCTAGCGAACATGTTTTTATACAGACCCGATAACTGATTTCCAGGGAGGCACATGAAGGACTCTACGTCAGAAGGGACTATTTTTGACTCAAGAGATACAGGTAATTTTTTGAATATAGAGTTTAAAGAGGAACTTCTTGTTGTTTGACTTTTATATAGCATGTCACATGTCCACTGTTCTCCAAAGGCAACAATACAAATCTGTACGTCTACCATTCACTGCAATGGTCTTCCCAAGAAGGAAATTGCTCATTGCTCAAAGAACCCCTAGCAACATCTGGAGAAACCCTGGTTAAGAAACCCTGGCTTAAAGGATGTCCACAATAAATCGCATAATTATCACTTAGCTGCACAGACAGCTAGTCCAGGAATCTGCAGTAAATCACAAGCAGGAGCAGTTTGTCTTGCAATACACTGCTGCCATCAGCATTTTGTGAATGTTGGATCACGTATGCCAGATGTGATCCTAAATTTGTGAAGGCATTTAAACCTAAACTAAACTGCACATTAAAGGTAATGCATACAGGTTGTGTTTATTTATTATGGCAGGACAAAAAAAAAAAAAAAGTTACAATTGGAACTTAAAGGAGAAGTACAGTCAAAGCTTGTTTGGCTGTACTTCTCCTGTGGAGTTCGTTCTGCACTCCTATGACCCTTTTTCAGCAGACAGACCTCACAGACCTGGTCCAGGCTCAGGAAAGATTGCGAGCATATGGTCGGGACCCGCCCACATGCCTGGACCGGCACTCGGCTCAGTCTCTTAGTGAGCGTCTGGAGCCTGAGCCGGCCACTCCCACCCCCTCCACAGCCCAGTGCTCCAGTGAGCACTGGGGGGTCAGAGCAAACAGCGGTGACTGACAGTCACCAGCTCTCTGCTCAGGGAGCACTGAGAACCGAGCAATTGACGCCGTTTGATGACTCAGTTCCCATCCTTAGAGGCACCGGGGGACAGATGCAGGAACAGACCGATGCTGCATACACCTAGGCAAGTATGATTCTAAAATTTAAAAAAATTCCAATACTTCTGTTTTAATTCTTACTCTTCAGTCAGGTAAATATATAATACATTTGAATATTTTGTATTCTCATTTTAAGAAAGCAGGTTGAGCCTTCAGGCTTCTTTTCAGATGTTTTACAGGCTATTCTTACTTGGTTTGCTGAAAAAAAAGCATGTTGTATACAAAGTTCTATAACTTATGCTCCACTTTACACACAGACCTAAATGATTGAGGAAAATGACCATCCCTTCTCCATGATTGTCAGTTCATGAGACTCTTCATAGATTAAATTAGAAAAAGAGGGTCTAAAAGCAACCAGCTTCTGCCATGCTCTCTATTGAAAAAAACTCACAACACTCTGTAAATTCTGTCACGAGTGCATCCTGTCTTAAAAAGTTTTATTTGTAAAATATATTATTAATATTAGTTGCAAAAAAAAAAACAAAAAAAATAGTAGTTTAAAAAATATATAAATGTACTCCGAAGACATGCTTGTATGTTAATTGGATCCTGTCTCAATTGTCCCTAGTATGTGTATGTATGAATATGAGCTAGGAACCTTAGAGTGTAAGCTTCTTGAGGGTAGGGACTGATGTGAATGTACAATGTATATGTAAAGCGCTGCGTAAATTGACGGCGCTATATAAGTACATGAAATAAATAAAAAAAATAAATAAAATGTAAAAATATGTAAATTACCTAAAGTAATTATACTTTAGGTAACTATAATTATAGTTTCCATCAAAATATCCCAGTAAAATGTCATGTAAATATACAATAAGTAGAACACTGACCAATGTCCATGATTTTATCAATTATTAAGCAAAGTTTTTGCTTTCAAAAAAGTTAAAAAACTTGTCAACTGATCACATACAAATCTGCAAACATCACAAGATTTACTTACAGCAGCCACAGGGATGAGAATTTCTACAAACAGACCAGCAAGTGCATGTTTTATGTCCTTGTCTTTCACTTCTAAGAAGTACTGTGCACATTCCTTTCAAGCAAACAAGCAGAAAGAGTCATTATATGAAGCATCAATGGCAATGAATACCCTGCATTATAGAAACACTTATTCAGCAATGCTGTAACACTGGGCTATAGACAGTGCATTAAATCATGGAGAAGGTAAAGTTTGTAAATATGTGAAGCAGTAAAGAATCTGAGATCAAAAGTGAGAAAGAAAGGCAGAAAATGAGAAAGAGAATGACACAGACAAACAAGAGAATTGGGAACAGTCCTGAAAACAAAAAATGTGAACACACTTTGATTTCATTCATTTTGCACTTGGGGCTCAAAGAGAGAAGTCACTTGATTCTCACATTCCCCCTAAAGAGCGTGGTTGGAGGAATCTTCACTGCTGTTGTACTCAGACAGCACCTGCGGCTGTCAAAATACCCAAAAAATGACTGCATCTGATTGGACATAGTCACCGTTTGTGTGACAATTTTCCTCCTTCAATTTTTCAATGTTTAACATGCCAGGTGGTGCCGATAGGGCCAACCACAGCTCAAATTTTCGATCAATACAGCAAGAAATGGCCAGAATTCAAGACATGCATGATCTGCACAGACAGCAAAAAATGTTTTTGACGTGTGGCCTAATCCATCTACACTCTGTCCAAAATTGAAAAAAAAAGTTTTGCCTTTAGTTATACTTTCATTTTCTCCATTCCGTTAAATGTTTGTTAAGAAAAATTACACATTTGTTTATACAGAAACTCTCATTTGCATGTGAAGATTAAAGCCTAAGTTTAGTTACATATTTTTAATGAAAAATCACTCTAAAAATTAGAGGGAATGTTAAGAGGTCGATTACCCCGCATTTGTTAAATGCTGCTAAATCCCTGATCCCCGTGTTTTGGGGGCAACGGTCTTTATCGACTTTAACTCTCAAAGTTCATGATTTTTGCCACATGGAGGAACTCGTGCACATTGCTAGGGGTTCTGTCGACAAAGATATGGGTCTGTTTGTTCGAGTTAAAAACCACTCCTACGTACTGATACTATTTTACACCCAGTCACAATGCATCCATTCTCTCTCCCTCCCCATCAACTTTCCTTCTCTCTTCATTTTTCTTTGTAAAAAAAAAAATGCTCTCCAAGTCAGCGTAGTCATCGATAACTTAGCCTTGAATTGGATGTTGTCATTTGTACCTCAATGTCTCTGTAACCTATGTTGTTGTAGTAGTATACCCATTTAGGGCTTCTTTTGCCATTGTGGCCTGATTTCTTGCTTGTGAGAGCTTATAAGCCTGTTTGTAGTCTTCTATCTGCACTCTTGGCTGAAATGGCAATAAAAAAAAAAAAATAACAGCAATAAGGCCATTCATTCAGCTGCCTGTCCTCCATTCATGGAGCGCTTTTCATTGCTGAAGCTATAGTACAGCTTCTAGGATTGGAGGAGGGGGTGCAGAAAGGGCAGGCATACTCAGCACTGTTGGTGAGTGCCTATTACAGGTCCAGCGGCTGTATTAACTCCCACAGTACTTAAAGATTATGACTACCGGAGTATAAAAAGGGGACAGATGACTGAAGTTGGAGGAATCTGGAGAATGAAGGAATCTGCAGCCAGCTTAAGAGAGAAGTTACCAGCACAAGGGCCACTTCTCACTGAATGCAAGTAGCATTGCTTGCATGGATTAAAAAAAAAAGGTAACTAAACATAGGTTTTCACAAAGGTAAGAGTGAACAATATTTTTAAATGAGCAGATTTGACACAACAAGTGGTTTCTTTACAGTCACAGTGTAATAAGTCCCAAGGCATAACAAAAATGATAGAAAGCTAGTCTAATAAAAGCAGGTAAAGATGGCAGAAGACAAACACCATCAAAAGAGTGAAAAACATAATGGGAGTATGGTACAAATACCTGCATAAACTGAAAAGAGGCTTCAAAATCTTCCACAGGATACATTTTGACACGGAAGAATTTCATTCCCATGATCAAGCTGATGATGCTCTGAACCACATGGGGGCTTTGTTCCTTCTGTCTCAGTTCTTTTAATTCTGTGACAAACTTCTTCCTCACAGCCTGAAATCTAAATGATGAAAAAGAAAGCAGGAGGGGCGCCATTTAATCCTTATAAACAGCTATGCTGCCGGATATTCTCAGCTTTCTCTCCTGCCGGGTGAAAGCAGGGAATCCACAGCCATTTACTAAACCCCAAACAAGTCATAAAACTCTACCACACACACAAAAATAAAAGTCTAGGAAACATATACTTACTTGGACTGTGCAAGGACACCTATTACTTCTGCATATAAATCTGCAATAATGTGTACGTTCCCAGTGTTTGTTCCTGAATACCTAGGATAAAACACATCAGGCCTTATTTATTATATAAAAATATCCACAGCTGGAGTAAAAAACTTATTTCCATTTCTCATCATTTATAGAGTGTAACTGGCATTGTTAGAAACATTTAGTCAATTCCCAATGGAGTACCCATGTGTACCTGTGTGGTCAGCTTAGCTAACCATTAATTGGCAAGAAACATGGGCAGCTTCACTGCTGAAGATCAATAATGCAGATGTTTCAAAACTAAAGCAGAGGAAAAGTAGGCCAATAACACCTAACAAACATCTGGCTGCTGGTGCCTGAATGACTTACAGTTCAGTTTTTCATTGTCTCATTTTTTTTAATCAGCCATATTCTATTTGTAGGAAGAGACTTTATCAATCAGATCCACATTTTACAACCCATCAACGTACCCACCAGACAAAAGTAAAGTGCGGACCAACCCAAAAATACCCCTCATGTCTCAGCGGAGTATAATTCAGGTTAGCTTTTGTAGCAAGCAGTAAGCAGTACTAAGAACATAAGATAAAAGGGTAGGGCCATGCCCCTCCAAAAATCCAAGAAAAGCACTTTACAGTGCGTACAAAAATCCTATTTTCTTTCTCATCTATTGAGGGGCAGAAAAATTCAAACACTGTTGGGACATCCAAAAGCAGTCCAAGGGCCGTCTGAAGCACCAAGGCCAAATCAGAGACCTGATGAGGCCGAGCCCTTAACCTGAAAGGGGAACAGATGACAACAAATGGAAGCATCTGGAGAATCAACCTGAAACTCAAGCCGAAGGAAGGATCCCATGAAATTCAGGGAAGCGCACGTTCTTGTAGACCAGAAGGCAGCTCAGGGAGGAAAGTCTTTTAGGAGAGAAATTCCCTGGATACAGAGGGCAGGATCCTTATCGGTCACCTAAAGGTGAGGCTACTGTAGACACATAAGGGACTAGCTGATTGAAAACTCAAAGGTCGGCCATAGATGGTTCAGCAGGAACTGGCCGAGGTTTGAAATGTGTGTGGGCAGACTTAATGTACCAAGTTGATCGATCAACTGGGTACAACTACCCTCACAGATTCACTTGGGAATATCGCTAGAAGCTGCTATAGCAGCTAGCAATAATCACTGTCTTCCCCCGACCTGCCCCCGCTGGGAGCAGACAATGGCTCGGCAGGAGGGATTCAGCTGTCAGCACTGTCTGTGTTAATTGGGGAATCATGCAAATTTATTTACTTGCACCTTCTATGGCTAAAGTTATAGTTTAGTAACTCACTCCTTTTTTGTTTGAAAGCACTGACTTATCATATTTAAAAGTGTAGGCTCAGCTGCTGCACTCAAAGAAACTATATATATATATATATTCCATAAATATTGCTTAGTTAACTTCTGGGGAGGAGAAAGGCTTTATTCATTTGTACCTGTGGCTGTGTATTACAATGCAGGTTGTAGCCAGACATTTTAGAAGTTTAACTGCCTGAACAGAGTACATTCACTATTCAAAAATACAATTACCCTGTTAATAAACTACATAAATGGCTTTACAGGCCAACCGTTCATTTCTGAAAATTGTTGCCATCGCCAGCAATGTATATATGTACATAGCATGATAAGAGTGTATGTCCCAACTAATGCAATCACTTCCACTATCAAGTAAACAAGATAAGGCAGATATTACTATGGATTACTATGGTCCTAAGTAAACAAAGTGCTGTTATGCAATGTGGAAACTTCTATGCAAAAACATCAAATCTATTCAATTCTATTTTTATGGTTAATTGCAAAGACTTAAGACACTAGAGGGAAAAGATCATATTTATTCTGCAGAGGAACATATTTATACCCCACCCCATATACCCAAGAAGTCACAGTGATACATTCTGTGTGAAGTCAAAAGATGTCAAAGAATTTCCATATTCATGCTGCCCAATATGTACCTCCTGGGTACTGCCTAACCCCACTGCTATCCGCACTGAATTAAAAAAAAAAAAAAAAAGTATTTTACATACAGCTGATTAAAATATCAGAATTTGTCTTGATATCGGCCTTTGTAAACCCCAGCTAAGTAGCACTTGAGCTGAAAGAAAAAGAAAAAGGGGGAAGCTACTACTAAAAGCTAGCTGAGGTCTACCCAACACTTGCCTTGCCCAAACGAATGCCAAGTACAGACGATAGAACATGGAAAATCGGACGAAAAAAACACTTTTGAAGCGATTGTACGATAATCTGATCTTTAGTACACAGCTTTCGAGAGCCGATCATGACAGTTCATGCGAAATTATCACAAGAGACGAGCACAATTTTTTTTCTCGTACAAAACCCATTTTAGCCTAATCAGTACAGTATTCGAGAATATTCATAACTTTAGTACCCTATTGGTTTTTAATATGAGACTAGCATGCAAAAAACAAACGATCATTTGCCTGATATTTTTATTGTGTGTATGAGGCTTACGTGGAGGAGAAAGTAGAGTGGTGATCTCCTTGGTATGTAGTTTTTCCATTATGGTACAATTGTAGGCTAACACAGAGAAAAAAGTTAGCAAAATAAAAGTTAGAGTAGCAGGGAAGACTCAGGGAGCACCAGGGTGGGTTGTGCTTTCTGGCAGGAGTGCCTAGATGTTTGCCTGTAGTTCAGCTCTAGCTACTTGGTTCTAATAACTAAACAGGTTCTTCTTTTCATTTTAACATATACTTTAAACCCTAAAGATAGCAGCTGACTGGATACTAAAAGCAAAGTGTAATGGTTCTTTTAAACACTTCTAGTCACAAGGCTCTTTGCCTCATACAACCCCCCTAGGAAGAAGCAGTCTCAAAAGATTTTCAGCCAAGCCCTCAGATGTAACAGTCTTCATTTCAAACTCATAAGCTAGGTCTGTTTAAAAAATGCTACCTACAGTCAGAATGATGGGCTCCAAGAAGATGTGTTTTAGACCATAAGGATGTGGCCTACTCATCACATCATCATCCTGTCCACTATGGTTTGCCTTGGCAGAGCGCCTAGTGTTGTCTTGTTGCTGAAAGGCGCATCTCCGTTGCCCCAGTGATGATATCTTCTAAGACAAAACATACGTCGGGCGGAGGTCATAGTGATGACGTCAGCACGATATACATATTGAATGCCTGATGTTTATCACACTTGTGAGTATATTATTGGTTATAAAGGGGTTGTAAACCCTCAAGGTTTTTCACCTTAATGCATTCTATGCATTAAGGTGAAAAACCTTCTGTAGTGCAGCAGCCCCCCCAAAGCCCCCTTTTTACTTACCTGAACCTGATCGTTCCAGCGACGGGAATGAGCACAGCAGCTCCAGCCTTAGTCTCGGGTCCTCGTTGGATAGATTGATAGCAGCAGGAGCCATTGGCTCCCATTGCTGTCAATCAAATCCAGTGACACAGGACCTGGGGGGCAGGGCTGAGTCCTGCTTTCTGTGTCAATGGACGCAGCAGCAGCAGGACTCAGGAGCGCTCCCGCACGAGTGCCCCCATGGAACGCAGCTGTCTGTGGGGGCACTCGAGAAGAGGAGAAGTCAGGATCACCGCCGGGGACCCCAGAAGAGGATTAGGGCTGCTCTGTGCAAAACCCTTGCACAGAGGAGGTAAGTATGACATGTTTGTTATTAAAAAAGCAAAAAAAAAAAAAAAACCTTTACAGCCCCTTTAATATGAACGCATTTTTATGAAAATTGCAAAATGAGCGTTTTTCTTCCTCTTTTCATACTTGCTTGGCTTATGGTTAGTGTATGACATCTGACTTGCTGTGTAACCTGGAGATCCTTATTGATGGTCCAATTGCTAAATGGGTCTCTGAAGGGAGTCATTTTCCATACCCACAGTGAGGGGTTTTCTCACTGATGCCTGGTCAGACCCTGTAATAAAGGTCTTCATGTCTGGTAAGAGACTATTTGTCACATATGTGTGAAGCACAATAAGTGATCACTTGGAGCTCCATTTGGACAGGAAAAGCATGTGTGCAGCACCACTTCCAACACTGATATTGTGTTTGGTATATTTGATACTAATAATTATTTTTTATGCCACATTTCTGAAACTGGCACTTGAAGGAATTTTTGCATGACAGCACTGGGTTTTTGGTATCTGTTTACATATTATTTATGATTGCATGCTGTTACATATGGTATTTTATATTACATTTTTGCACTTATATGCACTTTTATAAGTACTGATGGTGCACTAGCACCGTACTTTATTGAATATATTTTAAGCACTTTAACAGCGTAACATTATTTTTGGTTTATAAACATTATATACACACCCATTTTCCTATACTAATCAAATCATAGCTACAAATGCAGAGACAACATGGTACTAAAATATCCAAACACTAATAAAGAAGAACAGAACTGGCATAATCAAAGGCAGGTAGAAATTTCAATTAATTCTACAAGTAAGATGCAGGTTAATCGCAACAATAAGTGGGTCAAACAGATGTATGCTGACATACCCTTCTTTGTGTTTAAAGTGCTTAAAAGCCAGGTTTTGAACTTCCTGTATTAGGGGATCTGGAACTGGGTGAACAGGAATCTGTAACAGAAAAGAACATTACCACCAGTAATAATATAAAATAATAAACAATAAGTTGAAAAACATTTTTTAATTTTACGTTCAGCTGCTGACAAGGTCTTTAGTTGTGGCAGGACCAGAAACTTGCACACAAATCAATCAGTACTAATCTGACTATACAAAGGGATTTTAGCACTATTTAAGGAAATTACTAGAGCACCTAAAGATCCTTCTTTCTAGTGAATACATAGCCTTCACTATTTAGATTTGCACAAGTCAGAATGGGGTTTTTCAAAATGTATGCAGCTTCCTACTATTTCTCTTATTTTATCCCCCAAACTAATCATTAAAAAGAACATATAGCAATTTCAAAATTTGCTTCAAGTAACATGTAAAATATCAAACAGACCAACTTGTATGTAAATAAACTTATTGATGATCAGCATAACGTAAATAATGCTATCAATCAGTGATTACAGTGGGGACTTACAGTGAAAAACTTGTTGCATCTTTCCCAAAAAGACTCATGGCTGTATCAGATCAAAAGGGTGCTTCTACTAAATACTGAGCAAAGGGTCTGAATACTTAGGACCGTGTATTATTTCAGTTTTTCTTTTTTAATAAACCTGCAAAAATGTCAACAATTTTGTGTTTCTCTGTCAATATGGGGTGCTGTGTGTACAATAATGAGGAAAAAAATGAACTTAAATGATTTTAGCAAATGGCTGCAATATAACAAAGAGTGAAAAATTTAAGGGGGTCTGAATACTTTCCGTCCCCCACTGTATCTTTTAAGAACCTTGTTTAGAATTAGTAATTATTTATGTACACGGGGACAGCCATATTTGAGCATTACATATGCAGACTCTTCTTCCTGCTTTTCAATACTACACAAAAGTCATTGTTTACTGCACCTCTCCACAATGCCAGCCTACAGGTTGGCCAACTTTTTGAAAGCAATACACAACAGCAGTTGTTAAACAAGAGACAAATAAGGATGAGCTATCTCGCTAAGAAGTGGTCACTGTAAAAAGCCAATGGTAGGTGAGCAAGACATTTCCCATCCTGCAGCCATGCATATACAAGGTATACATTTGACTGCAGGGCGAGGAATGCCTCATTCACTCTGTACAGCAGGAGATTCCTGGTGGATTTGGACTAGAATCTGAACATGCTTGAGCTTATTCCCTGGAGATCAGGTGGGTTTAGACTAGAATCTGAACACACCTGAGCTTATCCCTGGTACTCAGGTGGGTTTGAACTAGAATATGAACACACCTGAGCTTATCCCTGGTACTCAGGTGGGTTTGAACTAGAATCTGAACACGCCTGAGCTTATCCCCGAAACTCAGGTGGGTTAGGACTAGAATCTGAATATGCTTGAGCTTATCCCAGGAACTCAGGTGGGTTTGGGCATGAATCTGAACACGCCTGAGCTTATCCCTGGAACTCAGGTGGATTTGGACTAGAATCTGAACACGTAATTTCACACAGTCACTAAGGCCTCCTTCACACATGCGGATCACTTGTCCATTTTTCATCCATCCGTTGATGGATGAAAACAGACATCAATGCATCTCTATGGAAAAATGGATCTAAACGGATGGGTATCCATTTACATCAGTGTACATCCACATCCGTCAACATCTGCTTTGTTTTTTTGGAACAGAACAAAGCCCTATTTTTCTTCGGTTAAAAAAAAACATAACGGATGAAAAACAGATGTAAATGGACAAACAATCCATTTTTTGCATTGGTAGTGGATGTCAAAAAACTGATGAGCATCTGATGAGAAATTGATGAGGTACTGGATGAAAAACTGATAAAAAACTTCTTCGAAAAAACGTGGCTGAACTGATAAAAATGAACCGCATGTGTGAAAGGGGCCTAAGAATTCTCTCATTGATGACTAATTTACAATTTGTCTACAAAAGAACATTCTTGTAATAATGCAAAAGTCTTAAAAAATCTGTAAAATAGGAAGCACTGGAATAACAAATCAAAATATGTGTAGACCGAAATGACTTTATACTACAAGCGTACATAATGAATGCTGTGTTCAGGAAACATTTTGTGCCACAGTTATCAAATTTAAAAAAAAACAATAGCCAAAAAAACCCTTTTTAAGTCACATTTGGTATTTTTGGACAATAAGTGGGACCCTCATCTACTGTCAGCCATACCCGGTTTGAATCTCGGCTGATTCAGCAGGTAGAAGACAACTGCTTATTCCCGGTCAGCACTGTCTCAGTTGATGGGGTAGTGTGCAAATTTCTTTCCTGCAACCGATGGAAGAAATTTGCACTGTGTATGGCCAGCCTATGTAGAATTCTTACAAGGTGTTTGATCCCCTGTTAATTTTGTACGTTTGCCAACTGACAATGATCAGTCTGTAATTTTAATGGTAGGTTAACTTTTAACAAAAAAAATCCAGAAAAGCACATTTCAAAAAAGTTATAAATTGATTTGCATTTTAATGAGTGAACTAAGTAATTGACCCCTTTGCAAAACATGACTTAGTACTTGGTGGCAAAATCCTTGTTGACAAGCAGATAGGTCAGATGTTTCTTGTAGTTGGCCAACAGGTTTGCACACATCTCAGGGGGGATTTTGTCCCACTCCTCTTTGCAGATCCTAAGGTTTAAAGATAAGGTTGATATGTTTGGTATCTCAAACCGTCAGCTCCCTCCACATATTTTCTATGGGATTAAGATCTGGAGACTGGCTAGGTCACTCCAGGACCTTAATGTGCTTTCTCTTGAGCCACTCCTTTGTTGCCTTGTCCATGTGTTTTGAGTCATTGTCATGATGGAATAGCCATCCATGACCCATTTTCAATGCCCTGGCTGAGGGAAGGAGGTTCTCACCCAAGATTTGACGGTACATGGCCCAACCTGTCCCCTTAGCAAAAAACACCCCCAAAGCATAATGTTTCCACCTCTATGTTTGACGGTGGGGATGGTTTTCTTGGGGTCATAGGCAGCATTCCTCCTCCATACATGGCGAGTTGAGTTGATGCCAATGAGCTTGATTTTAGTCTCAACTGACCACAAAATTTTCACCCAATTCTCCTCTGAATCATTCAGATGTTCATTGGCAAACTTCAGATGGGCCTGTATATGTGCTTTCTTGAGTAGGGGGACCTTGCGGGCGCTGCAGGATTTCAGTCTTTCACGGTGTAGTGTGTTACCAATTGTTTTCTTGGTGACTATGGTTCTAGCTGCCTTGAGATCATTCTCTTTGTAGTTCTGGGCTGATTCCTCACCGTTCTCATGATCACTGAAACTTGAAACCCCATGAGGTGAGATCTTGCATGGAGCCCCAGACTGAGGGAGACCGACAGTTATTTGGGGTTTCTTAAATTTGCGAATAATCGCACCAACTGTTGTCACCCTCTAACCAAGCTGCTTGGCGATGGTCTTGTAGCCCATTCTAGCCTTGTGTAGGTCTACAATCTTGTCCCTGACATCCTTGGACAGCTCTTTGGCCATGGTGGAGAGATTAGAATCTGATTGATTGCTTCTGTGGACAGGTGTCTTTTATACAGATAACAAGCTAAGATGAGGAGCACTCCCTTTAAGAGAGTGCTCCCAATCTCAGCTTGTTACCTGTATAGAAGACACAGAAAAGTACATAGAACCCCCAAACATTATATATGTTTTTTTTTTTTTAGCAAATATCCTAGCAAATACAATGCTGGTCGTTGCAACTTTTTATCTCACACGGTATTTGCGCAGCAATTTTTCGAACACTTTTTTTTTGGAAAAAAAAAAAAAACATTAAAGTTAGCCCAATTTTTTTGCATAATGTGAAAGATGAAGTTACGCCAAGTAAATAGATACCTAACATGTCACGCTTCAAAATTGCACACGCTCGTGGAATGGTGCCAAACTTCTGTACTTAAAAATCCCCATAGGCGACATTTTACATTTTTTTACTGGTTAGATGTTTTGAGTTACAGAGGAGGTCTAGGGCTAGAATTATTGCTCTTGCTCTAACGTTCGCGGCGATACCTCACGTGTGGTTTGAACACAGTTTTCATATGTGGGCCGGACTTACGTATGCGTTCGCTATTGCGTGCGAGCGCACAGGGACAGGGGCGCTAATACATTTTTTTTTTTGTTAATTTTACTTTTCTTTTTTTAGTTTGACACTTTAAAAATTTGATCACTTTTATTCCTATTACAAGGAATGTAAACATCCCTTGGTAATAGGAATATGGCATGATCGGTCCTCTTTACAGTGAGATATGGGGTCAATAAGACCCCACATCTCACCTCTAGGCTGGGAAGCCTGAAATGAAAAAAAAAAAAATAAATGATCTCGGCTTCCCAGCCGAGGTGGCGCCATTTGCTTGACTTGACATAAGATCGCGCTCGGCCTCTGAACGATCATAGAGACTCCGGCGACCATCTGGTCCACCAGAAATCTCTATGGTAAACATCTGGGGCCGGCGGATCCGTTCTCTGACTCGCTGATGGAAGTGGTGAGTTGGTAGAAGCACTGGAGGGTGGCGGTAGGGGGGGACGTCCCCTCTCGTCCCTGTAAGAACGATCAAGCGGCGGAACAGCCGCTATGATCGTTCTTAAGGTGTAGGGAATCTCCGTCTCAAAAAGACAATATCTGAATGATGCCTGTAGCTGCAGGCATCATTCAAATATACCCGCACAAATTCAAGGACGTCATATGACGTACCTTGGGCGGGAAGTGGTTAATTGCGCATGCAAGGATACCAACACAGCACACATAGTACAATGCAAAAAATGGACTGGAGTAGATAAGCTAGATCTTACCTGCTTTAGGACCTCTACTAAAACTAAACAAAAAATAAAATCTACAGCCAGGTCTCGCCTTTCAAGTAAGTAGTCTCGCTCTCGCTGCTGCTCATCCCTGGAAGACAAAAGAATAACAATTAAAAATTTTTATAGCCTCCATTTATTTGACATTTGCCATGGCTTACAACAAAGGGTCACATTGTCCATTCATGATGCAGAAGACACTTGGACTGAAATCATCAGCTGTGTTTTATTGTGCACATGCACATCAAGTAGTGTCCAATGTCTGATTTAGCTCTACAGAGTTTTGTGGTAGAATGAAACGAACTTTACCATAATTTCAGCAGTGCGATATGTGGATGCAAACCTGGAGTTTATCATATAAGCAAGTAAAACTTTATTTCAAAGTGTACCATAAAATTTTAATTAAAGCCTATCTCCAGGGAAAAAAAATTAAAAATTCCCATGCAGTGGGGCTTGTGCCCGCACTGCAGGGATTAACTCTTAGTTTTTGTTTAGGGGAAAGGAGACTTACTTACCTAATCCTCAAATCCCCAATACACTGGTCTGGCCCCGTGCTCCAGCAGTCTTGAATTGTGGACTGTTCCTGACATCAAGCTCAGAGCAGGCTCCATAGTTCAGGAACAGTCCACCATTGAACCGTGGAGGAGCGATGTTTTCCGATCAAACGAAGGATTGGGTGAGTATATGCTTTCTCCTCAGCCTGAGACAAAACAAGCAGTTATCTCCTGCAGTGCAGGCCCTGCCCCACTGCATTTGAACACTTTTTTTTTGCCCAGAGTTGAGCTTTAAAAACAAATCTCCAGACGAGCTGCATTTTAAGAAAATGATCGACTAGAACAGTAAATAAATATGAATGAAAAATTCCATTAAAATGGTAGTAAACGCTGTTTTACCTATTCGAAGGCTTACCTGTAGGTACTGTGAATATCTCAAACTTACACCGTTTAGGAGACAGAGTGCATGCAGCTGGTGACGGCACTGTATTGCTGGACCTTCAGAGCCTGAGCTGTAAACGTCGGCTCCGGCACCCATGCGTGGGAGTGACGTCATTATGCCCCCGGCAGCAACGCACCCAGAAGGAAGACTGGGGGCAGATGGAAGCCCTCTCAGCTGTGACAACGTGGTGCTGGAGGGCATCGTTTTGAGGAAAGTCTCTCATAATGCGATGCATACTAGCACATTATGACATTGCCTTGTAGGGAATTATTATTATTTTTTTTTCTTCAAATGGGGTTTACTACCGCTTTAAAGTAATGGTGTGAAGCACAGGGTCACCTGTACACCAAGTCCATCTGCTAAAAGAGGAGGCAACATACTTATCCATATCGCTTATCTGTGCTATTTCCTCCTGAGAGTGCACAATACCTGCTCACCATTAGATGCTGTAGTTCCTCCTGCTGGCTCAGACATCACTGCATAAACTTCAAAGCCAGTGAAAAGGAACCACTGTGTGCAATAGGGAGACAGTGATTTGACTCATCTGATCGGTCAAATACTTTCAGTGGGATGGGAGCAGGGAAGCGATGGCATTTGAAGATACTGGCCACTGGAAAGATAAATTGGCTTTTTTTTTTTGCAGATGGGTGATTGATGTAGACGTGATTAGCTACTGACAGGGCCCTTTCAAGCATGAAACAGGGCCTTTAATCAAATGGTCAGCAATTTCGGAGTTTTTCCATTTTGGCCACTGGCCAAATGATAACTATCTGGATAATAATTGGGCACATGACAATCTTTCATAAATGATTGATTTATATTGCAATCAATCTCTCCTGATAGAATTTGATTGGTATGACACGTAGGCAAAAGGATTTTGATTGTATCTCTGTTTTCACCAATCTTATAATCTGTAAATTATTTGGAACCAAGGCTGTGTGTGCTATATGTTCATGTCCCTGTATATCAGTATACATAACAAATTTCCATTAAGTAGCCATGGACTTTTCGTGGAACATATAGATACAACATGAATACTATATTACCGTATTTATCGGCGTATAACACGCACCCCAAGTTTAGGAGGGAATTTTAAGGAAAAAAACTTTTAGGAGGAAAGTTTAAGGAAAAAAAATTACATTTAAATGCCCATCAATGCAGCCTTATCAGTGTCCATCTGCAGACTTGTCAGTGAAGCATTGTCAGTGTCCAGCTGTAACCTTGTCCATCGTTGCAGCCTTGTCAGTGTCCATCATTGCAGCCTTGTCAGTGTCCATCATTGCAGCCTTGTCAGTGTCCATCATTGCAGCCTTGCCAGTGCCCATCATTGCAGCCTTGCCAGTGCCCATCATTGCAGCCTTGCCAGTGCCCATCATTGCAGCCTTGTCAGCGTCCATCATTGCAGTCTTGTCAGTGTACATCATTGCAGCCTTGTCAGTGTACATCATTGCAGCCTTGTCAGTGTACATCATTGCAGCCTTGCCCCTGTGTCAGTTTTACTTGTCAGTACACTGAACTCCCGTTTAAAAATGGCGCCGCTGTTCTCGGTGGCTCTCGGCGGCTTTCGGCTGCTCACGCGGGACTGCAAGAGTCGCCGAAAGCCGCCAAGAACGGCCAAAAGCGTCCGAGAGCCGCAGAGAGGCCCACAATCGGCGGGGGATCGGCGTATAACACGCACCCACGATTGTCCCCTGATTTTAAGGGGAAAAAAGTGCGTGTTATACGCCAATATATAAAAACACTATTTTATTTGTGTCAATTAAAAGATCACAATAAGAATTATGTCTGTTTGGGGTTTACATAATAAACAGATCCAAGACAATCCGCATGTAAACTCAATGAGTTTCGATGATCTTCCTCAGGAGTACATGCGAATCAAATCAATGCGATGGAACCCACAACTGATCTTTTAAAAACAACAAAAAACAACACAATCCGCTGGACAACAAATCAGGTGAAGTCTTTTTTCCCATAGGGGTGTATCTTGGTATAGGAGGAAAGTCACAATTTTTTATATCTGGTCTCAAGGATAAGAGTGAACCCGAGATCTAATCACCAAAGTCCTCTCCATGGTGTTAGAGCTACATGGATGGTGGTATAACTCCATATATCATCCCTTTACGAAATTAGAAATCCCTTATGGCTTAAAACATTTGCAAGGACTCCCGGCCTGTAACCATATTACATTGGTGGATTTGGTGGGGTTATTTATAACTATAGGATTTATTTACTTTTTTCATTGTTCATAACAGGTCAAACTGGGGAGTCCTTGCTGCTGTTTTGAGCCATAAGGGATTTCTAATTACATAAAGGAATGATATATGGAGATATATGACTGTCCATGTAGCTCTAACAACATAGAAAAGACTTTGCTGACTAGATCTCGGGTATATTCTTATCCTTGAGACCACACTGATTGAAAAACTGTGGCTCTACACCCCTATGGGAGAAAAAAACTTCACCTGATGTGTTGTCCAGCTGATTTCTTGTTTTCAAAGATCAACTATAGGTTCAATCGAATTGATTTGGTTCACATGTACTCCTGAAGATCATCGAAATACATGTGGATTGTCTTGGATCTGCACATTGTGTAAACACCCAAACAGACACAATTTTTATAGTGATTTTTTAATTGATACAAATAAAATAGTATTTATGTTATATCTATATGCTCCACAAAAAGTCCATTGCTACTTAATAGAATTTTGCTATATAATCTCATAATCTGAACAATCTAATTCATGAACAAAGCATCTCAGTGCTGAAGACCAATGGAAGATAATCAAGAAATTTCTACTAATTAGGTCTAAATGGATTGGAAGGGAAGTTATGCCTATTCAACGGTTTGACGATTGAATCATTTTTATCAAATTGATTATTGCCCATTGATCACATAATAAAATCGAGGTGTCCGATGTTGTTTTATGGGATTCCATTGTGTCATGAGAACCTTGTCATGCTTACCCTTTAGATTTTGTGCTCGAACGAGGTCTGTATTCATAGGATTCATCTTCAGTTCCATTTTGTCGTTTATACCAGTCAAACAAGGTGCGGAGTAATGAGGGGAGACAGTGCTCTGCTACGGAGCTCATACAACTGATCACCTGTCAACACAAACAGGAAAGAAAAACCATAGTGAATGGCCAGACAAATACATATCCTTAAACGTCCCATACATTGTAAAAGCTATACTAAATAAAAAGAATGGTCTGTTTAACCGGAGGTCACAGAGCGCCAAGATCAGGGTGTTGCCATGATGGTTTAATTCCATGTTAGCACAGCTTGTTTTAGTAGATAGCTCATAGTTTATCGGGCGATAAAAGAGTTTATCACAAAGTATACATGCTAATATTTATCTTTCACTTAACAGTTCCTTTTTCCAAAAATACAGTCACACATATGGCTTTATAATAGAATCAGGAAACCTAATGAAGCTCGCCTTCCCATGCAGTGCCCTACCCTCTGCTATAATATGTGAGCCTACAGGCATGTAGTTTGCTCTGGTGAATCAAGGTCTTCCTTCCAATGGCCAAAGTTAAAGTATATGTGAACCCTTTACCTTGTTAAACAACCCATTCAGTGTAAAATGAGTGTGCTGCATAAGAGGCTTGGAGAAGCAGAAACTACACTGATCTTCCCAGTGAATAGCTAAGCAGGAAAGAAGGGGGGGTTTCAGCACATGACTGATCATTGGAGGACATGCAGGTTGAGCTCCCAGCACAGCCAGAAAACTGACCATGCTGAAATAGGTGTGCTCTTATGTCTAGAGTGGTCAGTTTGAAATAGGAGAGATGGGGGACTGTCCTGCCAGGGTATTTAACACGAGGAAGGAAGCAATACAAAGAGAACAGGATACTCTTTAACACAAGTATATGGTATAACAACAGGCACATATCAGGAATGTAAAATGTTGGGTTAACATATTCTTTAATGGCAAGTGCTGGAGGACAAATGCCAGCATGCCTATTTACAACTTCCATGGTTCTCTGTATCAGGAGAGTCAACACTGGGCTCAAGCTGGCTCTCAAGCTGGCTATGTACATTACAATCCTAATGCCTCAGATACTATAGTTCACTGTCTACTGCAAAACACTACATGTTTACACTATGCCAATTTTCTACATACTGAATCCCTTGGCAAAAATCAAACAGGCGCTCATAGACCAGATATTTGATGTAAGTGAGCAGTGGTCTCCAAACTGAGGCCATGGGGCACTTGGCTTGCCTTTATCTAGCCCTTAGGGCACTATTCCACCAACTATCAATTGGGCACTATTCCACAAATTGACAGCATCGATGTGACACTATTTTTCCCATCAATACCAACAATGGGGCACTATTCCTTCCTTTCACACCAATGATGGGGCATGGTTTATGCCTACTGATGCCGGGGCATTTTCTGCTCCCACTGGTGAGTCTGGCCCCCCTAAAGTCTAAAGAACAGTAAAATGGCCCTTTGCTTAGAAAGTCTGGAGACCCCTGTTCTAGAAGACATTTCAGCTAGAGCTTGTACGGTCACAGTATAGCCCTGGCCCTTCCCACCAGCCACTGAACCCAACCATAAACGGTCTAACAGGAAGGTACAGGCGGCAGGAAAGTCCTGGACAAATCATTGAGATAATGCAAGTTTTGGATGCAAGTTCCCTTATATAGAAATAAGTAGTAGCTTGACTGGGAGGAAATTATAGTCACTAGGACACGATTGCCAGATACATGGAAAATATCCAGGAGTTGGGCTTTAAGGGTGCACTAATGGTTACAAAGCTTTGTTTTTTCATATCAGACTGGAGTTCATCTTTAACTAGTTCTAAGGCCCCTTTCACACTGGGGCGGTGGGGGCGTCGGCGGTACAACAGTGCTATTTTTAGCGCTGCTGTACCGTCGTTCTTGCAGCGGTATTCGGCCGCTAGCGGTGCGGTTTTACCCCCCGCTGGCGGCCGAAAAAGGGTTAAAATCCCTCGTACAGCGCGGCTATAGCCGCGGTATTGCCGCGGTATAGCCGCGCTGTCCCATTGATTTCAATGGGCAGGAGCGGGGAAGGAGCGGTGAATACACCGCTCCTTCCCCGCTCCAAAAAAGCGGTTTGCAGGACTTTTTTCACCGCCCTGCCTGCGCACCGCTTCAGTGTGAAAGCCCTCGGGCTTTCACACTGAACAAACAGCGGAGGCTGTTTAGGGGCGGTTTTCAGGCGGTATTTTTAGCGCAATACCGCCTGAAAACCGCTCCAGTGTGAAAGGGGTTCTGCAAAAAACTACTTCAGAAAGACTTGTGTAGCAGTGGGTGAGGCCTTTACAGTGAGAACATAAAATATGAAAATAAAAACAACAATCTATCCTTTGGCAAAAAAAGCTAAAGGCTCCATGCACACTGAAGTTCATAAATGTCCGTTTTTGGGAGTTTGGGCGTTTTTTTTTAACAGCCCATAAACTCCTCTCTATGTTATCCTATGTGTGCATGCCCACATGGACGTTTTTGGACATTTATCAGCGGTGGTGTTTATGGGCTGTTGTCTGAAAGCCCTAAGGCTCTATGCACACTGGAGCTCAAAAAAGCTTATTCTAGACGCAAGATTACTGGCAAAAAAACGCTGTTTGAAAAACGCTCTTTTAACAGCATTTTGTACTAGCGTTTATGCGCGTTTTTAGCGTTTATGGGCGTTTTTAATAAAAATACACAGAGGACACTCCAAAAGTCCCACAATGCATTCCCAAACTCCCACAATGCATTGGAAAAAAATAGAACGCCGATCGCGAATTAACGCGCATTTATGAGCGTTTATCGGTTTTTAGCTTTTTAGGTGATTGAAAAAACGGCACTCAGAGAACAGCCCACAAACTCCACTGCTGATAAAAGCTAAAAAACATCCATGTGTGCATGGACACATAGGATAACATAGAGTGGAGTTTATGGGCTGTTAAAAAAAAAACGCCCAAACTCCAAAAAACGGTCGTTTATGAGCTCCAGTGTGCTTGGAGCCTTAAATCGCGTTCAGGAGCTGTTTTTCTGACCACAAAAAAAAGCTTAAAAACGTTAAACGTGCATAAATGCTGATAAACGTCAATAAGTGCTCGAAAACGTGGCTCACCAGCGTTTATTGTTTTTGATCCATTGAAAAAAACAAAAAAAAATGTTTTCTTTACAAAAAAAAAAAAAAAACGCTAATAAACACTATTGCAAAAATGTTAAACAACGTTGAAAGACTCACTGCAAAGCTACTGGCGTTTTTATAACGTTATTTCAACGTCCAGTGTGCATGTAATGTAGCCTTAATGAAGAAAAGCCGAACAGTGAAAAAAGGGGTGCGTGTAATTAAATCAAGTCATGCTTGTATGTTCTGAGAGCTTTACCATTTTATTAGTAAACACCACATTATACATATGCCATACATAAAAATAAAATGATAGAATGGCTGAGGAAGGGTACATATACACACAACTGATGCTACCTACATTTTTACTGGATCAAATCCTCCACATACTTCCCCTGCTTATGAAGTATGCAATTACAAATACCGAGGGACGCACACAAGCACTTAAATATAATTTAAGCCCTTTGCCATGGTTGATGTATTGTGCTGTCCATTGCTAATGGAAGGGCCATGTACAGAATTAGGCCTCACGTACACTGCAGCTGCTAAACTCACGTTTAGGAGCAGTTAGGCGTTTTCTTCAGCAGCCTCTGAACTAAGGTGACCAGATTTTCAAAATGAAATACGGGGACATATTTTTTTTATTTTTTTGGCAAATGGTAAACTATTTGATAAGCATATTTTCCTCAAATGATATATGCAGTGTATGTGGTATATGTTTATGGAATTATTCTATGTTATATTAAAATTATTTCTCACATTTTGTCCATGAGATGAAAAAAGAAATACTTCTTACCACTGTCCAGAGCACTGTGTATATTACAGGCCTCCTCTCAGACCACCGTCCAGAGCACTGTGTACATTACAGGCCTCCTCTCATACCATCATCCAGAGCACTGTGTAGCCCCTCAGTCTGAACAATCCCCCCCCAGTCTGTACAATCCCCCCAGCCCAGTCTACAAAACCCCCCCAGTCAGCACAATCCCCCCCGAGTCTGCACAATCCCCCCCCAGTCAGCACAAACCCCCCCAAGTGAGCACATCCCCCCCAGTCAGCACAATCTCCCCCCCCCCCCCAGTCAGCACAATCCCCCCCCCCCCCCAGTCAGCACAATCCCTCCCCCAAGTGAGCACAACCCCCCAGTCTGCACAATCCCTCTCCCCCAATCTGCACAACCCCCCCCCCAGTCTGCACAATCCCCCCCCCCCCCCCGAGTCTGCACAATACATGCCAGTCAGCACAGCCTCCTCAGTCTGCACAATCTACCCCCAGTCTGCACAAACCCCCCCAATCTGCACAACCCCCCCCCCCCCCATTGTGCACAATCCTCCCCCCAAGTCTGCACAATCCCCCCCCCCAGTCTGCACGCAACCCCCCTAATCAGCACAATAGGGAGAACGGAATGAGAAGGGAAAGAAGAAAAAAAGTCTGGTGAGAGAGGAGAGCTGTTCATGGAGCTGATGGCTCACTCACCAATTATGCCTCCCCTCTCAGGCTGGTTTTCACAAGTAGGCTGAGCACAGTACATGCAGGAGGCTGGAGTGTGGGCGGGGTTGGGCAGACACCAATTCAAGGCGGATTGTCTGATTGGACAGGCGGCGGAGTGAGGGAGGAGCCAGATACTGCTGATGGGACGGGCAACAGGTGCTACAGCCTGACTCCCGGAGCTAAAATGCAGAAGCGCCTGAGACTTAGCAGCCGAGGGACAAAACCGGGGACATATTCAGTCCGGGGAGAGCGTCCCCAATCCGGGGACTGTCCCTGGAAAACGGGGACGTCTGGTCAGCCTACTCTGAACTCTCCTCTATGTCATCTTATACACGTACACTCAGTCGTTTACAGTAGGTTAGAGGCAGTTGAGGTTACAGGCATTTTTTTTAAAGCAGATAAATTGCGTTCAGGACTGTAGCTTACCCGTATTTCAAACGCCAAATGCTTGTAAACGCGTGTAAACGTTAAATACAGTGTTAAGCATTTTTTTATGGACATGTCAAAATCAATGGTTCCCTATGAGAGCCGCCTTAACCGATCCGATTTTCAGCCCATTGATTTCAATGGATGTCACATCACCACGATCCAACTTGTGGTGCAACTTGTGCTCTGAGGATCTTGAGGGGGAACCCCAGGCCAAAAAAAAAGGCGTGGGGTCCCCCCAAGATCCATACCAGGTCCTTATTCAAGCATGCAGCCTGCCAGGTCAGGAAAGAGTGGGGGGTGAGCGAGCAACCCCCCCACCACCTTCTGGACCATACCAGGCCACACGCCCACAGCACTTTTTTTTTTTTTTTGGTGTGGGGTTTCTTCTTAAAATCCACACCAGACCAAAGGGCCTAGGGTGCCTTCAGCCAAAATGAAAAAAAAAAAAAAAAAAACGGCGTGGGGTTCCCCTTCAGGATCCTCAGAGCACAAGTCGCACCACAAGTCGTATCCTGATGATCCGCCTAGGATGCGACTTCTATTTAAATCAATGGGCTGAAAGTTGGATCAGTTAAGACGGCTCTCATAGGGAACCAACGATTTTCAATAGAGGCAGAGAACTGCTGCTAAAATCTAAACGCGGCTAAAAGCGCATTAACACCAATGCAAAAAGCTACTAAAAGTGCATTTTTACAGCCACTTTTCCTGACGTTGGTAGTGGTTTTGCACCTCCCCTTTTCTAATACCCCGTGTACACGAGGCCTAAGGCTTTTAGGCAGTTACACTATACCTGAAGGGTTAGCTCGCCTTTTCAGAAAACATAAAAATGTGAACTAACATCAACCCTATACCCTCAGAATGTACACCTAAATGTACACCTATACCCAGACTATACCCTGGACAAATGGACTATAGAAACTAAATATCTAAACTAGAATATATAAATTTAATATAGATTAAGAATGTTAATTACCAACCTTTTAAAGTGTAGAAAGATTATAACTCTTGGGGCTGTAAGCACCGACTCAGAGAACACCATCCCCAATTGTTAAATATTTTATCAATAAGTATTTTTGTATATTTCTTTCCGAAAATATACTTAGGCTCCATGCACACTAATGTTTTTTTAAGCTCCTAGAAGCTGTTATTAGCATTTGTTTCTGCTTCTAGAAGCTAAATAGTGTTATCCTATGTGTCCATGCACACTACTTTAGGCTATTAGCAGTTTTTGAGCTTCAGCGTTTAGAAGCAGAAAAAGAACAAACGGTTTTTGTAGAGTTTCTCGGAGCGTTTTTCCAGCAGAAACGCTCCTAAACGCTACTAATAGAATAATAAAAGTGTTTACCCTCCCGAAAATCACCTCCTCATTGCCTCTAAAAATCGCTTACTTTATACATAGAGGGGCAACAAGACAGACAGATTGCATTCTGATTCATGCATCGCACCTGCATGCATGTACAATTCAGGCTGCACATGGAAGTCAGTGCAGCTGAGCCCCTGTCATTAATTTGAACATGCTGCATGTACACCCCTGCATGGAACATCTGCTGAAGAAAGCCCTTCACATGGGAGTATGGATGGGTACTTCCATGTAAACGAGGCTTAAGGGAAAAGTCAAGGCTTTTGAACTTGTGACCTGCATAATGCTCGGGTGTCCTAAAAAGTCAGCAACTACAAATAATGTAGCTGCTGACGTTTAAGAAATGGTTACTTACCAATGCCTGGAGTCCAGTGCTGTCGTCTTCTTACTGATGTAGGTCCCTGGCACGCCATCTAGAATATAGGAGCTGGATCTGGCTTCCCGACGAACGACAGCAGGCTCCCTACTACCCACTCCTGAGGTCACGTGGTGCTCTATGAATGGTCCTGCACCATCCTGGAACATGTGACATGTCCAAGGATGCTGCAGGAGGGGAGGGGGCAAGACAAGGTGTGACATTCTCACCTAAGGAATGTGAATGTGAGAGCAAGTCCAAAGACATGCTGGTAGGTTAATTGGCTTCTGTCCGAAATTGTCCCTAGTATATGAATGTGAGTTGGGGACCTTGGATTGTGGGCTCCTTGAGGGTAGGAACGATGTGAGTGAGCAATGTATGTCTGGAGCACTGCGTATATTGACGGCGCTATATGGGTACCTTAAATAAATAATGATATAATAGAGGAGCATCTTAATGAGACACAATGTACAGGAATAGGGACAATTGTAGACACTCACTCAGGTTGAACTGGATGGACTGGTGTCTTTATTCAACCTTACTAACGATAAAAAAAAAATTTAAGAAACAGTACTTGCTCTCTCCCCTCCAAAAAAAGCCTATTGGGGGGTGGGAGTGAACCAGAAGTACTTCACTTTTTGAGTGAAGTTCTGCTAAAACAAGTACTGAAGCTATTGATTTAGCATGATAGCCAGTGGTGCAGTGGATAGCACTTTCACCTAGCAGTAAGAAGGGTCGCTGGTTCGAATCCCACCCACGACACTACCTGCCTGGAGTTTGCATGTTCTCCCTGTGCCTGCATGGGTTTCCTCCGGGTACTCCGGTTTCCTCCCACACTCCAAAGACATGCTGGTAGGTTAATTGGATCCTGTCTAAATTGTCCCTAGTATGTATGAATGTGAGTTAGGGACCGTAGATTGTAAGCTCCTTGAGGGTAGGGACTGATGTGAATGTACAATGTATATGTAAAGCGCTGCGTAAATTGACGGCGCTATATAAGTACCTGAAATAAAATAAATAAATAAATAGCCAGGCAATTTCAGACAAAGTTCAGCTATGGCATATTTCCTCCTAAACCCCATTTGTGGTCAGAGAAGCATAAAACTCAATGTTAAAGGGCGCCTGCTCCTTCTACCTGTGATTAGTTCATCTTTCTTCTGTACTACAAGGCCAGATAAGGAGTCTGGTTAATCTCTTTATTACTTGAAGTTTCTGGCAGCAAATTCAACCAATGTTTTATTAGCACTCAAAATATAAAATGTTTAGAGGAAACAGTGTGAGCAGCCAGTCTGACAACTATCTTCCCTATTATTGCTTGCTCAGCTTGGCACCCTCTCTGCTCACAAAGCCATACCAAACACATCCAGCAGTTCTGGATGGGTAAGTTAATTAACAAAATGCAGGGCTCTTTGTTCAAGAAGCAAGAGCAATGAAATTCCTGAATTAACAATTATTGGCACCTGCAGACTGCTAATGGTCACAAGGCACGTGTCTGCATCTCTACACGTAAGCACTAAAGTATCCTTCAGTTTGAAAATACAAAATCTGAAGCCTTTTTTATGCAAGGTTAGAGGCATATGACTGGTCTAAGCAAAAACTTTTCCCCACCTATTAGGCTACATTCACACCAGCTATTTAGGCTGCGGCGAACTGCAGCGGCAGGAATCTTCAGATCTTTACCTGCGGTGATAGCTGCTGGATGCAATTTGCACTTCCCTAAATCACCATTGTGAATGTAGCCTTAAATGCATAACTGTTTAGTTCTCTGAAGCTTGGAGGGTGGATGTTATTATACAAAGTAGTCTAAATCACACCCTCGATAATAACTTCTATTGGTTCCTGTCCTTCCGGTGAATTAGAGAGGGGAACCATATACAGGAATGAAAATCGCTCAATTCCCCCTTTAACACAGTCACTGTTGACGGGGGAATCCTTCCCGCAGAGCCACTGTGTTCTTCAGGCGGGGGGGGGGGGGGGGGGGGCGGCGGCGCGCGGAGGAAGCCACTCTGGCTGGGAAAACACAGTGATTATTGCTAGCAGCTTTAACAGCCGCTAGCAATAATCGCATGTAAAATCGGACAGGCTGGTCGTACCCAAGTTTATCGATCAGTCAACTACCCAAGTCAGCCTGCCTATACATGTTTCAAATCTCAGCCGGTTCCAGCTGAGCCGCCAGAATTCTAATCATGTAAGGCTGGCTTAAGACGCTTTTTTAGTAGAAGTACGCCATGCCTCTATACAACAAATGCCGTTAGCTGTGAGAGGTTCTTGCACCTGTTGTGGACAGGTACATGAACCTGGGGCACTCACCGTGTATGGAGGTGGACTGAGGCCGGGATGTTTATACCAACACAACCGCCTCAGTGCAACCATGATTACTCCCCGCCGCTGCAGCGGTCACACAGGTAGAGCAGTGCCAGGGAGTTTTGTACCTGGTTGGCAAATTCTGAAAGAATTCAGACACTAGTTCCCCACCAGGTCCACTCCCCTTGTGTTTGACAGCAGGTAGTGACACCTTGCTGTTGGCTAAAAAAATTAATCCACTGCCTGAAGACAATCATAAAGAGAGAGAGTAGCTTCCCCATCAAGCTTCACCCACTGCAGCACCGCTGGTTGCGAGGAGGCTGTCAGCTAAGAAACTGTCAGCCTCCTTAACAACCAGTGACAGGGAAGGGATAGTGGCAGCAAATAAGTCACTCAACTACACTACGTACAGGCACAGGAACTTTGCCCGTCTCTGTACAACAACTTAGAGCTGGTCTTCATCATCTCCAGTTTCATTAGCTATGAATTGGAGGTAAATGTTTTTGAATTTGGTACATAAATAGCGCCACTTATTAAAATGGTGATATTAAGAACTACCTGAACGTATCGATAAAGTTACAGAAATGATTGGGCAGGATTTTTTTAATCTGGAACAGGCCATTTTAAAGTGCCCTAGCACAAGAAAAGTGTCGGCAGGGATTTTTTATTTTATTTTTTTTAATTCCCCCGACAGTGTCTAGGCCAGTGATGGCGAACCTTGGCACCCCAAATGTTTTGGAACTACATTTCCCCTGATGCTCCATTACACTGCAGAGTGCATGAGCATCATGGCAAATGTAGTTCCAAAACATCTGGAGTGCCAAGGTTCGCCATCACTGGTCTAGGCCTCCTCTAACTATTCAAAAGTAGAACTTGCTTCTGAACATTTATGAATTAAAAAAAAAAAAAAATAGTAAAGCTGGTCATAGACATAGCAATTTTCAGATAATTTTACAAAGTTTAATGCCCAAGTTGAGTTCCAATAGAGTTCTAAAAGTGCTGCAACACTTACATCCTCTCTAGGACTTCTCTGTACAAACTCACCACCCTTTCGATCCTGTGCCAGTTGTCTTCCACGTTGAATGACACCCAGAATCATTAAATCCAATTCCTAAGACCAGATATTGTTGGGAAATCCAACATTTTACAGTCACTGAAACAGGAATAGAGGGGAAACCTTCCAATAGGGACACATGTTCTGGTGACATCCCCCATATCTAGATATATTTACTATTACTTCCCACTGTGTCCTTAAGGCAAAAAATAAAGGAGCACCTTCGCAATGGGATATAGAATGCAGCAAAAAAAATTAAAAATTGTTCCCCACCTTTAAAAAGGAGAAATTCACCTTTTGTTACATGTTACACTGATATTCAGGATGTAAAATGTAACATGTTACAAATCCACTGAACTTATCCCTTCATCTGTTTTTGTTAGTTTTAAATAGTACAGAAGAAGGTATACAGAAGTGTACATATACTGCAACATTATTTAGGCATATTGTTACAATATAATAGTTGTCATCTATATAATAAAAAAAACAAAGTTTTCCTCTTTATGTACATGCAGTTCCTTAAGGTTATTATGATAAAAGAGGTTAGAACCTTGCAGCGCATTCATCCCTCATGGAAAGTACCTACACCCCTAGCCACAGTCATATATCAAGGAAAAAGAGGAATTATCATGGGACTTTTAAAGGTAATGATACAAATATGCAAACAATCTTGTGAAATGTATATTATGTATTTATTATTATTTCATTTTAAATGTTTTCACAAAAAATGTAAGACTATATAAAATGTAATATCCCCATCAAACTGTTACAAATGCCCTATCCATAATCCAACAGCTATTAAATTCAACTGATATGAGTTTAATTTTCTTCAGATAGAAAACTGATGGGGTTGAAGTGACATCTTGACGCATTTTGTGGATATAGACACTTCAATTTGATAAGTTAAGCCATCCATATTAAAACATCTGGTGGTGCCTCCCATGCGTGTACCTGACACTAGGGGGCTACTTCTCCCTTTATTTGCTGTTTGCAAGTATCCACTCTTCAAAGTGGAGATCAATTTGTTGTAGCTCCTCATTTTCCAATTCACGACAAAGCTTCTTAGATTTTCTTATGCAGTTGTTTGCCACTAATGTACTCCTCCCCAGAATCTGTAAACTTGGAAGCAGTAGTTGGTTTCCATATTAGGGTCCAAAATCTGAGCTCACACTTCTGACCCATAGGTCAGCTATCCCTGTGGTCTAGGTCAAGGTATCCACCAGGTGTCCGGAGGACTCACCAAAGCTCTCCTCAGGCTGGCATCCCTGGCATCTAACATTCTATATTCCAAAAAGTGTGAGCACAGATTTAGGATCCTCTCATGGAAAAGGTTTGTCTACTTTTTATTATAGAATACAATATTTTGATCTCTACTGTGAAGAGCGAATACTCATAGTAGCATGTTTCTAAGCAATTAGGATCACCTATGTAGGGAACACCACCTCTAAGTGCTCTTGAAGCTCCTCCTGTGGTTGGTCATGGATGGTCGGGTACACATGTATTGGAGGCACAACCAAATATTTTATTATGGCTGGCCTAAATGTTCACAAAGTGAGATATGTTACTTTGATGCTATCTGAAGAAAATGTAACTCCTAAACTGAATTTCCTGCTATCGGGTCATGGGATGGGGCATGCTGTAACAATGTGATGGGTAGATTGGGCCAGCCTTACATTATATTATGAAAAAAGTTTTAATGGAATATAAACAAACATTTCTCTTGTTCTCATATGTACTTCCTTTGCTACTTATAAGTTCGGCTCCATTCACACTTGTGCAATTGCTATGTGACTTTGGACACAAAGTCGCATGACAAGTCGCAGCCCACATATTTCAATAGAAGACATTCAAATCTGAGACTTAAAGTTGCAGCGACTTTAGAAAGGTCCCTGCACTACTTTGATGCCACTTGAGTGCCATAGAAGGCAAAGTAAACTCTTAAAAGTCATATAAAAATTGCATCTTAATCCAGAAAGCAGTGAAGTATGAGGGGGTGAGGGAAAAAGCACACCTCTAGCTCAACAGGTGAAAAGAAATATGAACGACCTCAGCCATGAGCTCCTCCTGAGCCCCACCTCTGATGCATTTCACCCCGCCTATTGTGGCTTAATCATCGGGATGTGGCACTATAACTGGTATAGGGTATTGTAAGTCACATCTTAATGTTATTAATGTGACAGTTTTGCAACAGCCAAAGTTGCATCCATCCAAAGTTGCATCAAAGTCGCAATGTAAAGTTGCAATGGAAATCACACAACTTTGGAGTCGCATAAGTGTGAATGGAGCCTTAAAGTGGTTGTAAACCCTTACAATCCACTTTTTGCTACAGGTAAGCCTATAATAAGGCTTACCTGTAGCTACCCCGGATATCTCCTAAACCTGCACGGTTTAGGAGATATCCCCTGCATGTGCCGACGTCATCGGCACATGCGCACGGAAGCAATGGCACGTACGTGCCGTTTGCTTCAGTGAGTGTGCCGTTACCGGCGGCTCCCGCGCGCATGTGCGGGAGTGACATCATTGTGGCTCCGGCCAATCACAGCCCCGGAGCCGCGATACCCGGAAGTAACACCGGGGAGAAATGTCACCGGCCGGTGCTGTGTTCGGGCACTGCAACGGGGGCTTCGATATCAGGTGAGTATTACATAATGATCTAGTATGCTATGTCTGTTTTTTTTCATGCAGGTTTACAACCACTTTAATGAACTGCTTGTCATTTGTCAAACACAGCAAGTAAAAAAAGTAATATTATCTGCCTCTACCAAACAATGACCATTCTCCCCCCACCCCCATCCTGCTATTACACTACATGCAGGCCTTCCTATACATACTTTTAATGGAATAATAATAAATATTTCCTTGGTAAAAGATATGAACTACTGTCTGTGCCCCAACAGAAAAGATCCTTCTCATCTGGGTCAGATGTGTTATCTGGACAGAAAATAAATTGGTGCCCGAGCAAACAATAAAATCTTGACAAATGTTCTAAACCTTCACCACTCGACTAGAAAGCATATTTTTATTGCAGTCAAATAGACAGAAAAGAGAAGAAGTCTCCCAAAAGGGAACACAGACAATAAAAAGTTAACAGAGGTTCTATTCCCTTTCCACTCGATCCAAAACCGAGACAAGAGGAAATGCAAAGGAAATCTGCTGCTTTGCCCAATAGGCCCTTTAACAATTACAATGATTTGGACCCTCTCCTCCGCTCATTTGACCTATACCATGACCCGCTGATGTTACTGAACCATGGAAAACTCACAATAGACGTGGCACACATAAAATGTCCTTTCTTCACAACTGCTTATGTGTAGCTAGGACATAATCCGCTCATAATGGGAAGCTGCTGAATCCTAAGAACAAAGTGACTAAATGCAGACACACAGAATAGACATAAAGATGGAGGTGATGGTGTGCATGGGATCTTTAGTAAATGTTACAGGCAGTTGCTATATAGGCAAGTCATATTTTTCAGGACAGATTTTGGAGGGCTTCTTACTCAATGAGGGAACATAAGAACATGCTCCAATGAGAAACAAAGTTTGTCTCTCAACTTGTCATTAGTTTATACTTTGGATATGGATCCCTCTCTCCCTTTTGGTAGCGTAGTGCAGCTTCCAGATGAGAAGTGCCATCCTGATCTAGTGGTGCATCTACAGAGAGATAGCGTCCAAAAGACGGAAATATGGCCCAAGCTGTAATAATGACAGCCACTGTAATGAACCAACAAATAAACAGCTGTCTTTTTGATTGCTTTACCAAACTTTACAAACCTTACCTGGTCAAACTGAAGATCTTCACCTCTTTGAAGTGACCGTGACAAGAGCTTCTCCTACAAAAAGAAACAGAATGTATTACTGTCAGCAGCAATGATGGGAAGAAATCACAAACACAAATTACACATTTGGCTAGGCACAGTAATGTATGATAAAACTTTTGTATACACGTTCAAAACAACACAGACCTACCTAATCTTAAAAACTGTAAGACGTACAAAAAAAAGACACATATAGACCTCTTACATGTGTCTGATGGCCAGAAAAGTATAATTTTAAGGACACGTTTTACTCAAATTTGATTGCCGCATGAAAATCGGCTGTTGCTGCAGCCCACTAATGGTGCGAAATTCGAACAAAAATTCTTAGATAAGGTTTTCGAAAGAAAATTCTTTCGAAATTCGACCTGTGTATGGCCAGCCTTAGGACCTTTGTTTTGAATTGATTTGAATAGTATAGCTGTATGGCAAAGTTGAGTGATGGGGATTTGTTAAAGGAGGAGAAGTTGAGCCAAAGCTCTTTCGGTCCTACTTCTCCTGTGGGTCAAAGGAGTACAGCTCAGCTGACCTCACTCAGCCAGTCCAGACTCTGAAGAGATCCTGACTTTAATGATCCACCCACATGTTTGGACCGGCAGCTGAGAGCCTGACCTGCTGCTAATGCCCCCTGTACAGCCCTGGAGGGGCAGAGCAGAGAGCCAGTGACTAACAGTCACTGACTCCCTGCTCACTGAAGACCGAAAACTGATTGGCAGTGTTTGATTGTTCGGTTCTTGGATTAGACACA
Source organism: Aquarana catesbeiana (assembly GCF_042186555.1). Classification (NCBI taxonomy): domain Eukaryota; kingdom Metazoa; phylum Chordata; class Amphibia; order Anura; family Ranidae; genus Aquarana; species Aquarana catesbeiana. The sequence goes on along the minus strand of NC_133324.1, from coordinate 825,144,917 downwards.
GCAGAAGACAGGTGCAGCGTCAGATCAATTCTGCACCCACCTGAGTATAAATGTTTGTTTTTTTATATTCCCATTCTTCACTTTTAAATGCACTTCTAATGTACTGCCTATCCATCTGAATATCTTTTGGCAGTTAGAATTGGACCAGATGGGCAGTTAAATGTATGTGTAGTAAATTGACCTTCTCGTGTGCACCTCCTTTGCTACTTATAAATTAAAGAACTGCTCGTCCTTTTTTCAAAAACACAAATTGTAACTACTTCAACAACAACTATTTCCCCCCACACTCTCGTCTTGCTATTATGCTACATGCAGGCCTACTTATAGATACTGTGTGACCACATATGCATTATCTATTCCTGAACACACATGATAACACTATCCTCACAATAGCATATGTACAACTTTCCCCAAACAGGCTGGAAGAAAATGAAGAGTTATATAAAAAAAACATATCCAACCATCAGAGAGCAAACACACATACAAAAGGATGAAACACACAGCACAAACTACCCAAGAGGCTCCAAATGTGCCTGGACATTAATACTAGCAGTTATTGATGATGTTATATATTATCAATAGAGATATAAGACAAGAATGGCTTCATGCAATGAAAAATTCAATGGCCTATAAATTAAATCATGATAAACCAATAGGCTTTTATGTATGTATCTTATGCTGCTCCAATGTTGCTTTTATAGCAATTCCAATACATCGTTCTTCCGATGCTATCCATTTTATAGAACAGAAAGTCATTCTTTGCCGGATATAACAAGGTCAAACAACAGCTGCTGGGCAACAAAACAAACAGGAGAATATAACAAAGTTCAGATAAAGGTGTACAATAAGCTGCTTGGGTCAAAGTTTCCCCATCTTGTGCACAGCGGGTACGGTCAAAGCTACTGAAATCATCAGAAATAAAGCAGTTTGAAGGTTTATCATATAACATAAAATATAAATTAGAGTATTTTAACTTCAAAATAAAAACAATTCATAGTCACTCGGAGTGAGTGTGTGTATGTGTGCATAGGTGCCTTCAAGTTACTGCCAAACAAAGCTCATAATTTATGTTGCCATTCAAAACATTCAAACACTGCATGGCCTATAAGGCCCCGTTCACACTTGAGCGATGCCAAATGGCCTTTTTTTGCACTCTTTATGCTCGTTTTTGGTGCGGCACAATGCATCTGAATGGACCTCTGTTCCAAAAATGTGTTAAAGAATCTCATGCAGCAAATATTGGACACGAGCCAAGTGGGTTTTGTGTGCAGAAAACACGCGGAAAGACGTGCAACTACAACCTGCGTTTGGGGTGCCACTAAGGCTGGATTCACACCTATGCATTTTTAGTGCTTTTTGCAGGTTTGCACTCCAGTCCATTTAGCATGGTTTCCTATGGAACACGTTCTGTAGTGCAAATCTGCACAATGCAAAAAAGCACTAAAAATGCATAGGTGTGAATCCAGGCTTAGAAATACTGGTATCACAAGCATGCTGACTAAAATGTGCGTTTCTGCTACACCCAAATGTGAACGGGGCCCAAGGCTCTGTTCAGATATCGTGTTGTGGGAATGAGCGTTCCCGTTTGCGATTCTGAAAGCGTGATTTACACATGTATCAGCGTGTCATGCATTAGGCAGCCCATTCACTTCACTTTTGTTGCCCAAAAGAAGCTCCTGCTCCTTTTTAGGTGACAAGCTTAGTGCAATATTTAAACGCATGTTTTGCTGCCATTGCTACGTGACAATTGTGGCATAATTGTACAGTGTTTGGAGTGCCATTAAAAACACTTGCACCCAAACACGTGGCACACATTTTTGCTGCAGTATAAATCTAAATAAAATCTCCGTTTTCAGTTGGGTGTCTGTGTGTTAAAATAAAAAAGTTATTTTACCAGAAATGATTCCTGTGTAGGTGTAAACCATGTATTTTCCCTTTTAGGCTCTTTTCACACTTGTGCGAACTGAAAATCATTCAACTTTGCCGTGATTTTGCCACGACTTTGATGCGTTTTTGACGTGACTTGAAGCAATGCCTGTGTAATCTTGAGGTCTATGGGCCTCAAGTTGCATCAACGTTGGACCAAAGTAGTGCAGGGACTACTTTGAAGTCGCACAGATATGAACGGTACCCGTTGGAAATCATGGGGTACGACTTGTCATGTGACTCTGCAGTCCCAAGTCGTCATTTTTTCTCTCCAGTAACTAACTTTCCAAAAAAAAAGAGAAAAGAGAAACATCAGGCACTCACAAAATGCTCAAACACATGTACAAATTCTTGAAAAGGGAAAAAAATGCAAAACAACCAAAGACACTGAAGTAAAGTGCCATAGCAGTCTAACATAGCATGGCTAGGCTTCTTAAATCAACATGGACTATTTTTAATCCTTAGGCCACTTTCACATGGACTGTCCAATCAGGTCCACCTGTCAGTTTTTCAGGCGGACCTGATCAGCTCCTGCAGTCTCTTCTATGGAGCGGCAGATGTCAGCAGACACATTGTCCACTGACACACGCCGCCATTCGTTCCGAATCTGTCAGCCAAAATCAGAGGATTGTGGTCCTGTTCCCCATTGATCCGGCGGATCGGACGGAAACGGAAAGGCGGTCCATTTCCATCTGATTTCCCCATAGAGGAGAGTGGAAATGTGTCTGTGTCTGCTCTGCATACAGCAGACAGATCCCCCACTGAGTAAGCAGATTCAGCTTAGCGGATATGCCCACATGAAAGGGGCCTTATGCTGCTAGCATTAATAAATAGATAGAGAAGTATATCATATATACTTGTTTTTAGGGTTGCACCGATACCAGTATCAGTGCTGATACCGAGTATTTGCACAAGTATCGGTACTCGTGCAAATGCACCAATACCTGAAACCGATACTTTCAGGCTCGGTTCTTTGAGCTGTCAGTGGCGATGAACAAATGTTCCTCTGTTTAACCCCTTTTATTAACCCTCAATTTACTCTAATCAGCCTTAATTAACTCCCTATTCTCCTCTATTTAATTATTTTCCTGCTTTTTTTTTTTGTTCACGTCTATTTTATAAACGATAAACAATTAAAACTTTTTTTTTGTTTGCTTTGTTAGTGAATATTTTCACACATATATATTAACATATATTTACACATTTCACATTAAAAAAGTGCAACATTAAAAAACAAAATCAATTTATTTCATTTGTAAGTGACTTTTCAATGCTTTGTACCATTGCTGACAGCTGAAGTGTAAACAAAACAGCTGCGGTAGGTATCGGTAATTCGTATTGGCGAGTACTAAAAAAAAAAAAAGTATCGGTACTCGTAAAAAAAAATGGTTTCGGTGCATCCCTACTTGTTTTTGTTAGGTTTCTTCAATCACTTCCTAGTTTTTCAGGCCTAGGCAAATGATATTCTACATCCCAGGAGTCTTGGGGGGGGGGGGGGGGTCTCAGCTAAGCACACCCTCTTGCTTGCATGCCTGAGCAAAGGGCAGATGGAGTCCAGGAAGTAAATGCTACATGAACCACCTGCCCTTACTCAAGATGGCCACAGCCAGAAATGCTAGGAGGTGTTTTTCATAGTGATTTTTGAACAAATTATAACCATGGAGACATGGATGAATGGGCAAGTGTGCTTTGAATATTAAAAATGATTTTTTTCTGGATTGACAGCACTGCATCTATTGCTGAAACCCTCCTATTGTGAGCTGCGGTGTCTGGTGGGACGTGTGAGACACAAATGGAGGATTTGGCTCAGTCGGAAAAGGGAAAGGAACTTTCTGAGGCTTGTGCATCACACAGTAACCGGATCTGGTACTTGTTTAGATGATCATATAGGAGTCTTTAGTCGTACTTTAAACAAACCCATGAAAGGTTGTTTTGCATTCCTTGGTGACTGGATGTATAGCTTTGGGATTATCCAGTGCTTAGTGAAACATTCCCAATGTGTAGGAGGTTTGCTTAGGCCATCTGCAATGTCCTAGAGCCTCAGAGAAGGAATATACGCAGGTGGTGAGAGGTGACGAACATTACTATGAACTGAAACCTCTCTATCCAACAAAGCAACGACTGAATACAGAACGTCTTCCAGAGTGAGGCAGCTAGGTAAATGTCAAACAGAAGATTAAACTTTAATGCCTCTATGCTGCTAGCTAGAAAGAAATGATAATGCTGCTTAAATAATCAATATGCGATTCACATGCAGCAGTTCTACAAAAAAGCGGCACATCATAGGCTGGTATAACATGCTGCGGTTTGTCTCTTTTGAGTCCAGGCCAGCACTGGGACTGTCTGCAGGAGTCAGTGGCGTTTTCTGCTTGCTCTGCACTGCTGTGTAACCATATAATTTCACTAAGCCAGCAATAAAGCTGCAATGCAAACGCTAAAAATAAACAGAAATTGGATTTCTCAGAGTGTACCCTATGACGTACGAAAACACAAGGTCTGTGTGTCCTGGAGGGTAAACTGGGATTCTAGACCTTAAAGTGGACCTGCCATTTGGCAGTAACCACTATGCTGCTAAGGAGTAAGGACTGGGGGTTTTGTGTCTAAGGCTGGCCATACACTATACAATCTTCTTGTACAAATTTCCTTTAGATTTACCAAAACCATATAAAATAAGGTGAAATCTAAACACTTTCAATTTGTATGCAGTCAAGCAGGCCCTTGTACTACATAGTTAAAGGTAAATCTAAAGGAAATTGAATAAGAAAATTGTATAATGTATGGCCATCTTAAAGTGGAGGTCCACTGAAAAAAAAAATATTGAAAGCCAGCAGCTACAAATACTGCAGCTGCTGACTTTTAATATATGGACACTTACCTGTCCAGGGAGCCCGCAATGTCGGCAGCTGAAGCCAATCCGTCCTTTGGCTCTCGGCTGCTGCCGCCGCCATCCTCGGTAAGGGAATAAGGAAGTGAAGCCGTGCACTGCGCGTCCTCTCTGGTCCCTGCTGTGTTCTTTGTCACACAGAATACAGCGGTGGAGGAGAGTGTAGACGCCGGAAGTGGCGTAGGTCACCACAAGCGCCGCGGTGATCTATGCCAGGAAGTGAGAGCAAATACCTGTATTAGACAGGTATCTGCTCCCTCCTCCCCCCTGAAAGGTGCCAAATGTGACACCGGGGGGGGGGGGGGGGGGGGGAAGAGATCCAAAAAGTGGAAGTTCCATTTTTGGATGGAACTCCACTTTAAGCTCGATATTCCATTTGAAAGTTCTGAGGACATTTAAACAAAGACGACTGTATTGATAAAATTAAGTAGGCGGCCACCGCTGATTTGTTCTTCTGAAAATTGCCAATCACCTAGTTGTAATGCACATCAATTAATAAAGCAAAGTACAAAGCAACACACCTGAAACAAACAGCAACACACATTAGGCCTCCTTCACACAGGCAATAGAAGCATATAGATGATTCCAGGGGCAAGTGTCAGCAAATTCTTTCAGCTGGAATCACAGGTGTATGCGAACCATGGCAGCCACTTAGCCCCTATTCACATTGGTGCGATTTAACATGTCAAATCGCAAGCCAAATCTCTTTATTAATCATCAATTTTAGTTTGACACCCGCAGCGGTTCGCAGAGCACATTGTGAACTGCCTTTGATTCGATGCGGTGCAGAAACTGCACAGGAATTGTAGTTCCCGACTTGCATCAGTGTGAACTGGACCTTAGCTTGTACTTGCTGCAGGAATCCATTGATAAAAGGGTGGCTCCACAGGATGCTGCAAGAGAAAGGAGCCACCCTGAAACAGAAAACCTGGGGCAGCTGTCATGGTACAGCTTTTGCCATTGCAGAGATTTCCCTAGCCAAAACAGAAAGTAAGAAGAAATCTCTGCAAATTGAGGGAATTCCTTGAGACCCTAGTGGCACCATTTGCAGATTTCCACTCTATTACTTTTCTGGGTACAATCCAAAATTTGGGATTTTTTTTTACTTTTACTTTCAATGATAATGGTAAACATGACAAATAGAGAGGATGAATCTCCCTAACAACGGGGGCACAGACAACAATAAAAACCTAACAAGTGTGCTAATCCATCTCCACCCAAAACTTTTAACAAGGTTTTGCCTTTAGTTATACTTTAAGTCTGACAACCTTGTGCAAGAACCCCAACAGATGCTTTTAGCGTCTCCTCTTTCACGGATTACTCAAAGGCCTGGTTCAAAGCTATGCGGCTCTGCGAGTTGGGTTTACGTGGGCACTACATTCAATGAATGGACTGCTGTGCCTTTGTTTCATGCAGGGAAAAGGTTCCTGCAACTTTTTTAAGTTTCAGAAGAGTGGGGGTGACATTAGGAATGAATGGAAGCCCTGTGCGTCTGCAAAACAGCAAGGTGTTCTGGCTGCGGGTGCAGAAACAGGTGTGATTTACACGCTGTCCCACAGTCACCTGAAAATGGGAACCTAGCCCTACACTATATTATAATGGTAACTATAATTTTACCATTGTTATTACATTAAAGTTAGCTGCATGAGTTATGCCGCGTACACACGGTCGGACTTTTCAGCTACAAAAGTCCGACAGCCTGTCCGACAGACTTTCGACGGACTTGCGGCGGACTTTCTAACGAACAGACTTGCCTACACACGATCACACAAAAGTCTGTCGAATTCTTACGTGATGACGTACACCGGACTAAAATAAGGAAGTTGATAGCCAGTAGCCAATAGCTGCCCTAGCGTGGGTTTTTGTCCGTCAGACTAGCATACAGACGAGCGGATTTTTCGACCGGACACGAGTCCGTCGGAAAGATTTGAAGCATGTTTCAAATCTAAAGTCCGTCGGATTTGAGGCTGAAAAAGTCCGTTGAAAGTCCGGAGAAGCCCACACACGATCGGATTACCAGCCAGCTTTAGTCCGTCAGCGTCCGTTGGACTTTTGTAGACGAAAAGTCCGACCGTGTACGCGGCATTAGAAGCAGTTAATTACAGTGTAATGATTATTCCTTAAAAAATGTTCCTATTTAAAGTGAAAGAAAAGCCTAACTATAACAATCCCTAAAAAACATTCACTTCCACTCCTTCAACCTGTCCTACCTAACCTGTATAAAGAAAAAAAAATGTGTAAATGTGTTTACTTGACTATTTTTAATCTGCCCCGTTCATGTGACCACGCAGTTTCAGCTCCCCCGTGTCAGTGAGTGGCTGCTGGAGCGGGAGGCAGAGGGAACACAGACAACGGCTGGGCCATGGGAGCCTATGGGTGATGTCTCAGCTCCTGGAATTCCATGCCGTTGTCAAGCGCTCCCTAAGGCTACTTTCACACTGGGGCGGGTGGGGCGTCGGTGGTAAAGCGCCACTTTTTTAAGCGGCGCTATTCAGCCGCTAGCGGGGCGCTTTTAACCCCCGCTAGTGGCCGAAAAAGGGTTAAAACCGCCTGAAAAGCGGTGCGGCCCCATTAATTCCAATGGGCAGGGGCGCTTTAGGAGTGAGCAGGGGCCCTTTAGGAGCGGTGTATACTCCGCTCCTACAGCTCTGCAAAGATGCTGCTTGCAGGACTTTTTTTACCGTCCTGCAAGCGCACCGCTCCAGTGTGAAAGCACTCGGAAGACAGGAGAGGCTCTTTACAGGCACTATTTTTAGCGCTGTAGCGCCTGAAAAGCACCTCAGTGTGAAAGTAGCCTTACAAAAAGCTGCAGGATCACGTGATCTGACCGTAGCAGATTGAAAATAGGTTAAGTACACAGATCTTTTTTTATACAGGTTATATGGGATAGGTAGGAGGGGGTAGGGAGCATTTTAGATGCAGGATCACATGACCTGACCGTAGCAGATTGAAAATAGGTTAAGTACACAGATCTTTTTTTATACAGGTTATATGGGATAGGTAGGAGGGGGTAGGGAGCATTTTTAAGAATAGTCATATTTGGGGTTCTCTTTCAATGTAACCACCTGCATAGCCTTATGTGAATAAGAGTAAGCGCCTTCCTTTTTTTTTACCTATTTGTATTACCTTTTTGTACATGAATGTTTTTGCTTTTGTTTTGTTAATTTTTTGCTCTAGTGCTCATGGGAAAAAGGTGTGAGAGCTGTCACTGGAAAAAGGTGTGAGAGCTGAAATGGTTAAAGTGCCTAAACCCATGCTGCCCGAATACTAGGTGAATCAACCCTGCAAATGTAATCTTTTAATAACATTCCTTGGCTCAGACTTTGTATGGGCAAGAGCAAGACAAATGTGTAAAAAAAAAAAAAAAAAAAAGAAATGAACACAGGGTGATGATTAGGCCCCTTTCACATGGGTGGCTGTTCTGCCGCTGTTAAAAGCATGTTTTGTTATTTTAAAATTCAGAGAATCCTGGCACAGCGTTCACTTGCAGTTGTACATTGCGATTTGCTGCGTTAACATGCGGCTGCGTTTAGCTGTGTTGGAACATTCTTGCCATTTCTGATGTGCTTCCTGTTTTTCTTTCTTTGTTGCCGCTGCTATCCGCAGGAGAAATAGTACATGCGATTACCTGCAGACAGCTGTATTGTTCCTGGACGCAGTCAACTTTATTTTTTTCTATCTGCACAAAACCGCATGTAACAAAACCGTTACCAAACGCATCATGTGAATTAGGCTACAGGAAAGCATTGTGTGTGTTTAGCTGCGGTAGATAACTTCATCTGTTCGCAGCTAAAAGCACAATTCTATCCACTCATGTGAAAGGGGCCTTATAGTTTGCAAAAAGGAAAGAAATGCAATAGCCACATTTCTATCAGGTAGTTTATTATTTATGTAACAAAGGCTGATCTTACCAGAAAATGCCCATTACACGATTATCTATATACCACTTTGAGCTAATGAAAGGTGAGCCACCATTAAGTCTATATAACCAAAAGAGAACCCTATATAAGAACTGGCATCTCTGGATTTCATATAACTGGTCTCACAGCTTATGATTGCTTTAATACTAGTTTAAAGAAAGAACTAACAAATCAACCACTAAGTGGATATTAACCAATAACATAAAACATGCAATAAAAAAACTCTGCTTGGTTCCCAATCTCTATGGATTAGTAGCTGTCCCCCGGGGGTTCATCAGCAGTAAAAGAACAAAGGTTTTTTTTCTTCAAGTAAATATCACTGACATCAACGCTTCACATGAAGATTAGCAAAACATTGGTAGTGACCCCTTATTCCCTGGTCTGGTTGCTGCATATTTGTTGTACATGGGAGCACCAAGAGCACAAGAACAAACACACCCAAATACTTTCCATAGGGTTGGTATGAGATCTACAGTGTGTGTGTGTGTGTGTGTCCTATATATATATATATATATATATATATATATATATATATATATATATATATATATATATATATGTATATATATATATATATATATATATATATAAAGCCAAATACATAAGCTGCACCATTAAAGCACCCTAGTTTTTGGACAGTTCACCCTGCATAAATAGGTGGAAGAAATATGGTCCCCTTACAAAGAATGAATTTTCATTAGTACCCCTGCGCAGTCTCTAGATGATGAGCTCAAAATGTGGTGAATTGCAAGAAAATATGTGCAGTTACCCCTAAAAAGAAAAGCCGCAGGGGTATTATTTATATGTTTTATTTTAGTAATATAGTGATAGGTGGGGCTATTACTAAAAAAAAAAATGTGAAAAATACCAAATTCACTTAAATCCATAGCGTGAGGTCTATACAAAATCATATTTTAGTAATATATCAACCAGTTATCTTTTTTCACTTTGGGGAAGTTGCATTTCGACATTTTAGCAAACCTTTTTCATTTTCATAACTTTTTACTTTACTGCTTGCTTCTCTGGCTTGCATTTGCTATATACTAAATACAGCACGGCACAGCACTAACATTGGCAGGGGGTGACTCTCTAATCCTTGAAGTCATCCAAAGGTCTTTCTTCAAAAATGACTTTCATTATTCTGCAGCTTGCATCTTAATGCCTAAATATACCCAGGTTGTCCTTTATTCAAAGCACACAGAGCTTCAAATTACATTCCTATTTCCTGACCAAGCAATAATACATGAATGATACTGAAGAAAGAAAGTGCAGGATTAGGCACATTCTGACCTAGACATTATGTAGAAAGCAACCTCATAATCCTGGCCATACATGGCCCAGCCTAGTCATATAAGCCACGGGATACAGGCAAAAACTAGCCAACCGTGGCTGAGCGCTCTTGATTTAAACCCCTCTACTGACTACCTCCAGGTGATTTGTATTTTTTACCCTTGCACATTGACATATCTAATACATTTTTCTGACGTTTTTCCACACGGTATTCTCCTGTTGTATGATATTACTATTGATCATGCCTGGATGTGGTTTGTTGGATATCTTTGTGTCTAAATAAAGTATTTGAAAAAATAAAAATAATAATAGCCATACAAATATGTTTCTAAACATTACAATATCCTGCTGACTGGCATCTTAAGTGGGATTAATCTTTTGGCCATTATAATCTCCTTGATTGACCACGTTTCTGCCCTGATATCTGGCCACCTGCTTAATAGCAAAGCAATGATCACATCTTGCCTGATGTTCATTATTCTCATAAGCAGATCTGTCAACTTGTCTATCTCTACTACTGTATCTGAGGGCAGGAACTGTTTGCTAAGGACTCCCTATTTTCCACTGGTGATTAGTAGTTATTCATGATGTCACAGTATGTAAATTATTAACATGGTTACTTGGCAAAGTCTAAATATACTGTCTGCCGCACTGACTACGTTTTCTAGGAAAAGAAAAACAAAAAGTTGGTCAGGAAAATACCATCTGTAGAAACAGTCCCCTGTGAGTGGAATGTAAAATTCCGTAACGAAATAATCAATGTAAACACTACACTCACCTAGGGGCAAGGGGGCCTATTGCTTATAGCCCAATTAAATGAATACCAATAAGGCTAATGAGACAAGTTCCTCTGAATCAGACCAATGTAATAAAACTATTATTTTTATTACATTTTCTAGGACTCTTATTCACAATCTCAGAATTTACATGTAAAAAAGTTTTCCTCCTGTTGCTACGATGTTATGAGGCATCATATCAAAGTATAGTCTTAGTTCAACATCATTAATCAGTTGAGGACATTGGGTATGCTACACATGAGCCTCCCACCCACCCAAAAAATTCAGGGGAGGCATAGCACGCCCTGCCCTGCTCCCCCACAAATGTGAAAACTGCTCTGGTCCATAAGAGGGAGACAGATATGAGAAATAAAGCTGTTAAAATATAAGTAAAATAAGTGTATCATAGAATCAGATGTAGATAAAGTGCATTACCCCTGTAACGATTGGCTCTGAGGAAGAGGCAAGTTCTCGAAACGCGTTAGCCTGTTATACTGCTCATACTGCTGGACACTTTATCTGTTATGGGTTATGTTACACCGCGGACACAAAGCTCCTGTTTGCTAAGCTATAATACATGCATACTTTTGTGAGTATATTATTTATTCTTTTACTTAAAGATTTATGTAGAGGATAATGCACTAGGCCTGTGCGCCCTCTGGCCTATTTTTTGTGAATTCAGTGCACTTAGACATCCCAGGTCTTTTGAGGGCAGCAAGGTGTGACTTATCCAGACAAGCCAGGATGAGAGACTAGACAAGTAAAACTTATTTTGGTCCCACTTCCAAACATAGGAGATGTGTGTTTCTGTATCTTATGGCACATTCATACTTGCATTGGTTCAAGCCAATTGCCATACCCGGAATTCATCTTTAATGTGTTACCCAAAACAAAATGTCCCACTTTATCAAAGTACAGTATGCACAGCTTTATAAAAGCCAATGTTTATAGAGTAGCCCCTGCTTCAGTTTTACCCTATATTAAGTACACCTTGAAATTCGTACATGTGTTCTCAGAAAAAACAATCCCATACGTTATATCTGTACCAACTGATATCTATTTATATATACAGTACAAGCTTGGACTGCGAGCAAAAGAAATAATAGATACTCAGATGATTTGTTCCACAACCATGTATTCATAGATTTTTCAGTTTATAGTCCATATAAAAAGATTATAGCAATGTGATATGTTGTGTAACCACAAAATGTTCATTTATAAATGGCAGCCTCCACAAAGGGAATTAGAAGCAATATCTAGCAGGAGCTACAGAGTATAAAAAGAGAGAGGTGCCTCTTATGCCCCATACACACGGTCGGATTTTCCGACGGAAAATGTTCAATGGGAGCCTTTTGTCGGAAATTCCGACCGTGTGTAGGCTCCATCGGACAGTTTCCATCGGAATTTCCGTCGCACAAAATTTGAGAGCTGGTTCTCAAATTTTCCAACAACAAAATCCATTGTCGGAAATTCTGATCTCGTGTACACAATTCCGACACACAAAGTTCCACGCATGCTCAGAATCAAGCAGAAGAGCAGCACTGGCTATTGAACTTAATTTTCCTCGGCTCATCGTACGTGTTGTACGTCACCGCGTTCTTGACGTTCGCAAAATTTGACCAACTTTGTGTGACCGTGTGTATGCAAGACAAGTTTGAGCTAACATCCGTCGGAAAAAAAACATGGATTTTGTTGTCGGAATGTGCGATCATGTGTACGTGGCATAAGTGTAGCAATATGGTTACATTTAATGAAGGTACAACATTTAGCAACTCACATGGTTGATGATTAATACAGGAACATCTAAGTATGCAGGCATCCGGGGTAAAGCTGTCCACATAGACCATCCCCCACACCGCCGACTCTCACCGCTGTCAGTCTGCAACCGTGACCAGGAAGACTACCCTGCAGTAGAGCGATCTGAAAGCGAGGCTTGAACCGCTCGTGGAGCTCAGAGTGGAAGGGACAACGTCGATGGTGCAGCGGAGGACGGTCTATGTGGACAGCTTTAGCCCCACATGCCTACACACTTAGATGTGCCTGTTTTGATCATCAACCATTTGAGTTGCTAAATGTTGTACCTTCATTAAATTTTCACCATATTACCACACTTAGAAGCACCTCTCTTCTCTTTTATACTCATTTGTGACTTGACACTACTTGTATATTAAGACATCGCTTGTATTGTCTTGTCAGCGAACCAGTGATAGAAAACATTTGATCATGGATTTGTTCTATGGTTACTTCAAATAAATTCACAGATGACCATTATACAGTAGCATGGCCTTAATATACAAGTGATTTTATTGGATGGATATACTAAAGGAGTTAAGAACCATCACACAATAATTTGTGTGAATATTCACTTGTATGTGCAGATGAAATAAGTAAACAAGAATTGGATTTTCACATGACTAGGTTATTTATTGTGTGAAGATTCATAACTTCACACAAGAGAGTGGTAATAAATGGGGAGTACTCGGAATGGCCAGAGGTGGGTAGTGGGGTCCCCCAGGGTTCTGTCCTGGGACTAATCCTATTTAATTTGTTCATAAACAACCTGGAGGATGGGGTAAACAATTCAATCTCTGTATCTGTGGATGATACTAAGCTAAGCGGGGCAATAACTTCTCAGCAGGATGTGGAAACCTTGCAAGAAGACCTGAACAAATTAATGGGGTGGGCAACTACATGGCAAATGAGGTTTAATGTAGAAAAATGTACAATAATGCATTTGGGTGGTAAAAAAATAAATGCAATCTTTATATTGGGGGGAGAACCTCAGGGGAAATCTAGGATGGAAAAGGACCTGGGGGTCCTAGTAGATGATAGGCTCAGCAATGGCATGCAATGCCAAGCTGCTGCTAACAAAGCAAACAGAATATTGGCATGCATTAAAAAGGGGATCAACTCCAGAGATAAAACGATAATTCTCCCACTCTACAAGACTCTGGTCCAGCCGCACCTAGAGTATGCTGTGCAGTTCTGGGTACCAGTCCTCATGAAGGATGTACTGGGAATGGAGCGAGTACAAAGAAGGGCAACAAAGCTAATAAAGGGTCTGGAGGATATTAGTTATGAGGAAAGTCTGCGAGCACTGAACTTATTCTCTCTGGAGAAGAGACGCTTGAGAGGGGATATGATTTCAATTTACATATACTGTACTGGTGACCCCACAATAGGGATAAAACTTATTTGCGGAAGGGAGTTAATGAGAAGAAAAGAGGTTTAACGTTAAACTATGTAGAGGGTTATTTACTGTAAGAGCGGCAAGGATGTGGAATTCCCTTCCACAGGCGGTGGTATCAGTGGGGAGCATCGATAGTTTAAAAAACTATTAGAGAAGCACCTGAACGAGCACAACATACTGTACAGGGAAATACAATGTAATACTGACATATAATCACACACATGGGTTGGACTTGATGGACTTGTGTCTTTTTTCAGCCTCACCTACTATGTAACTATAACTACTTGAGTAAATCAGCCTCACTTTTCAACCTATAATACAACAAAAACATCTTGGAACTGATCTTGGATTCTACAACCAACATTTCTTTCCTCTTCTTTAGCAGAAGTCGAATAACCCAAATGTCAAAGCTTTTGGTTATAACAGCAACACTAAGAAACCCAGGAAGAGCAAGCATTTCAGCCATTCCATTAATCTAACCTCAATAGACAGATGACATTTCAGTAGAAGTTTAGTTTAATGTGACAGTCTTTTGGTTCTGGAGATCTGTGATAACTGCAAACAAATAAGGTTCTGCACAAAATTAGGAACTACCCTGGGTTCATGTGATCCCTGCAGATGTTTTTTCCAGCTGCAAGGGAGCTGTGTTTTCTGCCTTCATGAGTTCCCAAAAACTCTGCCCCCCTCCCCTTTTTTTGGAACAAGCAGTGTGAGTTTGTTGCAGTCACATGCACTTCTCTATGCACACTACAAATTCCATAGTCCATAGTCTATAATGGGAGAAAGCAGGAGAGGGTGGGCATGTTCCTACAAAGGGCATTTGGAGCTATGTAGAAGGCTGAAGAAGGCTTGCTTCATTGCATTGTGCCTGAGAGGGACAGGTGTGTCCTCCAGTCCAGCTACAGGCAGCCGGTCAGTCTATGACAGGCTGCAGCTGAATGGTGTACCAGTGCTTGTCCATTCACAGACAAGCTTGTCACCATTCAGTACAGCATTCAGCCACAGCCTGCCATAGACGGATTGAAATTATGATGGTTCAGCATGGACTAGCCGAATTTTGATCCATACATCACCGTGGTTGCACAGAAGTTGATCTACCAATCAACTTCTGCAAGAATGGCCTTCTAAAAAATTTCCTATTAGCTCAATCCATGTATTCTGACTGCGGGGAAGCCTCCCCACTGTAATGACACAGCAGATGGATTCCCTATCCACCTCAAATGTGTGGATGGGGGAATCAAGTATGTTTTTTTTTTCGTTCAACCAGATAAAATCTGACCCATCTATGGCCAGCTTAAGACAGGCTGCCTGCAATGGGGCTGGACGCTACATCTGTCCCTCCCAGTCTCATTATAGCACTGGAGAGGAACACACTGCAACTAACCGGTGTGCATGGGGCCAACACTGTACTTTTTTGAGCTAGAGGAAACATAGTGGAATAACATTTTTAACTTGGTTTGGATCACAGAAAATTTGATAGAGCCGTGTGTGTGAAGGCAGACACTTTCAATAGCGGCTATTTAAGTGATATCAATTGGCCAATCTTTTTTAACTATTATATGCTTTCCCCATGAACAATTCTGACAGTAGAACAGTAGAGTCTGTGGGTGTCTGTAAAGATGGTCAGATAACAGTCAGCTAGGTTTGCAGAACTTATGCCCATATGTCTTTAGGCCCTGATAATTTTACTGTAACAGACTGCGTATAAACTATAGACTATCAGTAAGAACAAATAACAGATTGACTTCAGGCTGTTAAACGTAAAATAAATATGGTAACGAAAAGACAGGAAGGCAGGCATTTCCCTAGAGTTGCCTTAAAGGAAGGGCTGAGATAATGTGCTTGCATCAGAGGAAACAAAAGGCTGCATTACTGGCCTAATGTGCTGCGTGCTGAACACAACCCGCAGCTCAGGGGATCTATTAGATATTGTTTATCCAGCAAGATCAAGCATGCAGTGCTGGCCTTACCAAAAAATACTGCAACTGTCACACAATGAACTATAAAGGTCTTGCAAACACTGTAATCCTCAACATATTTAAATGCATCAACCTCTATCCCAAGTGTTGATAAATTACCAATAATTTTGGAGGTGTTTATTTAAAGAATCTGCATTTACAAAAAATAAGAAACTTCATAAAAACAAGAAATAGATACAGATACTTTAAATATCCAAGGATACAAAACATGAAGATGTCAAAATAGTACAGGTCATATAGACTACGCAGAACCCAATAAAAACAGGAGTCATACAGGGTGTCCATAGGTAAACCGCAGGCAAAAACACTCCTACACACACTCCATACCTGCGCCACTATCCCCCTCCAAGTACAATCAGGAGAACCAACAACCCATTCCAAAGATGCAGTCCCATTGGACCAAAGACCACCCTGAATAATACATATAAGATTAATACAGTTGAGATAAAGATGTTTCCCCCCAAAAGGACTCCATTGTCAAGCCATGGCTGACTTTGGTAAACTTCTTAAGGCAGCTCCGTCCCTTGTAGCTCAATATTCACTAGGCGATAAAACGGTTGTATGAAATGGTGAAGCAGCATTTTTCCAATTTAGTAGGATTATTTTATGTGCATAAAATAAAAGCAGATGAACCAGGCTACGATTATGAGTACGAGGTATAAAGTCATTTAAAATACCTAAAAGTCCAACTTCCGGAGTAGGAGGCACTGGAAGATGAGCAGTTTCAAAAAAGGTAAATAGGTTCCGCCAAAAAGTAGACAAAAGTGGACAAACCCAAAACACGTTCAGAAGGTCCGAACCGCTAAAACCACAACAAGGATAAGCAGTCACAGACCCAAACCCCAATGCGAGCCAACCTAGCCGGGGTATGATGATGTAGGATGCAGTTAAATGGTATAAGCCTATTCGCCGTACTAATAAGATCTTAAAAACAAACTGCAGTGGCTTCATCCCAACCTTCCTCAGGAAGCCTGGGTACCAATGCTAGCCATTTACAATGAGACAACTGGAAAGGGTTAGCCTCTGCCAATTGAAGATGGCTGTAGATAGTGGTAACTAACTTTGTGATATCGTGAAATTACTAACATTATGGTAAAATGTTGGTAATGTCCAGAAAAGAAAAAAAAATGAAAGTTGTACTTGGCTGAAAGTTTTATATTAAAATGATGAACATTGCTCCTCTCCACTTCTGTAGGAGAACTATATTTATAACCGTTCTGAACACTGTACATGTGTCTTCAACATATGTAATGAAAGTAACACACCTTTCAATAGGACTGATACCAACTATATGTCAAAGCCATTTAAACATAATCAGTAGCTTGAGAAATGTAACGTTTTCTTGAATTACTCATAAAAAAAATTTTAAAAAATAAACGATTCCTGTGGTTTAAAGAGCATCTAAAAGCACAGGCAATAATTTAATATATTGCAGCTTCTCAATCCTTAAATGTCATGGCTGCATTTGTTTACATTTTTTAGGCCTTTTTTCCCCTTTATTTTAATCTGGGAACTGGCCAGACTGTGATTTTTCAATTTTCTTTAACAGACCAGGCTGTCCAGTAACAGTGGCAGTTAGAGAGTTAAGGCAAACCATTTAACACTGAGAGGGGTGTTTACAATGATCAGCTTTTATTCAATAATTTAAAACCTTTAACCTAATAATAGTAACTGATTTAGGCTTAATGAACACGGGATGTTTTACAACCTCTCCTGAACGATTTAACTTGACGGATAGTAACCCACGTTTAAAAATGTCAGTTTTGCCGCGTTTAGAAGCTTTTTTTTTTTTTTTTTTTTTTTTAAATAGTCAAAAATTAAAAACGCCTGTAAATGAAACGCGGCTAAACACCAGTTTGGCGTTTCAAATCATCCGTCCTGAATGCATTTTTTGGAAAGCAAAAAATGCTTCTAAACTCAACAGCCTAGAAACGACAACAAAACGACCCTGTGTACATGTACTGATAAGATAACATAGAGGAGAGTTCAGGGGCAACTGAAAAAAAACGCACAACTGCTCCTAAACGTCCGTTTACCAGCAGCAGTCTACATGAAGCCTTACAGTGTTAGGCTTTAATTTGTTAATCACTTGTGTAAAATCTGCCAGTCCATCTAACACTACCCTCTCCAGACAATGCTGCTGTCCAAGGGTGTATCCATTGCTCCCCCATAGGGGAGCCACCCTAAAGCCTTGTACATACAATGAGAATATTGGGTGAATGATCATCTGCTATTTTGTTTTGTATCCTAGTCTCATATTGAAAATGAGGAGGTTACTTAAATTCTGGTGCGACAGAATACAACTTGGGAAGTGACGTAAAGTATTGTATTGTAATGTATTCTGTAGATTCCGGGCATGTGTGGTCTTGGTCTTTTTTTTTTTCAGATGAATACTGTACTGATTAAACGAATATCATACTTCCTGTTATTGTACAAGAACATTTTTTGCATTTGTCCCTTCAGATAATTCCTCATGAACTGTTGTGATCGGCTCTCAAAAGCTGGGTACTAACAATCAGATTATTGTACGATTGCTTCGAAACTGGTATTTTTCATCCAATTTTCTGATCATGTGTACTAGGCATAAGACAAGAAGTGTGTAACTGTAACAGATTACCTGGTGAAAATAAAGGGAAAAAAAATAGAAAACTATTGCAGCCACCACATGCAAGGATTGGTAAACAACAATATATTACATTTTTGATTCTGGGTTTAATACTTTTTAAGCCTCATAGTTGTACATTTGCAGTTTGAGATCATTTATGTCACCGATGTCTAATGCCCCGTACACACGGTCGGACATTGATCGGACATTCTGACAACAAAATCCATGGATTTTTTCCGACAAATATTGGCTCAAACTTTTCTTGCATACACACGGTCACACAAAGTTGTCGGAAAATCCGATCATTCTGAATGCGGTGACGTAAAACACGTACGTCTGGACTATAAACGGGGCAGTAGCCAATAGCTTTCATCTCTTTATTTATTCTGAGCATGCGTGGCACTTTGTGCGTCGGATTTGTGTACACACGATCGGAAATTCCGACAACGGATTTTGTTGTCGGAAAATTTTATAGCCTGCTCTCAAACTTTGTGTGTCAGAAAATCCGAAGGAAAAAGTCAGATGGAGCCCACACACGGTCGGAATTTCCGACAACACGCTCCGATCGCACATTTTCAGTCGGAAAATCCGACCGTGTGTACAGGGCATAAGAGTGCTAAACAGCCTATTGTAAGTATCGTGAGATTTGGAGTGAGATGTGATTATTATTATTATTCACGATTTATATAGCGCCAAAAGTTTACACAGCGCTTTACAATGTAGAGGGGGGACAGCACAATTACAGTACAGTTCAATACAGAAGGGACAGGAGGGCCCTGCTCGTACAGCTTACATTCTAAAGGGAGGGGGTGGCGGTACAAAAGGTAATAGATGCGGGGAATGATTTGATGGGGTTGTTAGGTGGGTGTGGGATAGGCTTCCCTAAATAAGTGAGTTTTCAGGGATCTCCTAAAGGTGGACAGGTTAGGGGCTGATCGGATATACCGGGGCAAGGAATTCCAGAGGATGGGAGAGGCTCTGGAGAAGTCCTGAAGACGTGTGATGTGATGATGTCATTACTGTGCTGCTCAATGTTCTCCTTTCTGGAGAAGAAGCTGTAACTGAAAACCTGCAGAGCAAGGATCT
Organism: Aquarana catesbeiana; assembly: GCF_042186555.1. Taxonomy (NCBI): domain Eukaryota; kingdom Metazoa; phylum Chordata; class Amphibia; order Anura; family Ranidae; genus Aquarana; species Aquarana catesbeiana. The sequence continues at coordinate 825,125,261 of NC_133324.1, read as the reverse complement.
TGCTGCTTTATCCATCTTATGTTTCTGTACTTCCTCTACCTCTCCTGTCACCATTATGTTTACCCCACCAGTCATCAGATTACCAACTTTTAGGGGGCAAATCTGGCATAAAGAAGTAAAACCCTGTATCTACCAACACGACCGCCTCCAGACAGAGACCCAGCACAGAACAAGGCATGGTAAATCATTAAAACATTGGCTGCAGGGATCCTATAGTCAATTCCTTCATCCGCCTTTTTGGCACAGCTTCCACAGGTCAAGTGAATGTAAATCTTAAGGTCTGTGGCCACTTCCAAAGCTTTTTGCATAGGTGGATTCCCACTGTGATGACATTAGTGCACGCAGTAAACTGAAGGCTGCAGACACATAGCTTTTTAGAATCATGCAAAGGTAGAATGGTAAGGTAAATGCATTAAGCACTGTCAGTACATACTGTCTTTAGGGTTGGTTGTGCCCATCCCAGTCTCTTGATTTCATGTGATTCTAGGCACCTGGTTAACCAGGTTGATTACTGGCTAATCAAGTTCTACCCAGCATTTATGTGGTACAGTAGTTGGGTTATTTCCTTTTGTTCAAATGTTATTGAATGGCCAGTATAATTTTTTTTAATGGTACAAATAAATGACCAAAGTACAAGGGCCACCTTTGTGCATTAAATTGTAAGTCACATGAAATTGCTGCCCAGGCCACTCTCCTGACATTAGAAGTGCAAGATGTGAAATTATATAATGAGACCCATAGGAATACTCTTATTTACAGACATACTTGTTTGTGTTGTTCTTCCTTCTAGGAAACAGCACAGTGTTGTAAAGCCAAACTGGCTATTTGAATGCTTGTGATATACTGATATACTCCAAAAAATAAATAAAAAAAGAGCTGTCCTTGTGAATAGTGTCAAATTAAGAGGGGTCTAGTGATATGATCAACTGGCATATGGGTAGACTTAAGCTTTAATCAGCAGGCAAAGTGCAGTTACTGTCACCCAGTGCAGTTATCATTAGCACAAAGGTAGAATCAATTTTTCAATGGGCCACACACCCCTCTACCGGCCATACACTAGCGCAATTGGCATGCTGACAAGATGCTGCACAAAAATGGCAGTTTGGCACCAAGGGGGGTCTGTGGTAGTCTCAGATCCGGATTCCGTGACATATGATAGGAGATTGAGTGCTTGGGATCAGCAATGTTGATCTGGTGTTGTTTTAAAGTGGAAGTAAACCCTCCTATTGTTTTCAGCCAAGGAAACTGCCATCTTGGCCTCTGTTTAATCTTCAACTGCCATGATGCTGTAGGTGATCAGTTATGACACCAGTCATTGGATGGTTTGACAGTTTGGTTTAGAGCACAAACAATGTGACAGTTACATTCCCACACGTGTTTACTTCCACTTTAATGTCTTTCAATTGATTTACAAAGGGAAGGGGCAATTTTAGAAAGTCATTTCTTGCTCTATAAAACAGAACGTAATATTCAAAGTACAGTAACCCATAGAACAATTATCTTTCATTGTCCTGACCCCTGACCAATTAAACGTAAAGTCTGAATTAGATACCAGCTACTGATCACTGCACTTTGCACAGACTTTAAATAAAGCTTTAATTTTGCCTTAGAAAAAAAACAGTTCTGTAGATATTGAGATAGGACGGGCCAGTGACTTGATCAAAGCAAATGTGAAGTGGGAGAATCTTTGAGTATTTATCAATTCCTGGTATATTCTAAAGCTATAATTGATTGAACATTTTAAATGTGACAACAGTGAGACTGATTTAGTAAAGGACTTAAAAACATTCACACAATAAATCATGTGAATATTCACTTCAATTATCCAATCATGTGCAGATTAAATAAGTAAACTAGGATTTTCTTTTCACATGACTGAATAACTGGATCTTTACACATTTTGTCGTGTGAACATTCTCAAATCCTTTAGTGGCATTTTTCATCGAAGACTATAGTAAGTTTCGGTCAAATTTAAATTAATTTTGAAAAATACGTTTCTAAACTACAACCCTAGGGAGCTAGAACGGTTGGGACTGTTAAAGGCACAGAAGTGCAACCAAAATGTATAAAACTAAGGGTGGGATACTTCCCTCTAACCCTCTAAATCATGCTAATGTTGCAAAAGTTGTAAATATAGTAAATTATTACCAGGGGTTCCCTGAGACCAGAATGCTATTTCAAGGGCTCCTCCACTTTAAAAAGGTTGAGAAAGGCTGCTCTAGATATAGATATTACCTATCCACTCTACATTCCCACATGCAGTTAAATACCAAGTTTAAAATAAAAATACAAACTTTATATATGTTGGGTACACTTCTGTGCCTTAGAAGTCCCAACCATTCAAGCTCCCTTTTTTACAAGTTTCTAAACGAATGCATTGGATCTGTAAATGTATTATATTATATTATACTATACACACACACACACATATACAGTATCTCACAAAAGTGAGTACACACCTCACATTGTTGTAAATATTTTATTATATCTTTTCATGTGACAACACTGAAGAAATGACACTTTGCTACAATGGAAAGTAGTGAGTGTACAGCTTGTATAACAGTGTCAATTTGCTGTCCCCTCAAAATAACTCAACACACAGCCATTAATGTCTAAACCGCTGGCAACTAAAGTGAGTACACCCCTAAGAGAAAATGTCCAAACTGGACCCAATTACCCATTCTTCCTCCCCGGTGTCATGTGACTCGATAGTGTTACAAGGTCTCAGGTGTGAATAGGGAGCAGGTACGTTAACACTGGTGTTATCGCTCTCTCTCGCATACTGGTCACTGGAAGTTCAACATGGCACCTCATAGCAAAGAACTCTCTGAGGATCTGAAAAAAATAATTGTTGCTCTACATAAAGATGGCCTAGGCCAGTGATGGTGAACCTTGGCACCCCAGATGTTTTGGAACTACATTTCCAATGATGCTCTTGCACTCTGCAGTTGAGCATCATGGGAAATGTAGTTCCAAAACAACTGGGGTGCCAAGGTTCGTCATCACTGGCCTAGGCTATAAGAAAATTTCCAATACCCTGAATCTGAGCTGGAGCACGGTGGCCAAGACCATACAGTGGTTTAACAGGACAGGATCCACTCAGAACAGGCCTCGCCATGGTTGACCAAAGAAGTTGAATGCACATGCTCAGTGTCATATCCAGAGTTTGTCTTTGGGATATAGACGTAGGAGTGCTGCCAGCACTGCTGCAGAGGTTGAAGGGGTGGGGGGTCAACCTGTCAGTGCTCAGACCATATGCCGCAAACTGAATCAAATTGGTCTGCATGGCTGTCGTCCCAGAAGGAAGCCTTTTCTAAAGATGATGCACAAGAAAGCCTGCAAACAGTTTGCCGAAGACAAGCAAACTAAGGACATGGATTACTGGAACCATGTCCTGTGGTCTGATGAGACCAAGATAAACTTATTTGGTTCAGATGGTGTCAAGCGTGTGTGGCGGCAACCAGGTGAGGAGAACAAAGACAAGTGTGTCTAGCCTACAGTCAAGCATGGTGGTGGGAGCGTCATGGTCTGGAGCTGCATGAGTGCTGCCGTCACTTGGGAGCTACAGTTCATTGAGGGAACCATGAATGCCAACATCTATGCCAACACAAGTTACGTCTGTGCTCCTCCACCAACCACCTCATAACACTTGCAAATTTAACAAAACCAGAAAAGGTCCCAACCAGAACCGAGGACCCCTATAATACTTCTCACCCCAAGTGCAGCTCTCACATTACCTTGCCACAGGTTCATCATCAACTGCTACCCCATAAAACTCATGAACATGAACACCTAACAAAATCACCCTTTAAACCACCAATATGATGCACTCAGATCGTTGCATCTATAACAAATGCAACACCATAAACCCTATACAGTTAAACTTGCATTTCACCAGAAACCAGGACCCCCAATAACCTCCGCATGAGCAGTACTAAAATGACCCCTCCATTAATAACTGCAACCCCAAAACCTTTGTGCATCCAAAACACCCACCTTTCATATTGAGAACCCAGGACCTTCAATAACCTCCCTATATGCTGTGCTACAATTACCCCTCCACCAACAGCCGTAACCCCATAACCCATGTTCATTAAACAAACCAGCTTTTAATAACCAAAACCCAGGACTCCAATGACCTGACTGTATGTAAGGCTATGATTAACCCTTTTCACGGTCTGGAGTCAGGCTCAGAGGCCAGTAGCAAAAGCATTAGAGAGACAACCCCTGAACAGCATGATAAATACACAAGTATATCACCCTTGCAGATAAAGCAGGCTCGCCTGAGGTGCGGAGTCTAAGCACTAACTGGTATTCATAAATAAATTGGAACTCTGCACTTAATACAGCTGCTTGCACACAATTGGTGACCAAATTCCTTAAAATCAATACATATAAAGTGCAGCATTATAAATATTCCAACACATATAAACAATAAAGTGCGGAATTTACACAGAACTATACTTTCAATAAAGTGCTAAAGTCATATTTATACCCTTGCAAGAATATGAACCATCCTATATGTTCCTAATAGAATGGTGCAAAGAAAACAAAAAGTGTTCCAAACTCCAGAGTATTGCCAAAACAAAGAATATCTTCCTATTGTGGCTGACTTTCCTCCTAAAGTGGAGTTCCACCCAAAAATGGAACTTCCACTTTTTGGATTCCTCCCCCCCTCCGGTGTCACATTTGGCACCTTTCAGGGGGGGGAGGGAGGGAGCAGATACCTGTCTAATACAGGTATTTGCTCCCACTTCCTGGCATAGATCACCGCGGCGCTTGCGGTGACCTACACCACTTCCAGTGCCTACACTGTCCTCCCTCGCTGTATTCTGGGAGACACACAGGTCCCAGAACACAGCAGGGACCAGAGAGGACTAGCAGCGCGACTTGCGCATGCGCAGTAGGGAGCCAGGAAGTGAAGCCTTATTCCCTTACCGAAGATGGCGGCGGCAGCCGCCGAGAGCCAACGGACAGATCGGCTGCTGACATCGCGGGCTCCCTGGACAGGTAAGTGTCCATATATTAAAAGTCAGCAGCTGCAGTAGTTGTAGCTGCTGGCTTTTAATATTTTTTTTTCGGCGGACCTCCGCTTTAACATGACCATTTCCACATCAACATAATCCATCTTACCTAGCGTCAGGCAGTTAGTAACACAGCTCCTCCGCCGGCACCTTGCGCAATGATACAGTACTGGAAAACTTCACATCATTGAAAGGAAAACTGTAGCCCCATAAACCCTGTACATTTTTCAAACCCACCTTTCAAACCAGAACCCAGGACCCCAATGACCTACCTATATGCAGTGCTAAAATCACCCCTCCACTAACAACTGTGACGCCATAACCCTTGTACATCCAACAAACGTCCATCATTTTTACTAGTCCCTTTTAAAGTTGAAAATGCATTCATAAAACCATGGTAGCCACATAATCTGTAAAAATAGGACTTTGGATCCAATAACACATTTATGGCAGTAAGATGGCAGCCTGTGTTTTTTTTATTTTACAAGTATTGCAGATAATATGCAGTCATTTACAGAAAGATAAACCGAATCTTCAGAAAAGGAAACCTTTTACATGATGCATAAAAAAAATAAATAAAAAAAATGCATCTGTGATAAGAATAAAGAACAAAAGCTAAGTCTGAAAACAAAATGAAAGGATAAAGCTTTTCATGTAAGCATAAAGTAACCCGAACATAACAAGCCACTGCCAAAAAAAGAACTACCCAAGCCCGATATTTCCTTGCATTGTATTTGGAATATTGAGATGAATTCACAGTCATGATAATGTTACAGAAACGTTGTGACCTGGGGCAAAACCACAATAAAGACAGCTTACAGAATAAGCAGTTCTAACTTCATTCTTACTAAATGCACTACACGCTCGCTCTGGGTCAGCAATTCAGGATGTAAGGAGGCCAGCAAAGGCAATCTTCAGATTCTTCTCAGTACATTTGTTGCCCGTTTTGTGTCTACCCCTGAACGCTTAGGTTTTCATGCTATCACTCAACCTGAATAAGGAGCTCTGCATTTGTTTATTCCCTCTGCAAGCAGGTAGATTTAGCTACCTATTTGCTGGCTATAAAGTAAATGGCCCCAACTCTCTTCTAAGGGTTTGAACAGCTACAAATAAACAGAGACATAACTTTTACTTTAGCTTTGATCTCATCTTTTAAAGAGCAGTAATAAATTAAAGTGCTTGGATGGTAGTTTTGCAGTCTTGAAATACCTGATTCTACATAAGGTCACATTGGGGGAAAGTTGACCTGGGTAGCCTACAAGGCTGTTGATAAACATAACAAAAGTGCCCTTGGTGTGCAATTCATCTTATGTCTTAATACAGCACATATAGTAAGCCCGTGACTCTATAGTAGTATTAAAACTTCAGCATTTTTTAGCGTAACACATTGAACACAATGCAATACAAATTCCCCCTTAAACTATTTGTTAAAGTCTAACCCCAGAACTTGCAATTTACAATTTTTAGTACGGCTGCCTCTTGCTCTCTCAGTGACGCTTCCCTGAACTTCCCATCTTCACAGGAAAGAGTTAGTCTGTTAGCTTGGAGAAGGAATGGGGAGGAGCAGGAAGTACATTGCCATTCTAGGCTATGGGGTTGTGTTTTTCTATTGATGTACACAGTTTAGGGAAACACAGCTCTAGGGATGGCTTCATAGGATGCTGCAAGAGAAAGGAGCCACCTTGAAATAGGAACCTGGGGCAGCAATCATTTAACCAATATATAAAATTTTAAATAGAGGTATGGCGCTTCCTTATAAAGTGTGTACTAGATATTAATGTGACCGATATGAACTATACCATACACAAACAGTGATAAGTGATCATATAAGTGCCCCCATAACTGGTAAAATATATATGTGATACGAAACGTGAAGAAGACCCTAATTAGGTACCATACACCTATATGCCCAGGTAATTTCCAAAAAGTACCACTAGGTGTGGCTGCTGATACACTATGCAGCTAATATGATGATTCCAACATATATATATGCAAAAAATATAAAAAATAATATAATATACCAGTGCAATCAAATCCAAAAAATTGTTATATACCCAAATGGTCTGCAAAATGTGTAATAGCTTATATGAATAGAAAAAATGTTCTGTCACAGGTAATGCATCCCAAAATGCAAATAGCAGAAAATTATATGTATATAAATATGCAAAAAGGTTGTATACCAGTGCAATCAAATCCAAAAAATATGTATCAAAATGATCTACACAATGTGTCTCAACATATTTGAATAAAGAAAGAATAATAAAAAATATTAAAAAACACAAAAAACTGTCACACGTGATACGTCCCAGATTACAATTAGCAGATGAAAAAAAAAAAAAAAGTTCCAAGAGCTTGGTGACTGTGGTGCCCTTATAGATGAAAGATCCGTGACTTCTGTGCTCCCCCTTTTGGCTCCCCACTCACCGACTCCCACTGCCCCTGCAGGGGTAACAGACACTTCAGGATCCCAATCCCGTGGTCACTGAGATAGGATGTCCTCTCTCCCAGGCGTTTCCAAATAGCCTCTTTGTACCACCTCCTTATATCACGTCCAAGACAGAGATCCCCAAAGAAATCCTCATAAAAAGAGATGCCACCTCATAGTGTAGTAATTAAATTAAAACTTTATTGCCGTAAAAAACTCCCCACATGGGAGAAATTAAAAGCATGTAACACTACACTATGGGTGAAGCCGAAAGCCAGGAAGTAATTCACCGCAGCGTGCGGTCCAGCTGCGTTCCAGGCTCTCTCGCTCCGTACCCGGAAATGACGTAAGTGCGTAGCTCCGCCTTACGCGTTTCGTCATCGACGTTTTCAAAGGCGGCAATCATTTAACCAGCCTAAACTGGAACTTAGACACAAATGAAAAGATAAAGAATCTGCACACTCAGTTAGTGATTAATTCAGCTGCTAAAAGTGCTTGAACACTTAGAGCCGGTTCACACGGGGGCGACTTGTCAGGCGACCTAGCCGCCTGACAAGTCGCCTCCCGTTCTGTACAATGGAACCGTTCTAATCGGAGCGACGCAAATCTGACTTAGAAGAAAGGTTCCTGTACTACTTTGGGGGCGACTTGCATAGACTTCTATACAGAAGTCGTCTTGCAAGTCGCCGCGGCAGTCGTGTGCAGGTCGCCTCGGTGAGGCGACCTGCAAGTCGTGCCGCTTCTAATGTGAACTGGCGCTAAGGGTTTAACATGACTTTAACGGCTTCAGCCCCGGAAGATTTTACCCCCTTCCTGACCAGAGCACTTTTTGCGATTCTGTACTGCTTCGCTTTAACTGACAATTGTGCGGTCGTGCAAGGTCGCACCCAAACAAAATTGACGTCCTTTTTTCCCCACAGAGCTTTCTTTTGGTGGTATTTGAGCATCTCTGCGGTTATTTTTTGCGCTATAAACAAAAAAAGAGCGACAATTTTGAAAAAAAAACAACACGATATTTTTTACTTTTTGCTATAATAAATATGTATTATTATTATTATGTAATATATTTATTCTTCTACATATTTTTGGTAAAAAAAAAAAAAAAAATTGCAGTAAGCATATATCGTTTTTTTTGCACAAAATTATAGCGTCTACAAAATTGGGGATAGTTTTATAGCATTTTATTATTAATTTTTTTATTAGTAATGGCTGCGATCTTTATCGGGACTGCGACATCATGGCGGACAGATCGGACACTTCTGACACTATTTTGGAACCATTGTCATTTATACAGCGATCAGTGCTATAAAAATGCATTGATTATTGTGTAAACGACACTGGCAGTGAAGGGGTTAACCACTGGGGGGTGATGAAGGGGTTAAGTGTGTCCTAGGGAGTGATTCTAACTGTGGGGGGGATGGGCTTCAAGTCGCATGACAGCAATCACTGCTTTCGATGACAGAGAGCAGTGATCTCTGTCATGACACAAGGCAGAATGGGGAAATGCTTTGTTTACAAAAGCATCTCCCCGTTCTACATCTCATCGCAAGACCCGCGGTCATGGAGAACGCAGCAGTGCACGCCCGCAGCGCCGCTTCTTAAAGGGGACGTACCTGTACACCCTTTTACCCACCAGTGCCATTCTGCCGACGTAAATCGGCGTGCGCTGGTCGGCCAGCGGTTAAAGAGAAGCTCCAGGCTCCTTCAGAAAAAAGTAAAAGTCAGCAGCTACAAATACTGTACCTGCTGACTTTTAATATTAGGGCACATACCTGTCCAGTAATCCAGTGGTGTCCTCACCTGAGATGATTTTTCAATTGGCCATCGGAAGCTTGCGCTGTCATCTTGACTAAGGGAAACGGACAGTAAAGCTTTGCGGCTTCACAGCCGGTTTCCCGCTGCGCTTTGTGAATGGGCCAGCTGTGGGGGAAGGAAGATGGGGCCGAACTGTCAAAACCAGGTACCCGCTCCCCCCCAAAAGGTGTCAAATTTGGCAGCAGGAGGAGGCAGACAAGCGGAGCTTCCCCTTTTGGGTGGAGCTCCGCTTTACATTTCTTTTTATAAACCTAAAGTGTCTTCCAGCCTGTGATGTCCACAAAAACCGCATGCTGGAATAAGAGCATGATAAGAAGAATAATGGACAGTACAGACATGCCCGGTTTAAAGCTGGGTATACGTGTGTAGTTTTTTTTTCGTTCAACCAGTGGGTTGAGCGAAAAAAAAAAAAGACCTGACAGATCCCTGCATCCACACAAGTGATGTGGATGTAGGGATCTCCCCCCACCCCCAGTGGGCACCCCCTTTCTGGCAGAATACACTGATCAGCGCTGTAACCATTGTCTGCAAACACTGATCACATGCCGATTTTCCAACAGAAGGCAGTCGTTGGATCTGTTGGACAGACAGTGGTACGTGTATACCCAGCTTTTGGCAACCTTTGAGGCCCAGCAATCTACTCTATGGTTACATACTGTATTATACACTAGTAGTACTCTTTCTACATCTGACCATAGCGTTCTCTGATTAAACAGAAAGTATCTGTCGCAGCATACAGAGTTTTTTTTTGCAGAATTCTCTATGCAGAAGATGGCCGACATTGGAGACTGGATGTTTAACAGCTCAAGAACCGTGCAGCAAATTCAGCCCAGCTTTTATTCCCACCACCAGTCTGTGGGGTCATTGTTCAGGTTTAAACAATGGACTTTTCTTGCATGAAAAGTTTCATGATCACCTGCCTCATACTTCTAAAGAAAAACATTTATATCTGTGAATAACCCCTTTTATGACCTCCTAACTGATAACAAGTAAAGTCACCACTCAATAAAGACAAGCAGGTGTTCTATACATACAAACTAAACTGCTGCTCTGTGAAAAGGTCAGGTAAGTGAAGTCCAGCTCTTCAAATCTTCACTTCATAAATGGAGCTCATCTGTCAGCATATCACATATCTTTTCTGTAGAATTGTACAAATCATAGGCTAAGGTCATATTTGTTTTACTAGTCATGTAAATCAATTATTGGTAGAAAGATACAGATGCAGTCAAAAAGATAAATCGGGAAAAAAATAGGCTATCCATACATGGCTTCATTTTCAGCTGAATTTGAACCATAAGTGTCCCTGTTGGCTCTACCCGACTTGTCAAACTTGCCCTACACGCCTCTGTCACCAGAAAAGAAGCTCCTGCTCCAAGTAACAAAGCTTCATATGATTTTGTAAGGTGAGATCTGCCGTGACTGCAGAGTGATGCTGTCACTTGACAATCACAGGAGAATCGCATCGCATTAGCAGTGTCATTAAGGGATAATGGCACCCAAATGTGCGGCAATTACCAAGCAATCTGGAATGGATGGCAGAATTTCCGCTATTCTGCCTGCGATCCTAAATCGCAAGATGTGAACGGGGCCTTAGTGTGGATGGGGGAATCAAGTGATTTCTCTCCTTTAGTCAGCAGGGTTTTTGTTTTTTTTGCCTTCCTCTGGATCAGCTATGGGTATAGGATCGTGTACATGGAGGTTTTCTTTAAAAGAAAATTCTGCAGGTTGAACTAGATGGATTTGTGTCTTTTTTCACTTTCAGTAATTTTTATTTTTTTTTAATTAGAAGGTTTTTAAAAAGTTACAGTCACATATAGTATATTAAAGTTTTCTATTGTTGACAGGTTTACAGATTTGTGTCTTTTTTTTCAAACCTAAATGCACTAGTACACATGGACCGAATTCTGATGGAGGGTCATGACCAAAAAAGGTCTGCCGACCGGCTCCCGATATCTAATAGTGCTGACCAGAATGTTCCGGTGGGGGGAACGCCATACCCCTATCTGAACACAATAGCACAGCAGGGGAGATTGCTGTACTAACATTGGATTGTTAGTACAGTGTCTCTGACATGAGCAGTCAGGTTTTTTTTTCTGTTCAACCTAATGGTGTGTACGAGGCTAGGAGTGTATACGAAACTTAAAGTGTTACTAAACCCGCAACAGTAAAATCAGTCTGTATATGCAGTAAAGCATGCTTGTTATACTCACTGTGGAACCTAAGGGGTTAATCTAATCCTCTGCATTGTGTAAAAAGGCTGTTTGATCCTGTATGCACAGATCCTCCCCTTCTTACATTGTCTCCAAAACATGTCCAGATAAGACAGAGTTACTAGAGTCGGGCTGCACATGCTCAGTTTGGGGTGTATTGCTAGAGAGTTATTTTTTTCTTGGGAGAGTGCATGTGATCTGCACAGGGTCAATCAGCACTGTCCAGACAGAGGGTCAGGGGTTCTGCATCTTGATAGGACAGTCAGTGCAGAATGAAAACTCCTCCTACAAGCTTTAATCAGGCACTGATAGAAGTCACAAGACGGCTATATACTGCTGATAAGAAAAGGTATTTAGCAGTTTATATTTACTAAAATAATTGCATTTCCATGTTCTGTGTACGGTGGGAGACCAGATATAGTGAATGCAGGGTCCTGGGTTTAGTAACACTTTAACAAAACGCGTAGAGCCAACAAATATTGTGTTTTAAAAATGTATCCTGCCAACTATAGTGCACCTACCCTCTTTTTGTACAATTTTCGTGTACTGTATCATGACCATTATATGTTATATGTTTACTCCTGGCATTGATTGTTTTTAACTTTGTATCATCTTTGTACAGTAAAGCGGTTATGTATACTTTCGTATACTGTTTCATCTCTCCCAATGTTTGGGGATTATAATACAAATATCATACAGATATCTATCCTTATGTGTATATAAATGATTATTTGTAAAAATATAGTTACTTATGTACTAATTATTAAATAGAATACAATATATAACATTATACACTAGAGATATGTTAATCATTGCTATTTTTGGCCCTCATACACTTCGTATAAAGTCCCGCCCCTTTCGCTACTTTTTCTATAAAATTTTAATATGTACAGTGTATGACTATCATTAAAGTAAACCTATTGCTAGCCATAAGCTTGTACATTTCTCTCGTTCAGCCTTGTAAAATTCAGTCCACAGGGAAGATGTATTAAAATCATAAAAATATCCTGTTCACTTTGTATTTTACAGGTATCAGGATAAAGAAAAATTAATATTTCAGCAGAGAAAAATTAAATATGTACATACATGTCATGTGCTGTTGGTTGATGCTTTAGAAACCTCCTGATATAGGTATGATACCTCAGGCCACATTCACATCTAGATGTTCTAAAAACGTGGGCAGAAGCACGCATTTCTGCCTACATTTTCAGAAGCACGCTACATGGCAAAACACGCAACACAGTTATGGTGCCATTATTCCATAATAGCACCTCAAACAGCCCTGTATTTTGTTGCACAAAACGTGGTAAACTGTGGAACGCAAAACGTGCTTGGCTCAGTGCAAATAAAAAAGATACATGAGCTATGTTGGCATGTTTGTCACATTTAGGACAGCATATTCTAGGGAAAGAAAGGACTGATGTGTTCCACAGGTGTGAATGGAGCCTAATGTATGGCCCGTACACACGTTCAGAAACTCGTACAAAAAATACCGCTTTCGTATCGATCGTACAATAATCTGATCGTTAGTACACAGCTTTCATGAGGCGATCACGACAATTCATGCAAATGTATCCGATGGGACAAGCACGAAAACTTTTCTGGTACGATACGGGGAATTTCAGCTTTAACTTTCAGCCACAAACATCTTAATGTAGCTAAATCAGGTACATTAAACATTCAGTTGCTGTAGCTTTTAAAATTCAGGAATTGCAAGTTCAGATATCAGTTTCCTAGCAAGATTTACAAAGTAATAAGAAATCAATTTCATCATTGCCCAATCCATGCTAAACCTTTTTTATTATTTGTTTTAGTTATGAATAGTGTGGGGAAAGCTAGAACCTCTGTCATTTTTTTTTTATACTCCTTATTTGGGGGAATTCTTGCTTAGTTAGAATTGGAACTGAGCGAAAATCTCTCTACTTCTACTCTACTTCCTGTCTACTTCACGAATGCCAAACAATACAGAAAGGGGAAAATTCCTCCCACGAGGAACAGGCAGCAATAAAAACATATCTCATATAGTGTCTTAAAAAAGTATTCATACCCCTTGAAATCTTCCACATTTTTTCATGTTACAACCAAAAACGTAAATGTATTTAATTGGGATTTTATGTGATAGACTAACACAAAGTGGCACATATTTGTGAAGTGGAAGGAAAATGATAAATTATTTTTTTTAGAAATAAATATCTGAAAAGTGTGGAGTACATTTGTATTCAGCCCCCTTTACTCTGATACCCCCAACTAAAATATAGTGGAACCAATTGCCTTCAGAAGTCACCTAATTAGTAAATAGAGTCCACCTGTGTGCAATTTAAACTCAGAATACATACAGCTGTTCTGTGAAGCCCTCAGAGGTTTGTTAGAGAACCTTAGTGAACAAACAGCATCATGAAAGCCAAGGAACACACCAGTCAGGTCAGGGATAAAGTTGAGAAGTTTAAAGCAGGGTTAGGTTATAAAAAATATCCCAAGCTTTGAACATCTCATGGAGCATTGTTCAATACATCATCTGAAAATGTAAAGAGCATGGCACAACTGCAAACCTACCAAGACATGGCTGTCCAGCTAAACTGAAAGGCTGGGAAAGGAGAGCATTAATCAGAGAAGCAACCAAGAGGCCCATGGTAACTCTGGAGGAGCTGTAGAGATCCACAGCTCAGGTGGGAGAATCTGTCCACAGGACAACTATTAGTCGTGCACTCCACAAATCTGGCCTTTATGATAGAGAGGCAAGAAGAAAGCCATTGTTGAAAGAAAGCCAAAAGAAGTCCCATTTGTAGTTTGCGATAAGCCATGTGGGGGACACAGCAAACGTGTGGAAGAAGGTGCTCTGGTCAGATGAGACCAAAATGGAACTTTTTGGCCTGAAAGCAAAATGCTATGTGTGCGAAAAACAAACACAGCATATCACCCTGACCACACCACCCCCACCGTAACACATGGTGGTGGTAGTGTCATATTGTAGGGATGCTTTTCTTTAGCAGGGACAGGGAAGCTGGTCAGAGTTGATAGGAAGATGGATGTGGCCAAATACAGGACAATCTTAGAAGAAAGCCTGTTATGGAGCTGAGGTTTACCTTCCAGCAGGATAACGACCCTAAACATACAGCCAGAGCTACAATAGAATGGTTTAGATCAAAGCATATTAATGTGTTAGAATGGCCCAGTCAAAGTCCAGACCTAAATCAAACTGAGAATCTGTGGCAAGACTTGAAAATTGCTGTTCACAGATGCTCTCCATCCAATCTGACAGAGCTTGAGCTATTTTGCAAAGAAGGATGGGCAAAACTGTCACTCTCTAGATGTGCAAAGCTGGTAGAGACATCCCCAAAAAGACTTGCAGCTGTAATTGTGGCAAAAGGTGGTTCTACAAAGTATTGACTCGGGGGGGCTGAATACAAATGCACGCTACACCTTTCAGATATTTATTTGTAACCAAGTTGGAAAACCATTAATCCTTTTCCTTCCACTTCACAATTATGTGCCACTTTGAATTCGTCTATCACATAAAATCCCAATAAAATACATTTACGTTTTTGGTTGTAACATGACAAAATGTGGAAAATTTCAAGGGGTATACAGTGAAGAACATTTAGAACTCTCATGATTTTAATGATGCCTGTGTTTGATAAGAAAGATTTACCCTCACTTTCTGTCTAGGTGATAGGTGTCAGACAGAACAGGAAATGAGTGGAAATCTCTTCTATAGATATTAAAAACCTAACCATAACAAACTCCTCAACAAAACACGAAACATTTAAAAAAATCTAAACTTTCTGCATTCTTTCCAAAACTACAGAAAGAAAAAAAAAAAAAAAAAAAAAAAGGTTGGGCTGGAATTGAATTTTAAATCCATTATGATTTTTTGGAATATTAATGAGATTATATACTTGTATTTTAAGTATCTAGCACATGAACCAAATTTATTTAGCTAAATACAGGTCAGTCTGAGGGGTTCTGCTAGACCCTTAACCATACTTCTGCAAGGGACCTGAATATTAAAAAGCAGGATCATAGTCAGTTAATAGTATAATTAGTAGACTGTCTGCATAACAAGATGAAGCAGAAAAACTAATACATTACCCCATGCAGTCTTTTCTATTCGGATCTACCGCTGATTGAGAGCGATTCAAATTTTGGAATGTTAGATATTACAGTCTAACTGGCAGTGAGGGCACTTAATTATATGTATTTAATAATATGGCAAAATGAATTAAAGCTACTTCACCTTATTGACATAAAAATGACTTAGTAGATTTTATATATTCACAGCACACTGATAAGGTACCCTGTCATGTAACAGAATGACCTACAATTAGATTTTTATTTGATATCTAGAAGTTAAGATATTAGAATTTGTGAAAAAAAAATAATGATATTAGAAATTAAGATACATAGAACAAACTGAATACAGCTATGCTGGGAATAATAGATGATAGTAAAATAGAGTAAACTGTAACAGACACCACACTGCTTTGGTTACTGGCCCAGGACAATATGCTTATTAGAAGCCCTGCCAACTTCAGTAATGGAGAAAAAAAGAAAAAATGGTTAAAGAGTATGTAAATTCCAACAATTAACTTCTCTTAACTGTACCATTTTAAGCTCTACAGTTTTTTTTTTCATGCAACCTCGTGCCCCCCCCCCCCATGTGTTATCTCAAAGAGTATATTTAGGCCGCCTTGTTTTTATTTTGGGACTACAAGTCAATTACTGACTATGCTTTGGAGATAAAGACAGTGGAATTAACTAACTAGTCTATCAAAAAAAAAAACTGGGTAGGGCTGACACCACTAAGTAGGCCCACAACAGGAAATTAAGAAAGGTGTCCAGATCTGGCAGAACAACATGATTTTTATGCACACTTGCAGGGTCTTTAAAAAAGAAACAAATACTGAGAAATGCACATGTATTAAAGAGATGTACTGCATATATTTTTTCTGACTTTGAAATATTCTTCAGCAGGTTACATTAAGGGCCATGACACATTAGAATGTCCGGCAATTGATAGCAGCGCTAAAAAGAACCCTCATCAGCTATTATGGCATCGCTGCCTAGCTGTATGAATCAGTGAAGCGTTGCTTAGCGACTGCTGGCGAGCGAGATTCCTCAGCATTTCCACCAGAAAGTACCATAGTAGTAGACGGGCACTCGTTTTTTTCTGGTTGCTGCCGAGTTGGCACCAGTGGCAAGATTACCAATAGTCCAAAAGGTTTCTAAAGATTTTAACTAGAGGCCATATGACGACCACCAGGTCACACAGTGAAGATGAAGGAAAAGCAAAGTTGTAGGCAACAATAAAAGTAAACTAGATGTGTACCACTCACCGATACCAACTCCAGACAGAGCTCAGACTAGCATGCATTGTACTAGATTGCCCTTGCATATGCCACAATTGACTGTAAAATCATAGCAGTGGGTCTCGGTGCTCCTGGTAAGTGTCCAATACAGCAATCCAAAAAAAGAAAATCCAAGGCAATTAGGGAATGTCACTCTTCTTTATTTAATCATAAATTCCAAAAGCTAAAAGCAATTAAAGCGCATTGAGCCTACAATGGTTTTTTGTGCAAAGCAAAGCATTCATTGGCTGGCTGTGTATGAATTGCTTTTGGCCTTTGGAGTTAGTGATTAAATAAAGAAGAGTGACATGCCGTGAGCACCTTGGATGTTTTCTTGGACTGTTGCAGACAACAATAACATACTTTAATCTACTAAAGCAGTTTCCAAACTATGGCCCTCCAGTTGTTCAAGAACTATAATTCCCATCATGCCTAGTCATGTCTGTGAATGTCAGAGTTTTACAATGCCTCATGGGACATGTAGTTCCGCAGCAGCTGGAGGGCCATAGTATGGAGATCCCTGTACTAAAGTGTTAGGGTGGCAGGAGAAAAAAAGAAAAGTGCAATAAAAGTGCACTTATCCATAAAATAATAAATGATCATAGTAAATTTTCTCTACAGGTAGCCATACATAGCTCAACCATGCCCTTGATCCAACAGTCCAGTGCAACACTTGGGCCATTCGAAGGTAATCCTCAGCATTTGCCAGTGAGCCTAGCGAATAGAATTCTAGGGTGCATCATTAGAGGGTCGCCAGCAGGAGGTCTGGATTCCCTTATATAGATCCTTAGACCGAATTTAGAATACTCTGTCCAGTTCTAGAGACCTCACTTACATATAGAGATTGATAAAGATAGAACGAGCCCAGAGACAGGCAACAATGGTGGAAGGGCTGAGGGATAAAACGATTAAGAAGAGACTGCAGGAACTCATGTATAGTCTGGAGGAAAGAACAGAAATGGAGGACATGAATGAAACCTCTAAATACATGAAGAGCGTGAAGAAGATTCACAAGGGTAGTATTTTCACTATGAAGCGAAGATCAAAAACACAGGGACATGACCTGAAATTAGCAAGCGGAAAGTTTAAAAGTAATCTTTGAAAGTATTATGCCGCGTACACACGAATGGACTATACGGCATACTTGGTCCGGCGTACTGGATTTAGTTGGGCAATTCGATCGTGTGTGGGCTCCAGCGGACTTTGTATTTTCAAAAGTTTGACAGACTTAGATTTGAAACATGTTTCAAATCTATCCGACGGACTCGAGTCCGGTCGAAAATTCCGCTCGTCTGTATGCTAGTCCGACGGACAAAAACCGACGCTAGGGCAGCTATTGGCTACTGTCTATCAGCTTCCTTGTTTTAGTCTGGTGGTACGTCATCACGTACGAATCTGTCGGACTTTGGTTGATCGTGTGTAGGCAAGTCCGTTCATTCGGAAAGTCCATCATAAAGTCCGTCGAAAAGTTCGCCGGGCAAAGTATGCTGTAAAGTCCGGTCGTGTGTACGCGGCATTATTTTACCGAAAGACTAGTTGATGCTTGGAATTGACTTCCAACAGAGTTAGCGAGTCAGTCAACAGCAAATGGATTCAAACATGCTTGGGACAACCATGGATTTACACTCAGACAAAAAAAACAAAATGGGGCAGATTCGATAGACAACTTGCCACTTGGCCTTGTTCTTTTATCACTCCTCTATGTTTCTAGGAGTAGAAGCATTAAGTGCACATGTACTGATTTTATCTATCAGGTGATTCACAGAATACACCGATGCTAAAAAGGATAGGATGATGTCTCCCCATCAGCTGTTCTTAGGGAGAAATGTGCTCATCTATGGCCAGTCTTACATTCCCCAATGCAATAAACACATATCTACATCGAGAGGTATATTCAACAAGGCAATGCAAATCACAACAATAACGTTCAAAGTGCAATAACCCATTACAGCAACCCTTGCTTTAAATAGTTGAGCTACAAGAGAACATTTGATGGCTTGCTATTAATACTGCACTTCAAATATTATTGCTTCTCTTTGGTGCTGCCTTACGGCTTATTCCTATACCTGCTGATATATTTTTTTTTTTTTTTTACAAAGGGCCATAAAGCAGCAGTCTACAGTGGTTGTGTTTTGGCAAGTCGAATGCCGGTCACAATTTACATTACTCAAATGTTCAGTGAAAAGATTATTATTATTATACAGGATTTATATAGCGCCAACAGTTTGCGCAGCGCTTTACAACACGATCAACTATGAACAGAACATGTATTAATGGACTTTGTGTGGACATAAAAAGAAGAACCGAGTGCCATAAAAAAAAAAAAAAAAACACTTTATGTACCATTAAAAAGCTATTACACAACATTAAAAATGATTCTCCACATAGGGGTTCACAACATGCAAAGATTCTGATTACAGTTCACATGTGGGCTTGATGTGTTTCGGGAATCTTTCAGGAACACATGTGACAGAATCTAGGAGGTACAATTACATGCATTAAGTGACAAATTTCTCAATTGCAACGTTACATTGTGATACATGGATAAATACATAATATAACATACCAGTACACTGGAACCCCCTCCTAATCTTTAATAGAGTAATATCGGCCAGTAGGGTATACTGGAATTCATAGCACGTGTATGTTTGTCCATAGGGGGTGCAAATGAGTAAGCCAAGGTGAAGCCATTGCCTGTCAAATGGAAAATTAGAGTATATTCAGTAAACAGCCAATGGTCTTGTACACAATCTACATAGGCTTACTATCCCCTTTTTTCTTTCTTTGTTCCTTGGTCATGACTAGTAAGCCTATGTATATATGTCTTTTATAGATTATGTGTACAAGACCATTGGCTATTTACTGAATGTACCCTTAATTATCCATCTGAGAGGCAGTGGCTTCACCTTGGCTTACTCATTTGCACATCTATGGACAACATACACATGCTATGAATTCCAGTCTACCCTATTGGCCGATATTACTCTATTAAAGATCAGGAGTGGGGTTCAGTGTACTGGTATGTTATGTATTTATCCATGTATCACAACGTATCTTTGCAAATGAGAAATTTGTCACTTAACCACTTACCTCGCCACGCCGATATACGTCGGCAAAATGGCACGGGTGCGCAAAGCAACGTACCCGTATCTCAGTCCGTCATCGGCGCGTCCACACCGCCACGGGAGTGTGCCCGCACACTCGATGTCTGCCGGTGGCCCACGACCGTAGCATGGAGAGGCAGAACGGGGAGATGCCTATGTAAACAAGGCATTTCCCTGTTCTGCCTAGCAACATGACAGGGATTTACTGCTCCCAGTGATCTCTGTCATGTTCTAGTGAGCCCATCCCCCCTACAGTTAGAACACGCTGAGGGAGCACACTAAACCCCTTGATCGCCCCCTAGTGTTTAACCCCTTCCCTGCCAGTGACATTTACACAGTAATCAGTGCATTTTTATAGCACTGATCGCTGTATAAATGTCAATGGTCCCAAAATAGTGATAAAAGTGTCTGATCTGTCCGTCGCAGTCACGATAAAAATTGCAGATTGCTGCCATTACTAATAAAAAAACAATAATAATAAAAATGTCATAAATTCCCTATTTTGTAGACGCGATAACTTTTGCGCAAACCAATCAATATACGCTTATCGCAATTTTTTTTACCAAAAATATGTAGAAGAATACATATTGGCCTAAACCGAGGAAGAAATGTGTTCTTTTATATATTTTTGGGGGATATTTATTATAGAAAAAAGTAAAAAAAATATTTTTTTTTTTCAAAATTGTCACAATTTTTTTTGTTTATAGCGCAAAAAGTAAAAACTGCAGAGGTGATCAAAATACCACCAAAAGAAAGCTCTATTTGTGGGAAAAAAAGGATGTCAATTTTGTCGAACGACTGTGCAATTGTCAGTTAAAGCGACGCAGTGCCTTATCGCAAAAAAGGGCTTGGTCGGGAAGGGGGTAAATCCTTCCGGGGCTGAAGTGGTTAATGCATGTAATTGTACCTCCTAGATTCTGTGACATGTGCTCCTGAAGAAGGAGTGCCAAAACGCATCAAGCCCACATGTGAACTGTAATCAGAATCTTTGCATGTTGTGAACCCCTATGTGGAGAATCATTTTTAATGTTGTGTAATATTAAGATTTCTAATTGTACATAATAAAGTAGTTTTTATGGTACTCTGTTCCTCTTCTATATGCCCACACACAGTCTATGACTACATATTCTGTTCATAGTTGTACATGATTTGCTAGGATATGGACATATAGCACACACAGTCTGGGCTTCTCATCCGCATTAGATCAGTTAGATCATTTTATGCAATAACCCACACTTATTAACATGAGGTTTTTATATATGTAAAAGACTAAGATCATCTCACAAAGATTCTATGGCCCACTTGTACACAAGATGAACATTCTGTCTGCAAAACAACGAACAGGTGAACATTCTGTCCAAAGAACTCAATGCATGATGAATACATAGACATTGCTGCTAACAGGAGCTGCCTGTTAATCAAATACAATGACAATATTTAACAATGTACTTCCAAGAACAAGTTAAAAAGAAAACGAATGATTGAAAAGCAGTATAAAAGCCTGGTGGCTTCAAGTGATATACAGCGGTCACTAAGCTTTATTGTTCAGTTAAAGGCAATGCGGTACAGAAATTTCTAGGGTTATAGACAAGGTTACCTTATAGCTGATCTTCAGGAGATAAAGCGTGCAACGACTAGATAATTAAGCTAGGATGAAAACATCAGAAAAACTCACCAAGGGCTCAGCCATTACAACTTCTATTTTTTTCTCCGCTTGTACAGCGAATTCTGCAAAGAGGTTCTTGATGACATATTCTCCAGGCTTGACATCGGGGTCAATAGTAATATTTGACATTGTGACGCTTCTCCTTTCCAAGGTGCAGTGGTGGATGGGAGGGACCCGTTTTTTATTTACAGTGCTGGCTGGGGCAGAAGCTGTGGAGAAAGAAAACATAGGTAAGCATCACAGATCAGTCCAGATAGTATTTCTATGGTAGGTGTCAGAGGTGACATTACCTTTGTAGTGATTTAGCAGCAGCACTATTTTATTCTCCAAGGTCTACAGAAATATAAAAGTTTCGGCATCTTATCATAGCCTAAAGGGTTTTTTTTTTCGTTTTTTTTTATTAAAAATGGAAAACACAGAAAACTCCTTTATACCAGCAGTGAAGCACATCTGTGATGATCCCTTCAATTGACCCCATATTTCATATATGGGTACATACAATTGTGAGAACTTGGCTTGATAGTTAATTCTAGCTACTCCTCCAGGAACCTAATTATTTCAACCCTTCCCACAAACTTTGTGCCCTTTCTACCAAGATCTTGTAGTACATGCACAAGTCTGTCCCACCCCGGTACAAGAACCCTGCCAGCAGATTGCAGGAAAACCAACTGATTTATGTGCCTAAATAATACCAACATGTAGTAAGCATATACCCTACATTTAATGGCTTTGTAGCAACAGGAAGGTGGAGAGAAAGGATTGGAATGGGTCAAATGATCCCCAGCTGTCACTTGTATTAAAAGTAGTAAAAAGAAAGAAAAAGCCATGATATTCATACTTACATACATACTTAATTCAAAGTTCAGAATATTCTAAGGATGACCATAGACCATCTGATCTTGATCTCTCCATCTTTCCCCACAACCTCACACCCCAGAGATCTGATGAAATTCTCTTGCCAACCCTGAGAGACCAAATAACCAGCTGACTCCCCATGCTCCAACTACAGAAAATAAAGTGGCTGGTAAGACCAGCAAGGGTCATTAGAAGAATACATACTGACCACAGGACATCATGTTTCTTCCATTTCAAGAAATATAACAAAAAACTGGAAGCAGACAATAATGGAGGTGATGCCCCAATCGGCAGCCAAAGTCCACGTGTCCTTTTTTATCAGAAAATATCAGAAAATAGACATTCATATCTGCTAAGCTGCTAAGAGTAAAACCTTGCACAGATTTTATAAATTGGTTGCAAGAGAGGATACTAAGGAGTGACAGATGACAACAGTGGGGAATTGATGTTATAGACCTCTACTGTCTCAAAACTGATCTCCTTAGGGTAGGAAAGTACTACTAAGCACTGGGCAATGACTGTGCAATAGTATGAATAAAACAACTGGCCATGGAGACAACATACACATGCATACTGTATATATTATACAAGTTAGGGATTCAACTTGCATTTGCTTTGTGCATGCTTCAAGTCAATCAATTGAAGAACTGTCATCAGCACACTAAGGGTTCCTCAAAGGGGTCCAAAGCTTTATTCACATGGTCACACAGTACATATACAGCAACGTTTCAGAGTTAGCTGGGCAACAAGCATTTTCGGAGAGAGGTCAGCAATGGCAACTTCTGTATTTCTCTCCTGTGTGTATTCAAAAATATTAAACCTAAATGACAACTTATTAAAAATAAAGTTTTACTTTGAAAATTGAGTTCTAGGTACCATGTATGCCTGTCTTTTTATAGAGAGATTTTTCACAAAGTAAATCTGGTCATACACTGCTCGAATGTTGTTCAATTCTTTCTGAAATTTGAACTAACACTGTTCAGATATTCAGCAGCCCAGTGGGTGGCTTTTGGGGCTAAAGCCCAGAATCTGGGGCCCATAGCCCCGAGTCTCTGCAGGGGTCCCCAAGGGGGGGGGCTCTCTGGGGACCCTGATGCAAGGGGAGGCTCTCTGGGACCCTGATTTTAAGCGGGGGGGCTCTCTGGGGACCCTGATGTAAGGGGGGGGGCTCCCTGATGTAAGGGGGGGGCTCTCTGGGGACCCTGATGTAAGGGGGGGGGCTCTCTGGGGACCCTGATGTAAGGGGGGGGCTCTCTGGGGACCCTGATGTAAGGGGGGGGCTCTCTGGGGACCCTGATGTAAGGGGGGGGCTCTCTGGGGACCCTGATGTAAGGGGGGGGGCTCTCTGGGGACCCTGATGTAAGGGGGGGCTCTCTGGGGACCCTGATGTAAGGGGGGGCTCTCTGGGGACCCTGATGTAAGGGGGAGGCTCTCTGGGGACCCTGATGTAAGGGGGGGCTCTCTGGGGACCCTGATGTAAGGGGGGGCTCTCTGGGGACCCTGATGTAAGGAGGAGGCTCTCTGGGGACCCTGATGTAAGGAGGAGGCTCTCTGGGGACCCTGATGTAAGGGGGGGCTCTCTGGGGACCCTGATGTAAGGGGGGGCTCTCTGGGGACCCTGATGTAAGGGGGGGCTCTCTGGGGACCCTGATGTAAGGGGGGGGCTCTCTGGGGACCCTGATGTAAGGGGGGGGCTCTCTGGGGACCCTGATGTAAGGGGGGGCTCTCTGGGGACCCTGATGTAAGGGGGGGCTCTCTGGGGACCCTGATGTAAGGAGGAGGCTCTCTGGGGACCCTGATGTAAGGGGGGGCTCTCTGGGGACTCTGATGTAAGGGGGGGCTCTCTGGGGACCCTGATGTAAGGGGGGGCTCTCTGGGGACCCTGATGTAAGGGGGGGCTCTCTGGGGACCCTGATGTAAGGGGGGGCTCTCTGAGGACCCTGATTTAAGGGGGGGCTCTCTGGGGACCCTGATGTAAGGGGGGCTCTCTGGGGACCCTGATGTAAGGGGGGGCTCTCTGGGGACCCTGATGTAAGGGGGGGCTCTCTGGGGACCCTGATGTAAGGGGGGGCTCTCTGGGGACCCTGATGTAAGGGGGGGCTCTCTGGGGGTATATACACACACACACGTATATTACTGTATATACATGTGTATGCCCACCGAGGCGTATGACTTTCTTTACTACTCTGCTATGGGCTCTAGCCCCAGATCTTTTGTAGACCTAGCATCGCCCCTGCAGCAGCCACTAAATTAGTGGCTTCTGATACAATACATGGCAACTGATATTCCTCGGTCCACAATGCTGGATGCAGAATCAATGGATCTTTAAAGCTTTAAATGGCTAATTGATCAGCCTCAGATGGAAGCTGTCACACTCTGATTTCTGAGCTGCATACTAGTGAGGAGAGAGAGAGGATGGCTTCCATCTAACACTTCCACACAGGTGTTTTGTTTTGTAAGATTCCTTTTGAAAAATAACTCTGAAAGTGATTATTAATAATGATATAGATGACACATGGAAAGGCATTCACTTCTGACACTACGCTTATAACGGAGTGGACAGTGGAAAATCAAAAATGAAAATTGCTGCAACAAATTCACAGCTAATGCTCCATGAAGTGCGTGCCAGCAAGACTGGCCAGGGTAAACAGACCCTCAGTGAGTGGCACAACAGCTGTTCCAGTGTTCTTGGAAGAAATTACATGAGGGCTGGGCACACAAAAAGATATGAACATTCCTTCTCTCAGGATTGGCATGGCAATGTAGAGAATCCAGAGCAAAACTGTACGAGCCTACTGCTAGCTATGCCGCATATTCCAGAATTATTTGCATTTCTAATGGTTAAAAGAAAACAATGGAGAATGAGCACATTGAATGATGAAAATATGCAGGCTGAATCACACAATTCTTCCATGCTGTGTTTCCAGCATGCTGGAAAAATTCTAAAACTGAGATGTTTTCAATTCATGCACCAAGATAAAAAAAACAATGCTTGCTACACACTGGGAGAAAAAGACATACATCTACTACAATGCTTTATGAACATAATGTAGAAAGAAAGAAATGGATTTGTTTTGTTCGTATTGAAGATTGGTCTGCATGTGGTCTAATTAAAAAATACTGATTGTTTATATATTCGGCTTAATATTTTTTAATAAATGAGGGGGGAAACTTGCTCACCATTTACCTCCACACCAGGTGTGAAGCAGACACCTCCCTTTAGTCAGGACCTGTATTCTGTGTCACATGACATGGATGTCATCAACATACTTCCCCCTTACTGTCATCCCGAAATTTACAAACGCAAATATACTTTAGATACTGACTTGGGAGTAATTCATAGGATGCCAATATAACATTATCACAAGCTATCAATACTACCCTCTATAGGGGAACTACCGTAATAGAGGTCTGGATCCACATTGAGACTCTTATGCTGGCCATACAGTATAAGAAAAATCGGCCGAAATTCGGTCATTTAGACCGTTCGTTCGTTTTTCGGCCAGTTAATGGGCACAAAATCGATAATCGTTTGGACGTTCTTGAGCCGAAAAAAACAAAGGACGAGTTTGGAAATTCTCTGACGAACGAACAATAAATTGAAAGGTTAATGTGTTTCCCCGTTCGAACAGTCTGCACTAGGTATATATAAAAAAAAAAAAAACGAACAAAAAATGTATTTATTTATGTCCACTGAACGATTTATCGGTCATTACATGATGGCACCATCGCTTGCGCTTACGGCCAAACGTGTTTTTCGAAAATGGGTTTGGCCGATTTTTCGTATAGTGTATGGCCAGCATTAGTCTTTGATATTCAGTTACAGACCTGCGGCATCTGAATTGTAATGAATACAACTATAGTATAAAAAAAAAAAAAAAAATCGGAGGTAAAGGTGGGATGCTATAATATGAAGATGATTGATATTGTGTAACCGGGGGAACCAAAGATATCTTATGTTGTGTCTGTGAAGCAACCCAATATTTACTCTTTAATGTTTGGCCCAGCTGTCTATATCTAACACGTAACTGTAATCTCTTGAACAAGTTACAATTGTTCATGAAATGCGAAGAGAGTTGCTACACTTCTATTACATGATTATGTAATAAATGAAGTTTGGTGTTATCAGCTTGTTAAATATCATAAGGATGGTAGCATGTATGCAAGGTATCTGTAGTGACAATTACCAGGCTTATAACAACATGTCTATATGGTTTTCCATAAATGTTTTATGGTGGATTTTTAATTACTTCAAATAATACATTGATTTTATGAAGACACAAATATGTGTATCTTGAAAGTCCCAATAATTCTTGTACAGGAATAGGCTGAAATAGTAGGAATGATGGCACATCCCTGGGTTAGGGAATGGGTCATGCACATGGCACATTAAATGTGATTGGCAAATGTGTATTGTATCCAATTGCAAAAGCATTGTCATCGATAATTTACACTATGGCAGGCACTTCTAAGAATGTTAGTGGCTCAACTGTTATACTGATCCAAATGATCCAATTCTGTGAGATATTTAACAAGCATGCAAGTATCAGGAGCCTTGAAACCATCCCTAAACATGTACTATTCCAAAAGGCAGTCCGATATATATCAGTCAGTTCTGCATATGCAGCAAATGACAGGGACCAATTAGAGAAAAACCCAAGGAAGGAGACTGAATGGAGACAGGAGGTTGTCACTCACAAATGAGAGTAGTCTTCAGTCAGTCAGGGCTCCCTGCTGTGGAGTAAAAGTGCTGCAGGAGTTACATGTGCGGACAAGCACATCCAGGCCTGTATGGCACTCTGACCAGAATGACCCTTGATGGAAATTCAGTCTGTACTGAAGCAGGGTCTACACAAGTGGTGCTCAACCTACAAGGTGCTGCACATAGTATTCAGCAAATGACAGAAGACCATCTAAGACATAGTAGAGGAGATGATCAGAGACTTCAGACAAGCAACAGAGGTGGTTGAAAACTGAAGACACACTGCATGAGACAGAGATTGGGGACAAATTACATGCTATTGCTAGGGATATCGGTCATTACAGTTTGATGTGATTCCACTACAGACTGCTGGGGTCTGCAAACGGCAGTTTAGAAAGTTCCAAAGAGCTGCACATGACTCTAAGGCTTCAGGTTGGACAACTGGGATATAAGCAGCCCAAATAGCCAGGAGGCTGAATATTGTTTATATTTGTGTGGCTGTGACAAACCCTGAGGGCAGAACAGCGTATTTTCTGTGCCAAACATATTCTGTAGATGAATTAAAATTAGCAGCACTTCTACCTCCAAGCTTTGACTCTTCTTCCCTTGAACAGAAATTTCCCACTAGGTTTCCACTCCAGTTGCCCACTAGGTTACTGGATACTGCCCTGGCCTGGTGAGGGCAGTAGACATCATCTACTTCCATCCCACCTTCCTTTATTTCTTATTTGGTGCAGGTTACTTGTTTTTTTGCTTACTTTGCACCTTAGCTTCTCTGGATTGACTGTTGTAAGGGCTTTCAAAGCCCAGAAGTCTACTGTGTATTGCTCGAATTTGGAGGGCCTGAGGCACCGGTCTTTACCTTTGTTAGGCGCTATTATAACAATAACACAGAAAATTGACTATGTTAGCGTATCGCTGTTACACTATACATTGTACTTCAAGTGGGTGCGAATCCCACTCTTTATTGTAATTGTACCAACTTTGTCAATGTTGTTTTATCTGCCTCTTAATAAGAAGATTGAACGAGAAAATTGGCAGCACTTTGCTGAGTGGACTAAGTTCTTGGAAAGCTCTCCATTTAAGGCTGAATTTGAACGGTAAATTGCTTCAGATCTGTTTTTCCAGTTGTGACTACAGAACGCAGCCTATTCCCACACCTCTAAGTCAACAAGGTAAAAGAAAAAAAATAATCCTGGGACATGCTCTAGAGGGGTAGTAGGAGGTCATAGATTACATTTAAAAAAAATCATAGTTCATTAAACAGGAAGTACTGAGTGCTTGCATAGAATTTCCATTGTGTAAAACAACTTGCTCCAACGGTCACCTGCCACAAAGCATCCAGCACTTCTGAAGTCATCCCAAAAAGGAAGTTCAGTGAAACAGACCACCTGCAAGGACCCACAGCGTACAATAAAACAATGTTAGCCTCAACTATTGTCCGATGGACAAATAAAACCAAGATAACGCCAAACTTCAAAGGGTAAATAAGCCGGCTCTGCACGACCAAATTCTACAGGATGACAAGGAACTTCTTGGAATATTTGAGTCTTCGCAACTCGTTCCAAAAATAATATTTAGACAAGGAAAATCGACTTGAATTCAATAGTAACAATGCACAGGGATACTGCAAACCATGGAGAACTTGATAAGCGAAAAAACACACTGTTAAACTATAATAACACATTGATTGTTATGGACAACAGCTCAATTTTTACTTCCATATATCAGCCACACAGGGGTTGATTTACTAAAACTGGAGAATGCAAAATCTGGTGCAGCTGTGCATGGTAGCCAATCTTCTAACTTTAGCTTGTTCAATCAAGCTTTGGGAAAAAAACTGGAAGCCGATTGGTTTCTATGCAAAGCTGCACCAGATTCTGCACTCTCCAGTTTTAGTAAATCAACCCCACTATGTATTATTACTGCATTAGCAAACAAGATTAGAACTAGGTGATGAGAGCTACCGGCTTTGGAGGTCCTTTCAATGGAGTAGTCCAATCAGCCTATCCGCTTTCAGGTGAATGTGATTGGAAACCTATTGCCAGTCTGTAAGCAGACACGTGTCTTATTATATCCAATTTCCCTCGACTCCGTCCAGGTCCATAAAGAAACAAACAGAAAAGGCTTGCGCCCTTTTATGATTTTTTTTTTCAGACCCAAAAGTGACGTATCAAAGGGCGGTAAAAATATATACACAGACATTACATGTCCTGACCATAAACCTAACATGGGTCCACTTTGAACCCACTCACAAGCTGGAGAAAAAAGGACATCTGCTCTGTTTGGCTCTGATTCAGCAGGGGGACCTGCTCGTGGATCCCCTGATGATCAGAACATTGAGGATGGACATCTGAAAGAAGCCTTATTCATTGATTCTACAAAAGCTCACACATTTATCCAAGTCAGAAGATTGCATAGTGTGCAGATTGGGATATATTACTGCTGTGTCAAGTGATGTTTCATTATCTGGTATTCTGCAAACAGATTTCTGACCGAATTGTACTGTTTGTGCAGATAATAGATCCGTGTACGGGCTAATTGAATTTTATACAGAATTTCAGTGTTGTCGGGCTGTCAGGAATTTTCCTGCAAGCGGAAGAGGCTTCAAATGTTTGCCCAGAATCCACCCTCAGCGATGCTGAACTGTGATCAATAATACTGGAATAGCAAAAAGTCTAAAAAAAAAAAATGGCACCATTTTGGCAAGCATACAGGTACAAGGAATTACCCATCATGCAATATATCCATGAAATGGAAAGTGACAGCTGCCAGTATTTATTGTCAGTCACAGAAAGATTTTATTGCCTAACCCCAGCAAAAAGGTGTTTCTTTAATGTAGATACAGTGGGGGATAATTAGAAGTTGGGGTTTTTATTGCTGTGTCCCCAATGGGGGGGTTGGGGACAGACAAAAAAAAAAAGTTTTTTTTCTTTGCTAGAGTTAGGAAATCTTGGAACCTCTTTAAGGTACACACTACCAGTTTTTTTGTTTTTTTTTCAACCTAGCAGAGCGGAACAAAAAAAAAACAATAAACTGACAGCTCAGAAGGAGCCGCTGTACTAACTATGTGAAGGCTTACCTATAGGTACTGTAAAAATCCCCTAAGGTACTAAGGCTTACCTATAGATAC
Organism: Aquarana catesbeiana; assembly: GCF_042186555.1. NCBI lineage: Eukaryota > Metazoa > Chordata > Amphibia > Anura > Ranidae > Aquarana > Aquarana catesbeiana. The sequence continues at coordinate 825,094,982 of NC_133324.1, read as the reverse complement.
TGTAAATATCTCCTAAGGCTCCTAAGATACTATAAATATCTCCTAAGGTTCCTAAGATACTATGGCTTACCTATAGGTACTGTAAATATCTCCTAAGGCTCCTAAGATACTATAAATATCTCCTAAGGTTCCTAAGATACTATGGCTTACCTATAGGTACTGTAAATATCTCCTAAGGCTCCTAAGATACTATAAATATCCCCTAAGGTTCCTAAGATACTATGGCTTACCTATAGGTACTGTAAACATCTCCAAAGGCATTAAGGCTTACCTATAGGTACTGTAAATATCTCGAGAGGCGCTGTTTTTTTTCACGGTGGGACGTTGGCCCCCACTGTGTCATTACCTTGCGGATGAGCGGCGGATGTAGGTCACGGTGTCACCACGCTTGGCACGCCCTCAAGGCGTGTCCGTGTGCGGTGGCTCCTATGAATGTCGGCCATTGGCGCGGGGCGGGACTTCGGTGGAGAGGCAGCGCTCACTCTGATACAGCATTCCTCCACAGCGTTCGTTCTGCGTCATCACGGCGTGATGTCACATCTGACGCACTGGGCAGAGGTATAAATGGACCCATGCGGCGTCATTCATGCTGCTGGAGTCCCTGGGAGGCCTACACCTCATGCAGCTGTTAAACAGGTACTGTAGATCTATTGAATTCATTGATAACACCTTTTACATGCATTGCAATTGCATTGCACTACTTATAAGAAAATGTGCGGTATATTTAAGGCTTTATTCTCCATTTTTCATCTTTACTTACAGACTCTTCATTCGTGGTTGCTTTTAGATTCCGTTTTTGCTTTGGGGTCTTTGTACCCATGGACTAAGTGGCATGTGAAGGCAAGTTTCTCCTTTATCACATAAGCAGGAATTTTTAAAAGATTGAACTTATAAGGGACCCTATTACAACTATACTGTCTCTCTTATGCTTTAGGCCCAATTCACACCTATGCGAATTGGATGCAGCTTACACCGCATCCAATTTGCATGACATTTTAAAATACGTTCATTTGAATGAGGCTGGTTCACATATGTGCTTTGCATTTGCACTCCGCATTGCCCAAAAAACAAGTGCGTTTTCTGGGCATTGCGGTGCGAATTGCAAACACATTATCTTGTATGGGAACGCATCTGGTTCGCAGATGCATTCCGTTGTGAACAGGATAAAATCCTGATGTAAACCTGATACTGATGCAATTCTGACCTGATCCTGATCAAAAACTGACGTAAAACGCTGAACAACTGATTTTTCTCTTCGCAGGGAAACCGGAGCTTCAATTCGCACCGCACATATGTGAACCGGGCCTCAATGTTACCTTACTTTCAGAGACCTGTCTCTGGCCCTACACAGCCTAGATAATCATTGTCGTCAGCTGCATGGGATTATAGGCTCCCAGTTAGGCTGCTTTCACACTGGGGCGGTAGGGGGCGTCGGTGGTAAAACAGCGCTATTTTTAGCGCTGCTTTACCAGCGGTATTCGGCCGCTAGCGTTGCGGTTTTAACCCCCGCTGGTGGCCCAAAAAGGGTTAAAACCGCTCGTATAGCGCGGCTATAACCGCGGTATTGCCGCGCTGCCCCATTGATTTCAATGGGCAAAAGCAGTGAAGGAGCGGTGAATACACCGCTCCTTCACCGCTCCAAAGATGCGGCTGGCAGGAGTTTTTTTCTTCTCCTGTCAGCGCACTACTTCAGTGTGAAAGCCCTCGGGCTTTCACACTGAACAAACAGCAGCTGCTGTTTTGGGTCGGTTTGCAGGCAGTATTTTTAGCGCAATAACACCTGCAAACCGCCCCAGTGTGAAAGGGCTCTTACCCATTTAAAAAGTTTTTTATGTAAGCATATACCTCTTTTTCTGTTGAAGGATGTAATATCCTAATTGAATACAAATATACCATGCACGAAGATTGACATGTCATAATAATATTTTTGATTGATTCACAGGAAACATTGGTTTTAAAATCATACACAAGCTATTTATACCTCTCTCTGTGGGTTATCCGGCTTACTTGGGAGATTCTCGTGGGCGGGACCATTTGTGTCCAGAAATTCGCTCTGATATCGGTCACCTACTGTAGATCTGGCTCTGAGTCCCCAAAACATTGGGGCTAAAATCTCTGGTTGGGAATTTCTGCTATCTACACGGATGGATCTATGTATGATTTAATATATACTTTAATATGTTCTTATGGCAATTTTCTTTTCTTGTTTTGCATATGTAATTTTTTCTCTTTATCTTTCTATCTATTTACTAGAAATAAAGTCCACGCATTTTCCAGAAGAAGCCGTAAGGCAAAACATGTAGAATGATTGCGTGAAAAACTGTATGAAGGAAGTGATGTTTTTTAATGTTTCTCTTTTTTGTAATAAAAATATAAACTTTTTTACTAAATTTAGTGTGATATTCATCTGTATTAATAAGCACCCTTAAAGTCCCATACTCCCCAATATGGTCTCTCTTCTCTGTTTATTTTAAGGGACGATGGTGCCTACTGGTGAGTCTGTGTCTTGATCACTCTAATCCCCTACTTACTGTAAATATCTCTTAAGGTACTAAGGCTTACCTATAGGTACTGTAAATGGCTCCTAAGGCTTGCCTATAGGTACTGTAAATATTTCCCAAGGCTCCTAAGGTTCTAAGGCTTGCCTATAGGTACTGTAAATATTTCACAAAGCTCCTAAGGCTTACCTATGGGTACTGTAAATATCTCCTAAATGTGCACAGTTTAGGAGATATTTAACGTATATGCAGGCAATGAAGTCATTGGCGCATGAGCTCTGAAGGAATGGCCACCCGAACAGTTCTTTCAGAGTCTTGTGTCGTAAACGGCGACTCGTTCACATGATTGGACAAGGAGGAAGTAAAAACAGGCAGTTGAAATAGCAGCATAACAGAGTCATACATATGCCATGGCTGTGAGGCTGTGTTTCGCAGCTGTGGCAAAAATTATACCCCATGTGGCCTGCCTGTGACATGCCTTCTGGAAAGCAAGTCACCATGGATCACTTTTCAGAGGGGTGGCAGGGGCTTCTGCTAGTGTGAGCAAGCCCTAAGTGAAACTACAGTAGAGAAAGCTCAGATCTTCTCCCTACCAGACAGGGCTGTGCTGTCTGCCAGAGCTGTGTTGATAACAGGGCTGGATGAAAAGTACTACAAAAAATTTGGCAGGTAAAACAGCTCTTATATATGTATCTAGCGTTTTGCCCGGAGTTCAGCTTTAAATTACAAATGTCTTACAAAACGGAGTTTTCTAATCCACTGAGTCTATAGGAGATTGGAAATGATTACTTAAAAAAAAAAAAAACAAAAACAAAAACACAAGCAAATTCCTCCATCCACGTAAACCAGGTGTTGATCGAAAAAAAATCTCTAATATGTCCCTTCTACAGAAGTTGATCGAATTCTGATCACAATTTGGTTGGTTCAGTAGACATTTTGATCAGTGTATGGCCAGCTTAAAGTGGATGTAAATCCTCATATATACCCAGTGAAGCGAACAGCCTCAGATGATACACAGAAATGAAACAAATCTCCCTACATAAGTTTTACATGTATATCTGCTGTCTTCAGCTTACTATATTCTTTAGAAAGTGCACATCTCAGAGATTTTCTCTTCCTGTTCAGCACTGGGAGTGGATTCTTGGCATACAGCTAATACAGCTGATTGGAGGAAAGTCACACTACCCCTCCACATAGGCAAAGGAAGGAAGGAATGTGCTGTGAATAGACCAGCTCTCTGCTAAATCTATTCATTGCACCCTCCCCAACACAAATATCAGGCAGGTTTTATCTTGGTTGATGGAGAACTTGTCATGAGTGATCACGCTGATAACAGAAGAAAAAAGCAGCAGAAACACAAGGGACTCTGGGCTTTGGAGAGAGATAAGAAAACACTACAGATATATGTGCTTAGGTCAAATTTCATGAATCAGGCTTACATCCACTTTAAGGCACCGTATTTTTAAGTGTGTGTGTGTGTGTGGGGGGGGGGGCAAAGCATGTTTTCCTATACTGGGGATGCCTGTACCTTCTTGTTCTGGCGTCACAGGGACAAGAAGTAAGGGGAAATCTGCCGGTGAAGACAAAGAAAGCAATATAAACTTATCAGAGGTTTTGAGTCTTAGCTATCAAAAGTTTAAAAATAAAAATTTAAAAGATGCACCAAAATTTCAGCGGCTGAAAATTGTGTTTTCTGCACTTTGCTAATAGGGAAAAAAGTGCGATAATGGCACGATTTTGCACGGGGAGGTGCATTTTTTTTGAACTGACCAAAAATACACCAAGTAAGATTTTTAAGACCACAACAATGCAACTTACGAGTGTACATCTAACGATTACACTGATCGAAATTAAAGGGATGCATTTTTCTTGAGCTTTTTTTTGGCTAAAGCTGCCAATAAGGGCCGGCAAAAAATTCATATTTTATTTAAATTCCTGACATTAATTAAATATGATACAATTACATATAAAAATATATATTCTTTTTTTTTTTTTTTTAAAGGTTTTCAGTTTCTGCACCAAAATTTTCCATTTCGGTGCACCTCTAAAAAAAAATGCTATGCTTTACATAACATCTTCACTGTAAGGCAGCCCATAGACGAGTCTGCATTTTTTGTTCCTCCCCGCTGAGCTATTTGTATTCCTACAGATGGGAGACCTCCCCGCCGTCAGAGTGTTGCAGGCTATATCTGCAGCACTGATCGAGCAGGGAAAATCCGACAAGGCAGTTGTATAGAAGTGGATCAGTGAATAGCCTTCTGTACAATCACAGTGCCCATACATTAGAGTTGCACGATTCTGGCTAAAATGAGAATCACGATTTTTTGGTTGGAATAAAGATCACGATTCTCGCGGCGTAACATCATCTTTCACATTATACAAAAAAACTGGGCTAACTTTACTATTTCGTTTTTTTTTTTTTTTTAAAGTGTATTTTTTCCACAAAAAAAAGCATTTGAAAGACAGCTGAGCAAATACAGTGTGACATAAAATATTGCAACAACCACCATTTTATTCTCTGGGGTCACTGCAAAAAAAAAAAAAAGAATGCATCAGGTTTGGGGGTTCTAAGAATTTTCTAGCAAAAATTACTGATTTTAACTTGTAAGCAACAAATGTCAGAAAAAGGTTTAGTCTTTAAGTGGTTAAACTGACCTCTTTATCTTGCCTGAGTGATGTTGTGAGAAACTTGGCAGGCTGCCTGTTTTTTGGGGTTTTTTTTTTCTTTTTTTGACAGCGAGCAGAGAACTCTCTGCACTGAATTGAGGAAATGTTTTTTAAGATTGAGAGGAGAGTAGAATTGCGACAATGATTAACGATTAATTGTGTAGCTCTACCATACATAGAATGAATTAGGCCAGCCCATGCTGAACAAGCCGAATTTAAATCCATGTATAGTCTGCTCAAGGTTTTTGTCATCGTCAATCCCCCCACAATGTAGAAAATCACTGAATCTCAGATATAAAAAAAAAAATTTTGACAGTTACCAAAGCCCTGGATGCATAGGCTCTGTGTCAGAGCACCCATCCCCGCTTACCTGTCAAACTCGGGTGTGGGGGTGAGTTCATACAACCGATGTATATCCATTTAATAATATGGACTGCCTATACACAGCTCAGTGCTAGTACAGAAAAGTAAACAAAGGGCACTGGGCGCCCATGTGAATGAGCCCTAAAGTGGATGTAAACCCAATTCATGAAACTTGAGCTGGGCACATATGTCTGCAGTGTTTAGTTATCTCCCTCCAAAGCACAAACTCCTGTGGCTTTCTCCTGCTCCGTTCTTCTGTTATCAGCTTGATAACTCTTAACAAGTTCTCCATCACATATGATAAAAGCAGCCTGAGTTTTGTGTTGGGGAGGATGCTATGAATAAATCAGCAGAGCCCTGAATTGTTCAACGATCAGAGCTGAAAGTCTTTACCTATGAGGAGAGGGGTGTGTGTGCCTTTCCTCCAATCAGCAGTCTTGGCTGTATGCCCAGGCTTCACTGCAGTGCTAACCAGGAAGAGAAAATCCTAACACGAGCTGAAGTTTCTAAACAGTATATATATATATATATATATATATATATATATATATATATATATATATATATATATATATATATATATGTATATATGAAGACAGCAGATATACATGTAAAATTTATGTAGGGAGATTTGTTTTATCCCTGTGTATCATCTGAGGCTGTTCACTTCCCGGGGTATATGTGAGGGTTTACATCCATTTTAAGCACAAAAAGGGGCCCTGTTTCTTAGCAGACTTAAATATCTATATTCCCATTTATTTTAATGCTGCAGTACTGATGACCATTTTCAGGCTGCGTTTGACCTGCTTTGCAGTGCATTTCTTTAGATAAAGCAGAACTACAATCAAAGCAGGTCAGGTGTAGCCGTGTGCTTCATTTTGATTTTAAAAAAGGTTATCTAGGCAATACAGCCCAGAAAAGGCAATGGCACTGTGTACTGGTATACAAAGAGATGGACAAATTATTTTTATAAAATGCTCCTAGGAAAGTATCACTGCATTGCAAAACAGCAATAATCTCTTCATTTCTACAATTTGTTAGATTAATAGCAAGTAACATGCCTGTCATAGTTACATAGTAGGTGAGGTTGAAAAAAAAAAAAGACCCAAGTCCAACCTATGTGTGTGATTATATGTCAGCATTACATTGTATATCCCTGTATGTTTCTGTAGTTCAGGTGCTTATATAACAGTTTTTGTAAACAAATCGATGCCCCCCGCTGAAACCACCGCCTGTGGAAAGGAATTTCACATCCTTGCCAATCTTATAGGGCGTACACACGGTCGGACTTTGTTCGGACATTCCAACAAAATCCTAGGATTTTTTCCGACGGATGTTGGCTCAAACTTGTCTTGCATACACACGGTCACACAAAGTTGTCGGAAAATCCGATCGTTCTAAACGCGGTGACGTAAAACATGTACGCCGGGACTATAAACGGGGCAGTGGCCAATAGCTTTCATCTCTTTATTTATTCTGAGCATGCGTGGCACTTTGTCCGTCGGATTTGTGTACACACGATCGGAATTTCCGACAACGGATTTTGTTGTCGGAAAATTTTATCTCCTGCTCTCCAACTTTGTGTGTCGGAAAATCCGATGGAAAATGTCCGATGGAGCCCACACACGGTCGGAATTTCCGACAACACGCTCCGATCGGACATTTTCCATCGGAAAATCCGACCGTGTGTACGCGGCATTACAGTAATGCCGCGTACACACGACCGGACTTTACGACGGACTTTCCAAATGAACGGACTTGCCTACACACGATCAACCAAAGTACGACGGATTCGTACGTGATGACGTACGACCGGACTAAAACAAGGAAGTTGATAGCCAGTAGCCAACAGCTACCCTAGCGTCGGTTTTTGTCCGTCGGACTAGCATACAGACGAGCGGACTTTTCGACCGGACTCGAGTCCGTCGGACAGATTTGAAACATGTTTCATTTCTAGGTCCGTCAAACTTTTGAGAAAAAAAAGTCCGCTGGAGCCCACACACGATCGAATTGTCTGACGGACTCTGGTACGCCGGACCAAGTATGCCAGAAAGTCCGCTCCTGTGTACGTGGCATAAAGAACCCTGTACGCAGTTTAAGGTTAAACCTCTTTTCTTCTAATCTTAATGAGTGGCCACGTCTTATTAAACTCCCATCCGCAAAAAAGTTTTATCCCTATTGTAGGGTCACCAGTATGGTATTTGTACTTTGAAATCATATGCCCTCTCAAGCGTCTCTTCTCCAGAGAGAATAAGTTCAGTGCTCACAACCTTTCCTCATAACTAATATCCTCCAGACTCTTTATTGGTCATTGTAAGCAAAGAAAAATAGAAAGATGGCACTAATAGTGGAGGGTGTCACTGAACAATACAAGTGATCTAGTAACAAACTGTCAGTCTATAGGTGCCAGCATGATCCATGGTACTACTGCTTCATCTATGCCAATATTCACATGCCATCTCCGATGTGCAGAACAAGAGCCAAACTTCAGAGTAACATTTCCAAAATAGAAGTGAGTGCTGTGTAAAAAGTTTCAGACAACTCCATTGCATAGGTTATATTTGATGAAAATCTGTGTGTATTCGTTTTTTTTTTATATTTTTCAGTATAGTCACAAATTGGCTTTACCAGATTACAGAATATGAAAAAGTCCAAAAAACACTTTAGCGCTAGACCTAAGGGAAATATTCCATCATATTTCTTTCCAGAATGCCCAACAAGGGTGCAGCCCTCCTCCGACCGGGAAATCCTCTGAACAAACGCCAAACTCGTGTGTGTTTTTTTGCAGTCCTTTCATATACTAGCCTCAGGTGATACACAGAGATTAAACAAATCCTCCTACATAAGTTGTACCTATTTATCTGCAGCCATCTCTCCTCTACAGCAGTTTAAAGCACATAATTTACACAGCATTCCTCAACTTCCAGGAGGCAGAGATCTGATGTCACACACTGCACAGCATAGAGCAGGGAGCTGAGTGTAATCTGCGAGTTGAGTGTAGTCTGTGACCTAAGTGTAGGTAATGGGCAAACCCCCTCCACACATTTATAGGTAAACATGCAGAGCTGAGGCTGTGAACCACAGACTGTGCTGGAGCTCCGCTCACCCATTGCACTCGATCCTTTGGAGTCTGCATTAGCGGTCAGACATGACTCATGGCAAAGCAAGCAGACAGAAATCACACTAAGAGCCCTTTCACACCGAGCCGCCCCATGCGTCAGCGGCAAAGTGGCGCTATTTTTAGCGCCGCTTTACTGTCGTTTTAGCTGCGCTATTCGGCCACTAGAGAGGCGGTTTTAACCCCACGCTAGCGGCCAAAAAGGGGTTAAATCTGCCCGCAAAACGCAGTTGGAGCGGCGTTTTGCTGGCACTATCGTAGCGCTGCCCCATTGATTTCAATGGGGAGCAGCGGTGGAGGAGCGGTGAGTTCACCGCTCTAAAGAAGCTGCTGGCAGGACTTTTTCTGATGCCCTGCCAGCGCTCCGCTCGTGTGAAAGCCCTCGGGCTTTGACACTGGAGTGCATGGAGCAGCTGTTTTAGGGCGTTTTGCGGGCACTATTTGTAACGCTATATCGCCTGCAAAACACTCCAGTGTGAAAGGGGTCTAAGTGCTTTGGATAGAGGCAAGTACCCACTACAGAAGGATATTCTTTTTTTATTTTTCATATCAGAGGGTTACACCCGCTTTAGGTGCATTCACATACATGTGTTGTAGTAAAATGTAGGTTTTACCGTGCATTACAGAAAGTGTAAGCACCCCATGGTATATAAACAACGCACTGCAACACCCCTGCATTTTAGCACACCATAGCAGAGATGTGAATGTTGTGGTACGCTGAATTGGAGAAACAGGTGCATTTTTAAAATAGTTTTGTTAAACTAGACTTCCTCTAACATTTTTTTTAATGGGAACATATCCGAATTAAATAGTTTTTGTAACATTTGCCTTGATCTCCTTTTTAACACTTCCAAATTTATTTAAACTGGCAAGCCTTAAATAGAAATGTTGGATTTCCAGACAACACATTTTCACTTATTATTGCAAGGTTTACCATAATCATCATTGTTGATGTGAATTTTAGTTTTTTACAAGCTTCTACTTCCTCTCTTTGTTATTTTATTAAATGTAGAGATCTAAAGATTAGCCACTAGATGCTGGGAAGATTCAGAGCTACAGTGACTCTGGGGTGGATTCAGTAAGACATTTGCAGCACATTTCTGGCTGTATGCTACATGTAGATGGAAGCCCTGCTCTAAATCCATGAAAACCCTGTAACATTATTTTTGTTAGTTGTAACAAATTCTACTTCTTATTTGCAACATTTTTACTGTGTGGCACTACTGTTGCAACAAATTCATAAAGAAATGTTATATGGGTTATAACAAGACCTCCATGTTGGCATAAATTGTTAAAGGAGAAGTCCAGCCAAAGCTCATTTGGCTGGGCATCTCCTATGGTTCACAGGAGTGCAATTCGTTGTGCGCTCCTGTGGTCTGGAATCCGCTCTCTGCTGACATCACAGAAATCAGACCAGGCTCCGCGTCACCCCAACAATGGGAGTCTGGATCGGCCAGGTGCCTGGACTGAAACCTGTCTCAGGCTCTCAGCGAGCCTCTGAGAACCTGAGACGGCCACTCCACCCCTCCACAGCTCAGCGTTCCAGTGAGCGAGGAGCAGCAGAGCAGTGAGCTGCTGATTGACAGGCAGCAGCTCCCCGAGTGGAGACCGATGCTGCATCCACTTAGGTAAGTATGATACTTCTTCTCTTTTAATTTTGCTGCACGTCTAAATTATTGTTTCTCTTCTCTGAGACAATTTGGTGATAACATTTGGCTTTAATTTCCTCTGAAACTGATGTCTGAATTGTTGCCATTACTTTCCCAACTTCTCCAAAAAGCTTCTCTATGTGTAAAACTCTACCACTTACCAGGAGAGATTCTTGGGGTAGTTCTGATAGCGTAATGACAGATTCCTATACACCGTAGGGCTCATTCACACCTGGCAGCCATGCTGGCCACTGGCTGAACAGTGCTGGTGTGCCAATCGTAGCCAACAGCATTGGTTTTAGAGGGGGGCAAATTTGAATGAAATGTCAAAGTGAGGCGGCAGTTTACAGCGCAATTTGCTGCGCTAAATAAAAGTATGCAGTGGTATGAACTGACACCATAGGAAACCTGCCTATTTGCCTTGACTTGCTCTGGGACACACGTACAGTACATGCATCTGCTGAAAACGTCGCATTACCACAAGACAGGTTTCTAAAGAGTATCTACCATGCTCTATGAATTCAGGGTCTGTGTTAACCACAATACATTTCAGGCATGTAGTGGATTGGCAGACCCAGAGACCTACATTGTCAGAAGTAAAGAATAATCCTTGTGAAGCACCGCAAACCAGGAAACAGCCTGTGTATGTAATGAGCAATTATGGCTGACCTCCCCATTTATATCACAAACTTTACATAGAAACTAGTTCTTCTGAAAACTTTTAGTTACACTGAGATTATTTTGCTGTTATATGTAAAAAAAAAAAAAAAAAAAGCACGTATTCCCTAACAATGTCACAATAGGAAAGCAAATAAAATGGCCTATTTAATATTTTACTGTAACTTCTCTCACCCATTAGGCATCATCATTACAGTAAGCAGTACTGCACACAACAGCACTAAGGCCCCATTCACACCTGAGCAATTTGTAGCTTGAAGCCTGAAGCTACAAAACTGGAGGGGAAAAAAAAAAAAACAATTATTCTCTATGGAGGTGGTTCACATCTCCACTCCAAAACGCCTGAAGCTCAAACAAGTCCTGGAACTTTTTTTTTTAGGCAGATTTGGGAGTTTTTCTGCTTTTTACATTTTTTACCTGTACAAAATTGCGGCAAAAATGCGTAAAAATCGCGGTAATAACCGCAGCAAAAGTCCCGGCAAAATCCCGCAAATTTCTGCCTGAAAACGCTACTCTCAGGTGTGAATGGGGCCTAAATGGTTCATCCAATTCAAACACTCCCAAACTACTCCCGACCCCTCCATTTATGAAACTACTCCCGAGCCCTCCGCGTATAAACTACTCCCGAGCCCTCCGCGTATAAACTACTCCCGAGCCCTCCGCGTATAAACTACTCCCGAGCCCTCCGCGTATAAACTACTCCCGAGCCCTCCGCGTATAAACTACTCCCGAGCCCTCCGCGTATAAACTACTCCCGAGCCCTCCGCGTATAAACTACTCCCGAGCCCTCCGCGTATAAACTACTCCCGAGCCCTCCGCGTATAAACTACTCCCGAGCCCTCCGCGTATAAACTACTCCCGAGCCCTCCGCGTATAAACTACTCCCGAGACCTCCGCGTATAAACTACTCCCGAGCCCTCCGCGTATAAACTACTCCCGAGCCCTCCGCGTATAAACTACTCCCGAGCCCTCCGCGTATAAACTACTCCCGAGCCCTCCGCGTATAAACTACTCCCGAGCCCTCCGCGTATAAACTACTCCCGAGCCCTCCGCGTATAAACTACTCCCGAGCCCTCCGCGTATAAACTACTCCCAACTCCGCATATAAACTACTCCCGAGCCCTCCGCGTATAAACTACTCCCGAGCCCTCCACGTATAAACTACTCCCAACCCCTCCACGTATAAACTACTCCCGGTCCCTCCACGTATAAACTACTCCTGATCCCTCCACATATAAACTACTCCTGACCACTCCACTTATAAACTACTCCCAAACACCCCATTTACAAACTACTCCAGACCCCTCCAATTACAAACTACTCCAGACCCCTCCATTTACAAACTACTTCTGACCCCTCAATTTATAAACTACCCCTGACCCCACAATTTAAAAGCTACCCCTGACCCCTCAATTTACAAACTACTCCTGAGCCCTCAATTTACAAACTACTCCTGAGCCCTCAATTTACAAACTACAGACGAGTAAAAAATATATGTTCAAATGCAAAGTGGCAAAGAAATCTATTACATGCCAAAAATGTCTGTCATGTCAAAAGTTGTCTTGTGAAATGTGTTAATGCCCCAACATCCCAAAAATCTGGAACTTTCAGGTATGGGGCACATGTACAACCCTCCATCCGTTTCCTACTATGCAGTGCTTGAAGAGGTTTGTTTAGCCCCATGCAAATGAATTTTATTTTTATTTGGAAGTATTTTTTAAAACTTTTGTTAATTTCCCTAACAGCTAAATCGGTTGTAAACCCGCTGGACATTTTTTTTTGCACCTGCAAGGCAATGTCATAATGTGCTAATGTGCTATTTTTCCATGGTTTAACATTATGTTAAACTTCCCTTAAAACGAAGCCCTTCCAGTGCCGAGATGTCAGTGCTGCAGTCACTCTCATCTTCACCCATCTAGCTTCCAGGTTCGTGGACTCCGGCTCCGTGACTGGCTGGAGCCGCGATGGCGTCACTCCTGCACATGCGTGTGGGAGCTGCCGGTCACGGCACAGGGTTCTGAAGCAATGGCATGGGCGGCCGTTCCTTTAGAGCGCATGCGTCAGTGATGTCACCAGCTGCATGCACAGTAAATATCTCCTAAACGATGCACGTTTAGGAGATATTTACACTACCTATAAGGCTTGCCAATAGGTAAAAGCAAGAGATGGAAGTTTGCTTACACTTTAAGGGTCAAATTCAGTCTTCCATCGCTCTTTTGATTTTCCTCATCACTAGGGTCAAAAACAGTTGTTTTTGTCCGTAGTGATGAGGAAAATCAAAAGAGCGATGGAAGATTGTTTTTTTCAATGAAATTCTAACTGCGATTGTGGTTTTCATTCAGAAAAAAAAAAAACGTACTTCTTGTAATGTGCATGTGTATCCTGAAATTGACCACAGATTAAAAAAATTGGCATGGCAATCAAACCAAATTTTTCAGGGTTTTCATATGAAATTTGCCGAGTCTATAAGGGGACTATCAAATGCTCTGACAAACAATTTTTCAGAATTTCCATACGGATGTTCAAATGAAATATTACTGGTGTATGACCAACTTTAGGTGTGAAAAAGCCAGTAAAGACAAACATGGTTTAGGTAACTGCACAAACATCCCTGCCTACACAAATTATCCGTTTTATTGAGGGTTCCGTAATTGCTTCAATGAACACTATTTTTCCATGGTTTACTATGCTTTCAGCAACCAACAATGTAGGAATTAAAAATGCAAGAGCTTGGAATCCTCTAATAGTTCCTGCGACAGCTCACACCTGCGTTCAATTATGAAAAGTAAGCTGTTTTGTTAGACTTATTTGTTGTGTTCCCATAACTACCTGACTGCACTGCCAATTTCCCAAATGATGTGAAGTATATTCAATATTAAAACAAATGAATCGGAGGGTACAGGCGCGTACGGCTGGAAAGCAGGGGAAGACAGTGGAAATTGTAATTTGTCAACCTTTAAAATTGTCTTATGCATCATGCAGCTGAAGAAGGGTTCATGCTGTCTAAACACAGGAGGGAAAGCCAGTAATCCTCATTCATCTTATGAGGAAACCTCCTACACGAGGCTCCAGTACTGGCACACCGATGAAGGAATAAGCGCATCACTGTCTGAGTTTGATTTAACACGTGAAAGGAACGCATACTGAAAAATAACCTGTACTACACGATCTGCTTCACAATGTAAATGCAATCACATGTACTGCTATAAAGTTAGCAGCCTGTCGCTTGCATGGAACAGTAGGTACCGCATTGCAGTTCAGGCATCCTCCTAGCCCCCATGTTAGACCTAAAAAGTTTGGGTTTAAGGGTCAGTGCTGATAGAGCTCAGGTATGACAGCTGGCATCTTGTATTTCTCATGGATTCTAGCAGCAACATTCCTCTGCCAGAGTTCCTTTCCTTATTCCCAGCTGTGATGGTTATGAGACCAAACAAGGAAGCCAACCTTCATCATCTGTTTTCTGTGATTACATAAAAGTTACCGGTGCAGAAATCTCACCACTGGATTCCTTGAGTTATAAATAAAGCTGTTAGCCAGCTCAACTCACCAATATCTATCCAAAAAACTCAAACTCAAATATACATACAGACACATACTGTATATATCCTGGCACCATCATGTACTTCTATGTTCTCTGGAAAGAGAAGGACCAGTGGTCTGACCAATAAAAGACTTGTTCTGAATATTTATTCCACAAGCAAAGACAGAGAACCAGATTCCAGTTACAACTACCAGATACGTTATTCCATAGCTTCCTACATACGCCCATATTACAGATTGTATTATTCTAAATTAGAGCCCAATTGTAGGTTTATTCCCTACAGTCCTTTGCCCCATCCTGAGGCCCTGCCACGGTATGAGTTTACTAAATCGGTATAGGGTGCCGTTTGAGACGCTCAGGCACTTTTATTGTGAATGGAGAAAGCTAGGCTCTATGTGTTCTCTGGATTTGGTAGTTCTGGATTGGGACCTGGAGTCTGAAGATTCCAAAGTGCCTTGATTGAGAAGAAGAAACCTTCAATCCTGTGTCCGGGCTTTGTGAGTTGCTTGCAGCCCGTGTGAAGGCACAGGTGTGCAGGATCGATATAAAAGTCAGATCTTGGCATAGCTCAGGGCAGTTGCAGTTGCTTCTGTTTGAAGACCCAGCCCTGTTAGGAGACTTGTTTTTTCCTATCAGAGACTGCATCCCTTGTGTGGGGATCTTCCTGCCCAAAGGACTGGGAAAGTTGGGACAACTATGTGGGCCTGGGAGACCAAGAGAGGGTCACAAAAACATACCGATAGCTAGGCTGGCATCTGACCTGACTGGTCCTAATAAGTGTCTGTTTACATGTGTAAGGTAAGGTGGAGACCATAGTCTTCACAGACAATATTGATTGATAATTTGTGCCGTACAAACACAGGAAATGATTAAAACAATGTTTCATCACACCGGATATGAGTCTGCTATAAATCTGTGGATGCAGGCAAAAATCCAAAAATCATTACTAGTTTTATTACAACAGTAAGTTGTACAACAAGTAACCTATCCAGATAAAAAGGAAAACATGAACACCCAACTAAAGTTTTACATGCCGTCTACCTTTAACTTCACATATTCCTGAAAGCTGTGTAACCACTTTCTATGTTAAGTTGAAGAACGTCATACAACTTCAGCTGGGCGGGAAGAAGATATAAGTCAAGGCAGTGGCTGTAAATATTTTGTCACCCTGGATACCGAACACCGTACATTGTCCTACAAGATGCTGAAAGGCTGCTAAACCAAAAAGAAAAAGGCTACAAGAAAGAAAATAATACAGTACATATAAAGCCACAAAGTTCAACATTTGCCCCCAGTTTTACAGTCACCTTCTAAAAAACAAGGGGGATCAAATCCTGCCATTTATAGGTCTTAAGTAAATAAAAAATACCGCGCTATGATAGAAATAAAATAACTAAATACAAATACCCAGAAAAAAGCTGCTGCTAGAAGTGAGATACACACAACAATACATAAACCAAAAAGGAGCAGCGCTAAACCCACCAAAATTTTATCCTCCACCGCACCACCAGTGCTAAACACCAAAAATGCTCGCTTACCAGACGTCAAGCAGTAAATGCTTGCGACCTATACCCGGCCAGGGCCTTTATCCGGTCAGCAGCCAAACAGATGGATACCAGGAAGAACCCTCAGGCTGATCTACAAACCAGGCAGGGACCGCCAAACTCGTGGTTCACAGATACCAACACTTTTTCATTTATAGGTCTAGCAGAGTGAAATTTACCTAAAAACATAGTTATGGGGCTCAGGGCAGATTACAGACTCTGAATGCTGTATCCCAATATCAGATCTCACTGATGCTCCACATCATATTGTAATAATTAGAGATGCACTAAAATACTGGTGGCCAAAAATGGTGTTTTCGGCATTTTGGCGATACAGAAAAAAGACACCGAAAACAATTCGATTTTATTGTGCTTATGGTGTGTTTTTCATTGGTCATGTGACTCAAAACGCGCATAAAAAATATACCAGGTGCGTTATCGATGCGTTCCTGCTGCGTTTTCAATGCATTTCAAGGGGGAGGTGCGTTTTTTTTTAACTGACCAAAAAATGCAGCAAGCATTATTTTTAACACCACAATGGAAGTGCAATGGACCACTGTGAAGACATACATTGAAGTGCATCCTGCATTTTCAGTTTTGACACCAAAATTTCCATTCGGTGCGCCTCTTCTAATACAGAGCGAGCGGGGTGTGCAATGGAGAACTGTGGCTTTGTCAGCTTGGGGTAGTGAAAATTAGGTGGGGGCTATTAGCATGTTTTGGGTTAATAACCACTTCTAAAGCTTTGTGCACACAGGCCAAATGTCAGGAGGCATCGGCTGGTTCAATAGAAACTGGCCAACATTCGGCCCATGTGTACTGCAGTTGGTCTGACAGAAGACGGCCATTTGGCCCACTTCTGTTCTTCTGTTGAAGGGGAGTGACCGAAAAAGATCGGCTGACCGGCTCCCGATACATACATTAACTTTGTTTTTTATATTTAACCTGATTTACCCTTCACACACACTTGATGTGGATGGGGAACCACTCCCGCTGAGCTATTGTATTCTAACAGAAGGGAGACTTCCCCACCATCAGAATAAACTAATCTTTGCTGCAGGCTATGGCCGGTGGCACTGATCAATTGGCAAAAACACAACAGGGTGGTTTAACAGAAATCGATTGGTACAACCAGCCTGCCTATACCTGGAACAAAATTCACCCGGCCGCTGCTTAATTGGCTGAATTTCAATCCATGTATGGCCGGTTTAAGCCATGTCTATGCCAGCACCACATCTCTAAATTTAAACTGGCCACCGAAAATTTACCACATTAGATAAGGTATGGCTGAGACTAAGTGGATGGATCACTTCAGAAATTATATGCAGAAGCTGGACGATATTAATTATTTAGCTGGATTGAAAAACACAAGCAAGATAGAAGAATCTCTTGCTAGATGTCTATCTGCTAGAGTAAATGAATATAAATGGCTCTGCGAAACACAAAGAACTAAGCTTGTGACATGATTAGCATGTGGAATAGGTGGGGCATTGACGAGATAGATCAATGTCAGCAGCATTATTCCCCAAAAGGTTACAGCAGCTGCCATCTTTGCAACCCATGCTGCACATTCACATTCACTCATCTATTGTCTTACATGTGTCCTAAGGCTAAGATCATGTCTTCTGACTGTCATGTCCGATGATGAAAGGGCAAATGCAGGTTATAGGAGAACAATTTCACATAGATCTCAAAACCAGTCAGTACACAGAATGTCTGCATTTGTTTACCATGAACTCCATTAACAAATAAAATGGTATTGGGGAGGGGGGGTTAGAAAACACACATTAAAGCGGAGCTCTACCCAAAAGGGGAAGCTCTGCTTGTTTGCGCCCCCCCCCCCCTTCCACTGCCACATTTGGCACCTTTCGGGGGAGGGGGGAGGCAGGAGCGGGTACCTGGTTTTGGCAGGTACCCACTCCCACTACCGGCTAATGCATCCTGTGCATTAAGGTGAAAAAACACCTGTCAGTGACTGGCCCCCAGCCCCCCCCCCCGGCTAGGGGGTTCTCGGCTGTTGATTGGATAGATTGATAGCAGCGCAGCCATTGGCTCTTGCTGCTGTCAATCAAATCCAATGACCTGGCCGTCGGGGGGCGGGGCCGAGTCCTGCATTTGGTGTTTAAGGACGCCGAATGCTGGACTCGGGAGCACGCCCGCAAGGTAACCCCCCCCCCCCCCGAGAGCACTTCTCCCAGGGGGTTATCTGATTTGGGGAGGAGCCAAGAAAGCCACCGAGGGACCCCAGAAGACCAGGTTCGGGGCCACTCTCTGCAAAACGAGCTGCACAGTGGAGGTAAGTATGATATGTTCGTTATTTAAAAAAAAAAAAATGAACCTTTAGTGTCACTTTAATTTTTTCTGAAGGAGCCTGGAGCTCCGCTTTAATGATCTTCAGACCCCTTTCACACTGCCGGCGTTTTTCAGAAGCTACAGCGCTAAAAATAGCGCCTGCATAGCACCTGAAAAAAATGGCTCCATTCACTCCAGTGTGAAAGCCCGAGGGCTTTCACACTGGAGCGGTGCGCTGGCAGGGCGTCACAAAAAGTCCTGCCAGCAGCTTCTTTGAAGCGGTGAACTCACCGCTCCCCTCCACCGCTGCTCCCCATTTAAATCATTGGGGCAGCGCTGCGATACCGGCGGCGTTTTGTGGGCGGATTTAGCCCCTTTTTAGCCGCTAGTGGGGGGGTTAAAACCCCCCCACTAGCGGCCGAATAGCGCCACTAAAACAGCGCTAAAAATAGCGCCGCTTTACCGCTGACGGCTCGATGTGAAAGCCCTCTCAGTGTTAACAAATGTAATTGAAGAAAACAAGTTACAACCACTATCTGGTGTTTAAATCCTTGGACTTGAAACGTAAGTGATCACACCGGTACAAAAACCCCAGATAGGCCTGAACGAGGCTGCACTTTTAGCATCCCTATGGTCAGAGTAAGGCTCCATTCAAGTCAATGCAAAGTTACTGTGCTGGTCAAAGCCAGAGGGAAAGGAAATCTCAGGTGTGAGAAAGTAGGCACTGGAGGAGGCTGCTGCTGTAATTAAAGAGGAAGTAAACCCTGATGGGTTTTACTTCCTTTTTTTTCCCCTGCAAAGTAAAAACACAATGGGCCATTTCTTCACAGCGCATGCGCCGATGACATCATCGGCGCATCACAAGGTAAATATCTCCTAAACGGTGCACATTTAGGAGATATTTCCAGTACCTATAGGTAAGCCTTATTCTAGGGCTTACCTATAGGTAAAAGTGACAATGGGGCGTTTACAACCACTTTAGAAAATAAGCCCCTGGGAGAGTTGAGGTTTGGTTAGAATAGCTGGCTTTTCCTTAAAACAACCTGGTCTGGCATGTATATAGGCCAAATTTGTTCTTAGTCTTTAACTCAGAAAAAGAACATGGATCAAAAGTTCTGACTCAAAATAACCAGCTGCATACTTATTCTAGATTTGTAGCTATCAAAGTATTGAAGCCAGAGAGGACTAAGCAGCTAACATTTTCAGAGGGATTCCAACAATGGCAGCCCCCCATATCTCTCTCTGTTGAGATGGATCTAGCCACTGGGAGGTATTTGAAAAGTCACCTATTGTTCAACAGTTCATTATACAAAACTTGTTTTCAATATGTATTCTTTTGTTGTGTCATGATATGCTTATTGCTCCTATCCCCCGTGTGGGATCATTTCAGCTGTTTTTGCTTTTTATACATTTCAATAAAAAAATTGTACCAAAAAAGTGACCTGAACTCTAAACTTTCTAATCTTCCAACAGCCGGATCTTATGCAGATTACACACATGAGGCTGAAGGCACAAAGCTAACACAAAAGTAAAGAATCTAAGGCAAAGTCCAACGAGATCTGAAAATTACAGCCATGTCTAATCCTTGTGATAAAAGCTTTGTCAACTGAACCTACCGTCTCCTAAGTATAAGAGTGTCATATAACAGAATCCTGTTTGAAGAGAAATGTAAACAAAAGATTTCCGTGTTGTTAAGGCTCCATTCACATCTTCGTGTTCTGAATCACGGGTGGAATTGCCGCAATTCTGCCTGCGATTCGAAATACCGGCAAATGCGCAGGACACCCGTGCGTTTCCTGTGACTTCCAATGGCACCCCAATCACGCCGCGATTCGGCAAGTACAGAAGTACAAGAGCTTCTTTTGAGCGACAGGCAACCAGCGATTGTTTGGGCGACTTTACGGCGATTGCCGCCCGCCGAATCGCAGTAAAAGTGCACCACGATTGGAGTGCCATTGAAAGTCACAGGGAACGCACGGGCATCCCGCAATTTCGATGTCATTAACGTTCATGTGTGTGTAAAGGCGGAAGTCACAATACTTTTGGTAATATAGTGTAGATACTCGTGAAGGTTCACTGAGCTTAGGAAAAAAGGACAAAGCTGCCTTCACTTCAATTTACCAATCATAGGCTGCTAAAAATCCATTTTTTTTTTTCATTTTTCTCACACATGATGGTTATTCAAAGTGAACACAGGTTAGTCCTTTGCCATTTTATTTACTTTGCTAAGTGAACAGTCTCTATTGCTTTAGTAAATAAATCCCCTTGTCTGCAGACAGGCTGAATGCACACAGAAGCCATGCTTGTCTGGGCCTGTGATAAGAGCTCTCAAAGCACAGGGAAAGGAAAGGCAGAGGTAATAGGTTATATTTGCAAAGCTGCTTGGTATCCCTGGATACCTCAAGAGAGCAAATGTATTTTAAAAGTAGTTATCCTTCAAACATTTCTTTTTTTGCACTTCAATCTCACAGCACAGCATTTTATCGACTTTAAGGCCTCATGCACACTAGACGTTAAAATAACATTATAAAAACGGCAGTAGCTTTGCAGTGAGTTTTTCAACTTCTTTGCAATAGCGTTTTTTAGCATTTTTCTGCGTTAGCAGGTTTTTAAAAAACAATTTTTTTTTTTCATGGATCAAAAACATCAAAAAATGCTGGTGAGTCACGTTTTTGAGTGTTTATCGGGGTTTATCAGCATTTTGTGATGTTAGAGCGTTTTTGCAACTGAAAAACTCCTCTCGGAACCCACTAGTTTTGGGGTTTTTTTAAGCCAAAAATCACCCCAGCCAAAAACTGCTGTGTACATGGACACATAGGACAACATGATGGGGAGTTTATTGATTGTAGAAAAAAACATCTGAAGCCAAAAACAGCTGCCATAAAAACATCCAAAAAAGTCCAGTGTGCATGAGGCCTTATTGACTGATCAGTTATTATAATATTAACTGATAGAAAACAGATATAAATGCTTCACTGATGCTTAACTATATTGCTTTTTTAAACCACTATCCAAGAAGAATGAAAACTAGATAATTATCAATGCATATATTAATGCACAAAACAACAAAGGTATTAAAACAAAACTTAACTGCCTCCGAGCACCGGAAACTGAAAACCGTAATTTATTCATTTTTTAATATTCAAAGCAAACACACCCATCCATCCATGTCTCCATGCTTTATTTTGTTGAGAAATCACTTTGAAAAACACCCCCCTAGCATTTCTAGCCATAGTCTCGAGTAAGAGCAGGTGATTCATGTAGCATTTACTTTCTGGAATCTAACTGCCCTTAGCCCAGGCATGCAGGCAGGAGGGTGTGCTTAGCTGAGTAAGCCCCCCCCCCCATTCCAGATAAAAGCAAAAAAAAAAGACTCCTGGGATGTATGACATCATTTTGGCTCAGGCCAGAAACAAGGAAACAACTGAAAAAATGTAAAATAAATAGAGAACTGTTCTCAGAATACCTAATTATCAATCTGTGGTCACTTAAAAAGGGATCAAAGTGATACTAAAGGATCATTTTTTCTTTTTTTTAAAATAACAAACATATCATACTTACCTCCACTGTGCAGCTCGTTTTGCATAGAGTGGCCCCGAACATCCATTTCTGGGGTCCCTCGGCGGCTCCTCCCCACATTAGATAACCCCACCCTTGGAGATACGCTCTCCCGAGGGGGTTACCTTACAGGCGCGCTCCCGAGTCCAGCATTCAGTGTCCATAGAGGACGAACGCAGGACTTGGCCCCTCCCCCTGGCGCCATTGGATTTGATTAAAAGCTGCTATCAATCTATTCAATCAACAGCTGAGGACCCATGGAGAGAGGGACGCGCAAACGGAAATTCGGGGCTCAGGTAAGTAAAGCGGGGGGCCCAGGGGCCGGTGACTGCAAGGTGTTTTTTCACCTTAATGCATAGGATGCCCATTTCTCTGTATCTCCTGATCCTGACGTAACTTCTACTGATCTGTTTTCAGCATATGCTCAGTTTGAGTTCCCCTGGCTTGTGAAAAGTTACACAGAAAAAATGAAAACCCTTAAAATCACCAAAACACAAAAATTTACTGCTTTTACCTTCTTATCATTCACCGAGAGTGCAGCTGTGTTGCCCAATGCCCAACACCCTACGGATTTTCTTTCCTTGCCTTTCACTACATCAGGCACACAGCTTCCACAAATCACAGCAACAAACGCTTGTCATAAAATAGGGGACACCAGACTAGATAACCTGGAACACCTTCCATTACTGCATACTTCTTCTGGATCTGTGAGCAAGTGACTGCTGAAGACAGTGGACCAGTATGACAGCCAGAAAATGTGCATTTTCAGAAGGAGGTCAACAATGGCACCCTCCATATTTTGTGACGAATCTCAACAATTTTTCAGCTTTTTTCCTTATTGTCAATGAGAAGAAATTGTAGCGCCTGTGCAATAGACTCTAGCACATCTACATTACAACACACATGAATGTTATTTAATCACATATTAAATAATCAGGTCAGTTAGAAGTGGATTTATTCAAAACAACATATGAGCATTCACATGGAAAAAACACGCATCACAAAGAGCCCTGCAAGCGATGCCGGACAGAACCAAGCAGCTGCTGGGAAATAAGATCCTAATCACCGGGTTTCTAAGAAACAGATCCCCAAACTTGTGTCCAGCAAATGGAAATGAATATAGGTGGTAGAATGTCATTATCCATTAATTGTACCATTTAGTGACCAACTAAGGTTCATATACAACAGGTACTTCTAGAACTAGAACGCCCACCTCCAATAAAGATCAAATAATGCAACATGTTGCCAAAATCCAAAATTCACCGTGATAATAAATCCTAACAGCCAGCTGTTTTATATCTGTCTATACCCTGCTGGTAATTTCATTCCACAACAGCTGGAGAGCCACAGCCTGGCCGCTGTCAAATCCTACAAGAAACATACGAGTGATGAACGCTGTAGAACTGTGCAAAAACCCTTCTTCCAAAGCCCCCCCACCCCAGCATTTATTTCTTTATAACATTTCTCTATACATACTACAGTTACATAAAAAAAATAGTAAGGGGAGGGGCAGAGGAGCTGGGTCAGCATAGTAAGTAATTAGACACTCCCAGAAAAGGAGAGGGTTATGACATGCAAGGAGGGAGGAGGCTGTGCTAGGGAACTGTCTCTTCTCGAAGAAGCAGCATTTTCCAGCAAGTTCAAGTCACACTATAAGGCAAAATAAAAAATACAATAAATTGTTTATTTTTCTGTGCAACCTTGTAAGTTGTTGGCAGGATCTCCTTAAAGGGTAATTTTATTTTGGTGTTAAAAAAAAAAAAAAGCAAAAAAAATGATGATAATAATAAAGCATATACAATTGTGACATAAGTCACATTGTAATTAAAGGTGATTAAAAATTACTTTTCCTTTTTCTCTGCAGCCGCTGTAATTTTCTGAAAATGCAATATGGCTACATGGAGGTGTTCTGTACACAGATGATGTACAGATTCCCCCAGGTATATAATTCCTGCTTGAGTAACTAGCTCAATGATTTCACTGAAGTCTGCACTAAAATACAAATCAAAGTTTTGCCATCCCCTGCAACAAAAAATATTTTCAGTAAGATACTCCCATAGGGAAAGCATGTATAAAGGGATGAAGACCCTGCAACTTTCCTCATTAGAACCCTGCAGGTGCAGCAGCTGATTGATAATGATAAAATCACACCCAAACAGATTCACTTTGGACACAGACAAACAAACATCTATTTCTTCAGAATAAAAAAAAGGTAGGAATCTGCAACACAGTATGTTAAATCCCTGCAATGCACATAGATCATCCAGAGGGAAATGTTTTCTTTTCAACAAAAGTGGAGTTACTCTTTAAGGCGAGGTGTCATCTTCTATGAACCTTTAACAAAAAAGAGACCTGGCAAATGCACTAAACTAGTGATACTTTATATTGATGGGCCCCCTAACACAGGTGTTTAGAGGATCAGAAAGTTCAGATGTTCTGCTGTTCTTTCACTGTCCAATCAGCAAGCTGGAGGGAGGTCCCTCACCAAGCTGTATTGTTTAGCTGCAATTTACACTGCAGGGAAGTCACAGTACTGTCTGTGACGAGGGTGATTGGATATAGCAGATCTTCTAGAAGTATACCAATTGTGTCAAGAGTTACTACAGTAAAACCTTGGATTGCGAACATAATTTGTTCCAGAAACATGCTTGTAATCCAAAGCACTTGTATATCAAAGCATTTTTTTTACAGGGTATAAAAGAGAAGAGAGGCACCTGTAAGTGTAGCAATAAGTTGCTAAATGTTGTACCTTCATTAAATGTAATCATATTACTACTCTTAGAGGCTCCTCTCTTCTTTTATACTCAGTGGTGACATGATGCTACTCTTATATCAAGACATCGCTTGTATATCAAGGCAAAATTTATTTAAACATTTTGCTTGTCTTGCAAAAGGCTCTCAAACCAAGTTACTCTCAAACCAAGGTTTTACTGTACTTCCTTTGTAATACAAGCCACGCAGCTTCCAAAAGGTCACCGTGATGAAGAAAGAAAACATTTCTGAAGGAACCTTCTATACAATGAAAGTGCTTCCTGACACAATTTTGTTCATGTAATATTAAATACAGGTCAAAATCTATTTCTAAAATCCTATTATCTGCACAATTTAACTTAAATGTCATTCCTTGCAAGATCCTGGCCACTTTTTTTTTTTTTATTTCCAATCCATCAGTTCAGTGACATGACAACATAGTAAGGGTCACTTTATCTCAAGCTGAAATTAAAGGTGAACTCTAGTCATATTTAAAGCAAAGCCAAACATCCACTTACTGTCTTTGGTGGAGACACCTTCACAACTCTTGGCTAAAAGTCACAGTCCTATTTCAACCGAGGAGCAGATCCACTCTGTCCATCTAATCAGAGCTCACAAGATGAATGATGCATAAAGAGGAGCCTGCCTACGTGAAATAAATTTGGCTTTGACTCTAAAGCAAGCCTTAGATTATGCAACTTTCTTTCCTATTGTGTTCTGCCTGCAGGGGGGCTCAGGGGGGCACAGGGAGCCGGCCAGGAGCACACAATGATCACTGCTAGCGGCTATAGCTACCAGCAACGATCGCATGCAAAAAATTCTAATTGCTGGTTGCACTAAAGTCTATCCATTGATACAGTACAACCAGCCTGCCCATAGATGGATCGAATCTCAGCTGGTCCCTGCTGAACCAGCTGAGATTCGATCCTTCTAGGTCTGGCTTTAGGCAAGCCATAGATTATGTAATTTTCATCCCTTCAGCCACAGGTTGAAGGCAAAAAAATTGCTTGATTCTCCCGTCCCTGGGGCTGCGCATCGATGCAATCGGTGGAGCGGTGTGTCCGGCGGAGGCTCTTTACCACGTGATCAGCTGTGTCCAATCACGGCTGATCACGATGTAAATAGGAAGAGCCGTTGATCAGCTTTTCCTCACTTGCGTCTGACAGACACGAGCCGATCGGCGGCTTTCCTGACAGGGGGGTCTGCGCTGATTGTTTATCAGCGCAGTCCCCCTCAGATGACCACACTGGACCACCAGGGATCACCACTAGGACCACCAGGGAGAGGGGCAACATGTGGATGGCCAGGTATGTACCCCATGGCCATCCACATGTGCAAATTATGCCTGACCCTTGCCAATCAGTGCCCACAAATGGGCACTGATTGGCACCAGTATGTACTAACAGGCATCAGTGATGCCCAGCAATGCCACCCATCAGTATCATCAGTGCCACCCATCGGTGACATCAGTGCAACCCATCAGTGCCACCTGTCAGTGCCCATCCATGCCCATCAGTGCCCACCTATCAGTGCCCATCAGTGCCTATCCGTGCCACCTATCAGTGCCACCCATAAGTACCCATCAGTGCCGCCTACAAGTGCCCATCAGTGCCACCTATGAGTGCCCAATAGTGCCACATACCAGTGCCACCTATCAATGCCCATCAGTTCCACCTATCAGTGCCCATCAGTGCCACCTATCAGTGCCCGTCATCAGTGCCCGTCAGTGCCACCTCATCAGTGCCACCTCATTGGTGCCCATCAGTGCCGCCTTATCAGTGCCTGTCAGTGCAGCCATATCAGTGCCCATCATTACCTCATCACGTACCTCGTCAGGAGGAAACGTACTTATTTACAAAAATTTTTAACAGAAACGAAGACAGACTTGTTTTTTTTTCAAAAACATTTTTTTATTTGTTGCGCAAAAAATAAAAATCCCAGAAGTGATCAAATACCACTAAAAGAAAGCTCTATTTGTGGGAACAAAATGGTAAAAAATTTGTTTGAGTACAGTGTAGCATGACCGCGCAATTGTCATTCAAATTGTGACAGCGCTGAAAGCTGAAAATTGGCCTGGGCAGGAAGGTGTCCAAGTGCCCTGTATTGAAGTGGTTAAATAATAATGCGGGAATCTCTCCCGCAGCACTATTGTGTTCTGACAGCGAGAGGTTTCCCAGCCATCAGAATACAACGATCACCAGCCAGACCAAAGATGGATTTGACCGGTTCAGCAGAAATGGCTTAACCACTTCTGGACCTCTTGCCATGGATATATGTTGGTCCTTTGACGTTAAATAGCATTGTTATGGCAGCAGATAGCCGCCATAACCCCGGTATTTTCTTCAACGGAGGGCAGTCCTCTTTAGGATAAAAGTGGTCTCTGCAGCGGATTCTCTGCGAGATCTCACATTAAAAAAGAAGTAGTAAAATAAAAAGGAAAACAAATAAATAAAATTTAAAGCGCCCCGTCCCTCCGAGCTCGCACACAGAGCAAGTCGCACCCACATACGAAAATGGTGTTCAAACCACACATGTGAAGTATCCCCGCGATCGTTAAGAGCAATAATTCTAGCACAGGACCTCCTCTGTATCTCAAATCTGGTAACCTGTAGAAATTTTTAAATGCCAAAGTTTGTTGCCATTCCACGAGTGGACGCAATTTTGAAGCATTACATGTTGGGTATCTATTTATTCTGTGTAACATCATCTTTCACAATATAGAAAAAAATTGGGCTAACTTTACGGTGTTCTTATTTTTTAATTCAAAAAAGTGTTTCTACCCCCCCCCAAATGCATTTGTAAGACTGCTGTGCAAATACGGTGTGACAAAGTATTGCAACAACCGCCATTTTGTTCTCGAGGGTGTCTGAAAAATATATATATATATATATAAATGTTTGGGAATTCTAAGTAATTTTCTAGCAAAAAAAACCTGATTTTAACCTGCAAACGATGTCAGAAATAGGCCTGGTCCTTAAGTGGTTAAAAGGAGAGCCAGGAAGACCATGCCACCAAGAACAGCAAATGGGTATCTGGTTTTATACAAAAATATGTAAATGATTGAATCAAAATGTAATTATATTCAACATCTAGTTTCAAGACTGATTCTCTGAAAACGTTACAGATTCCTGCTACTGTGAATATGCAAACAAAACCCTTTTAAACTGTTACATCATCTATTTCTTGCTGTCACATTTGTATACATAACCAACTGAACAAATGAAGGCAATTCTGCCAGCATAACACACATATACAAAGAGGCTCTTGAAACTTTTTTGTTGATGACAAAACAAGGGGAAAACGAGTTCCATTTATTGGTATTTGTGCTAAACACATCTGAACAGAGCTGCAACACATGGGGGTTAATATACTAAAGTAGAGTGCAAAATCTGGTACAGCTATGCACAGAAACCAATCAGCTTTCAGTTTTTTTTTTGGTCAAAGCTTAAAGTGGCAGTAAACCCTTACAATCCACTTTTGACTACAGGTAAGCCTATAATAAGGCTTACCTGTAGCTACAGGTACTTAACCTGTACTTACCTGTAGCTACCAACGCTGCATGGTTTAGGAGATATCCCCTGTATTTCTGCATGTGCTGACGTCATTGGCACATGCGCACTGAAGCAATAGCACGATCGTGCCGTTGCTTCAGTTAGTGTGCCATTACTGGTGGCTCCCGCGCACATTTGCGGGAGTGACATCATCGCGGCTCCGGCCAATCAAAGCGCCAGAGCCAGCGATACCTGGAAGTAACTCTGGGAGCGATGTCATCGGCCGGAGCTGTGTACGGGAACCACTGTGGGGGCTTCAATCTAAAGTGAGTATTTCAAGCCTTTGTCTTGCAGGTTTTTTTTTTCTTAGTTTTTTTTGTTGTGGGTTTACAACCACTTTAACTGAACAAGCTGAAGTTAGAAGCCGACTGGCTCCATGCACAGCTGCACCAGATTTTGCGCTCTTCAGTTTTAGTAAATCAACCCAACGGAGTCTTGCTTTAAAGTGGGAGTAAACTCCCATGTATGATTTTTATGTATAGGTAAGCCTATAGTAAGGCTTACTTATAGGTAAATATCTCCTAAACGGTGCAGATATTTACTTTAGATGCAGCCGGTGATGTCACCGGTGCATGCGCTCTGAAGGACTTACACCCCTGCCATTCCTTTAGAACCATGACGTAAACAGCGACTCTCACGAGCATGATAGACATCATCACCGGCTTGACCATTCATATTGCTGAAGCATGCGCACCTGGAAAGAAGACCGGGTGAAGATGGAAGAGCCTTCAGCGGTGACAGCGCGCCGCTGGATGGCTTCGTTTTCAGGTAAGTTTTTTCACAATGTGTTAGTATGTGATGCATACTAGCACTATATGACTTAACCACTTTAAGACCAGCCTCCAGACCACTTGTAGTGCGGCAGGTTGGCTCCCCTGCACAAACCGCTGTCATTGTACATTGGGCGCTTTAGGAGGCATAACGGGGGGCACGAGCGCCATCAGAGCCGGTGCGTGTGGCCGCAATGTCCGTCAGCCATCCGCAATCACTACACAGGGAGACAGAACAGGGATCTGTCAATGTAAACAGACAGATCTCTGTTCTGTCAGGGGAGTAGAGAGAGATCTGCTGTTCCTAGTATTCAGGGACAGCGATCTCTCTGTACTCCCAGTCACTCCCATCCCCCCACACTTAGAAACACCTCCCTAGGGTACACATTTAACCCCTTGATCGCCCCCTAGTGTTAACCCCTTCCCTGCCAATGACATTTATACAATAATCAGTTTATTATAGCAAAAATTTAAAAAAAAATTTTTTTTCAAAATTGACGGTCTGTTTTTGTTTATAGCGCAAAAAATAAAAACCGCAGAGGTGATCAAATACCACCCAAAGAAAGCTCTATTTGTGGAAAAAATGGACGTAAATTTAGTGTGGGTAGTGCGCAATTGTCAGTTAAAGCGACGCAGTGCCGTATTGTGAAAAAATGGCCTGGTCAGGAAGCGGAAAAATCCTTCCGGTCCTTAAGTAGTTAAACTGCCCATTGCCCGAATTTTTTTTTTTTTAATGTAGTTTACTATTGCTTTAAGAGTGTACAACAAAGAGGTACTGAACAGAACCAGGCAGGTCCACTGTATCTATATCAGAAGCTTCATTTACAATGACCAAACCACTAGATAAGGGTTACATAAACCGTGTTAATTTATAAATAGTCACAAAGGATATAAACCATTTTGTGTGCACCAAATACCTTTGCAAACCCAGATATTACCTTCTAAAAGTAGTGATGACATCACCACTGTGCTGTACATAGTCTGTGCAGAGAGCAGAGTTGTGCAAGGGACCCAACAGGCTCCACCCACTACAGCCGGTCTGCAAAAAAACTATAGGCTGGGCGGTTACAAGACCAGTCACCGTGTACAAGAAGAGTCAGTAGCAGTGACTGGTCTGTATTGCAGGAAGCTCCTGTACAGAGACAAACAGTTGTTTTATGCTGAATTACTGCACAGATCTAAATGAAATGCACAAGATTCAATAATACATATGGCGGAATCACTCCCCCCCTTGGCCACAAATACTGCCAAATCTCAATTGCTAGCTATGGGACGGACAACCCACTGCCTCAGCTAGGCTGATTCCATTAAGATAGTCTGCTAGCAGGATTCGCCCATGTGACATCAGCCCTAAGGTGACATCAGCCCTAAGGTGACATCAGCCCTAAGGTGACATCAGCCCTAAGGTGACATCAGCCCTAAGGTGACTGTTTTTTCCATATTCTCTCCAGGTTTATGGCGGTGTAAAAAAAACTGCACTGAGTTTATCTACCACTAAAAATCATTTTTATTAGATTATTTCTGCAATCAAAATTTAGTGCAAACGAGTAGAAAACGGTTTAGTTTTGCTTAACATACAATAAATCTGGCAGAATTCAGAGCTGTAAACACTAATGGAGAGTTGCAGAAGAACAGACGATTTATTATAGACATTTGTTCAGACATCAGTCATATGATAGGAATAAATGAGGCAGGCAGTTTGAGGAAAGGATGGGTGCAGGTTAGACAACATTCCATGGAGGGCACAGGAGACAATGCTGGCAGAGCAGCTGCACATACTACCAATGCCAAGTCTGCGGAGTGTGAAATTCGGCCGAGGAAGGCTTGAAATAAAGGGCACAGCTTATATACTTCAATAGGATAGCCAAAGCTTCACATTCAAAAGGGTGTCTAGTTTTAAAGAGGTATTAAACTCCCAATCAAAATGTAATATATTGCAGCTTACAAATCATTATATGTGGTGGCTGCATTAGTTTTCTTTTCTTTTTTTCCTTTGTCCTCACTGTTTTCACCTGGTGATTTGGCCAGTAACACATCTGTATTAGTGCCTTCAATCTGGATGAAGGAGCAACATAGACACCTTTGGACACCAGCATTGCCAGTCTGGGGGGGGGGTTAGATGTATTAGTAGATTTAGATCACAAATTGAAGCCATACGTCTGCTAACACTTTATAAGCAAAAAAAAAAAAACTATCACATCTAAGAATTGGTAAAGCTGCCACAAAGGGGGTTTGCCTTCGGATATAAAACTAGGAATAAAACAAAATCAGTTAAAACCAGTTAGAAAGGAAAAGGTCATTTCTATGTGTCTTTGTATGCATTCAGCTTACAAAGCTGAAAGTTCTGTAACCAGAAAAAAGTTCTGTAATCAGACCCAGGAGAGCCATATACAATCATGCTGTAGACTGAACTAGAAAGAGAAAACTAAACAATTCCCTCATCCCCATTAAACAGTGTGGCTGGAGGAATCTTCACTGCCGGCTATTGTAATCAGGCAGCCACAGCACCAGCGGTTGTCTGAATACCTAAACAGAGTCTGCATTTGATAGAATTCAGTCCCCATTCACACCTGTACAATTTGGCATGCTAAATTGCAAACTATTGCCGGCAACGGCACTGTCCCAATTGGTACGACACTGACTTTGCGGCACTGCACCGATTTCCAAAAGTAGTTCCAGCTGGGGCGATTTCAATAAACATCTGTTCATGAACCCGCACTGATGTCTTTCAAATCGCCCCCAAACTCGCACTGAAATGTGGGTTTCAAATCGTGCGAGTTCAGTGAAAAAGAGGACTCAATGTGGGAAGTCTAGTGCCAAAGTCATAAAAAAAAAACTGGGAACATTTTCATTGCAACAAATTCAAGTCTTATATGGCGCTATTGTTAGTATAAATTCATAAACACTGCCATTAGTAATAAGAAAAGTGGAGGTAAATAAGACCTCTTCCATGCTGGAGCACATTGCTAATTATCATACAAATGTAATTATTGCATCACATCTTTGATACAATTTTGCAACAACATTTAAACTGATATTTACTACATTTCCATCACTCACTGACTTTTCCAATTAGCTACCTGCCTATAAAGCTTCACCACGTCACAGGAGAGATGATGGAGACAGTTCTATCAGAGGTATGACATATTCATATACAAAGACACTTTGAGATGTAGAAGACACTGACAACTTTAGAAGGTACTTTTCGGAGGTAAAGTGGACCTTCAGTCATTTTTTCAACTTTCCATCGATTAAATCTTCTGCCCTTGTTGTTTTAACTTTCGATAGTAAAACATTTTTTTTCTGCCAGTAAATACCTTATACAGCCCACTTCCTCTTGTCTGGTCATTAGCCTAGGCTTATGACATCATGCACAGCTCTCTCTCTCACTCTCCTAAGAGTTTTCCAGGAAGGAGGGGGGGATGAATCATAAAAGGGCCAATGAGATCTGCAGAGCTGGAGATGTGTGTGTGTGTCTGTGTAAATCCAGGAAGTGAACAGGCTTCAGCTGCCCACAGTTAAAATGGTTTCAGCCAGACTTAGTGGAGAAAGATTTCTGCAGCATATTTGGCAAGAACAGAATCACAGTATATATAAAATAATATGCAAAGTGGTTAGAGGGAAGCTTCAGAATGGAAAAGATGTTTTTATTACAAATTATGTGAGCAGACTGCAGTTCCTCTTTAAGAATGTATATTTAACCAGAGTTAAAGTGGAGGATCCTGCTCCTTTGCGGCATGCTAAACCGCATTGTGCTTGTGCAGTGACACTTGTCCCATTCTAAGTTATGTCCGCTAACGGACACAGACCTGTCATTTGTCTGCTCAGTGGACAGATTCCCAGCTGAGCAGGCAGATTCCACTTCGACAGATCCGCTCCAACTGAAAGGGGCCTAAAGCATTAACTAAAGTTTGGCTTCAACTTGTTAGAGTACCTAAATCTGCTAGTACATCTACAACTCCCCTCCCTCAGACTGACAATGCTGTTGTCCAAAGGTGCCCCCTGTGCTCATACATCCAGAGAGGGGACACTCTAATACAGGGGTATGTCTACCGGCCAGATCACCAGGTCAAAACAGAGGGAAAAAAGTCTAAAAAAAAGAAAAACTAATGTAGTCACCACATCTAATAATTGGTAAGCTGCAATATACAGTTAGATCTATATATATTTGGACAGGCACAATTTTTTTTCAGGTTTTTCCTAAAACATATTCAAGCTATAGTTATATAATGGATATGGACTGAACGTGCACACTCTCAGGTTTAATTTGAGGGTGTGTACAACCAAATCTGAGGAAAGGTTTAGGAATTACAGCTCTTAAAGTGGAACTTCCGCTTTAAGGAGTCCTAACCCCCTGACATGCCACATTTGGCATGTAATTTTTTTTTTTTGGCATGTCAATCTTCTGGGACATGTCACAGGTCCCAGAAGATTGCTCAGCCATTCAGGACAGCGCATGAGCAGTGCACAGCTGGGTGCCCACACTAGTGATGCCGGCGCCAGGGGAGAGGCAGGGGAGAGAACTGAGGCTTCAGGCGGCCGCATTGCTGGACCGTGGGACAGGTGAGTGTGTGTTTATTAAAAGTTAGCAGCTACACTTTTTGTAGCTGCTGACTTTTAATAAACTGAAAAACGAGTGGAACTCCGCTTTAAGAATAGCCGCCACCCCTTTTTCAAGGGACCAAAAGTATTGGACATTTGAATCAAAAGCTGTTTTTCATGGCCAGGTGTGGGTTACTCGTTCGTTATTTCTTCATCAATTAAGCAGTTAAAAGGTCTGGCGTTTATTCTAAGTGTGGTATTTGCATCTGGAATCTATTGCTGTGAACCTACATCATGCGTTCGAAGGAGCTGTTAAACAGGCCACTGTAAGGCTTCAAAAACGAAAAACAAATCCATCAGAGAGATAGCAGCAACATTAAGAGTGGCCAAATCAACAGTTTGGTACATTCTGAGGAAAGAAGAACGTGTACAGGTGAGCTCAGCAACATAAAAAGGCCTGGACATCCACGAAAGACAAGTGGTGGATGATCGCAGGATCCTCTACGGTAAAGAAAATCTCATTCACAACATCCAGACAAGTGAAGGACACTCTCCAGGAGGTGGGCGTATCATTGTCAAAGTCCACAATCAAGAGAAGACTTCACGAGAGAAAATACAGAGGGTTCACCACAAAGTGCAAACCATTTATAAACCTAAAGAATAGAAAAGCCAGATTAGACTTTGCCAAAAAACATCTAAAAAAGTCAGACCAATTCTGGAAAAGCAATCTTTGGACGGATGAAAGTAAGATTAATCTGTACCAGAATGATGGGAAGAAAAAGCGTGGAGAAGGCTTGGAACAGCTCATGATCCAAAGCACACAACCTCATCTATAAAACATGGTGGAGGCAGTATGATGGCATGGACATGCATCACTTCCAGGGGCACTGGGTCATTGGTGTTTATTGATGATGTGACATTAGACAGACTCAGAAGCTTTCTGCATTAGGCCCTATACTGGCCCTGACATCACCAAGATGACTGGCTGTTGTCTGTGAAGCTTCCAACACCTAAAGCGGTGTGTGGGAGAGAAAAACATGGAAACTCAACCTGTCCCTCTCACACACAGAGTGCTGGAGGCTTCACAGGGAGCAGACTGACACCCTGGGGGGCCAGGAGGGAGCAGTGAGGGCTGTCCAGATGTGTCAGATGTTGGAGAAAACTACATTGCTGTTACCGACAATACGTATTATGTATTGCCATACAAAGGCTGCATCACTAACTGTAAAACATTTCATCTATGTGAACAGCCTGAAAAAAGTGTTCCTTGACGACAGTGTCCCTTTCTGTGGGGACGGGAAAAGTCCTCCATTGCAGTGGGGCCGCCCCCGCACTGTGTGGGTTAGATGGCCAGACTGCTGGTTGGAAGCTGAACAGTGGGGACCTTGAGTGGAGAGTATGAACAAGTTTTGCTTTTGACTGCTGGTGATTGCCGTGTTGCATTTTTAGGTTCTTTTTTGGGGCTTTTCCTTGTAGCTTTTTAACGCATTTTTCTGCCACTTTTTAAATAGCCTTTCTTTTTCTTTGCTTCCTTCAGCTTAAAAATTACTTTCCGTAGAACTCATTGTGAGCCTTCTCATCTTTGAGCTTGCTGGAACTTAGACCAAGTGGAACTGGACTAAGTGGCGAGTTGAAAACCAGAGTTAGTGGAACTGGACTAAGTGGTTAGGTTAGTGGTAACTCAGAGTTAGGCTACTTTCACACTGAGGCGCTTTGCAGGTGCTAAAGTGCTAAAAAATAGTGCCTGCAAAGTGCCCTGAAAGAGCCGCTCAATGCACTCCAATGTGGAAGCCCTGAGGGCTTTCACACTGGAGCGGTGCGCTTGCAGGACGGTCAAAAAAGTCCCGAAAGCCGCATCTTTGCAGCGCTATAGTGTATTCACGGCTCCTAAAGCGCCCCTTCCCATTGAAAACAATGGGGCAGCGCTGCAAATCCTTTTTCAGCTGCTAGTGGAGGTTAAAAACGCACTGCTAGCGGCCGAATAGTGCCACTAAAACGGTGCTAAATATAGCGCCGCTTTACTGCGGCGCTCTCCCGCACCAGTGTGAAAGTAGCCTTAGTGGAACTGGACTAAGTGGCGAGTTGAAAACCAGAGTTAGTGGAACTGGACTAAGTGGTTAGGTTAGTGGTAACTCAGAGTTAGGCTACTTTCACACTGAGGCGCTTTGCAGGTGCTAAAGTGCTAAAAAATAGTGCCTGCAAAGTGCCCTGAAAGAGCCGCTCAATGCACTCCAATGTGGAAGCCCTGAGGGCTTTCACACTGGAGCGGTGCGCTTGCAGGACGGTCAAAAAAGTCCCGAAAGCCGCATCTTTGCAGCGCTATAGTGTATTCACGGCTCCTAAAGCGCCCCTTCCCATTGAAAACAATGGGGCAGCGCTGCAAATCCTTTTTCAGCTGCTAGTGGAGGTTAAAAACGCACTGCTAGCGGCCGAATAGTGCCACTAAAACGGTGCTAAATATAGCGCCGCTTTACTGCCGGCGCTCTCCCGCACCAGTGTGAAAGTAGCCTTAGTGGAACTGGACTAAGTGGTGAGTTAAAAACCAGAGTTAGTGGAACTGGACTAAGTGGTGAGTTGAAAACCAGAGTTGAAAAGGTTATAACAGGGGTCATGTACCTGTGTAGGGTGAGTGTGTACCTGTGTATTGTACGCACATGAGTGCCGCGAGTGCACGTGAGCTGTATGGAGTATTAGTGTCAGGTAGTACCTGTGTAATGTAAGTACCTGAGCATTGTCTGAGTAGTGTGTGTGGATCGTTAGTACTTGTGTATTGTGTGTGTGTGCACGTGGGTCTGCGAGCGCACGTGGGTCTGCGAGCACCTGTGTATTGTCTTGTTGAGTACCTGTGTATTGTCTTGTTGAGTATTAGTGTCAGGAAGCTAGTTATTTAAATTTGGACAGGGTATAATCCCCAAACCTCAATAAATTAGTAGGTACGATGCCCGGCGGGTGTGGAGATGCGGTGTACATTTTGCAGCATGTATGCATTCCTTGATCATCCGATTGAGGGCGAATACTGCTGTGCAAAATGTAAGCACGTTGTTTCCCTGGAAGCCCAGGTTCTGAATCTGGGGAAGCAACTGTCAGCACTAAGAAGACCCTCCATAGTAGAGGAGAGCTAGGAATGCACACGGCAGGTGCTAGCACAGAGGCAGGTGGAGACAAAGTGGTGCAGGCACTAGGAAAGAGCGGATGGGTGAAAATCCGGAAGGGTAGAGGGGGAAGTGCCAGGGAGGTCAATCCAGGGCTGCAGCATCCCAATTGGTGAAACCAGTCAGGGACCAGCACTGCTGGAACTGAGGGACTCTTCTAGCTGCTGGGGGAAGAACTCCTCCAGTGACAGTGGAGGGGAAGAAAAGGGAAAGTAAAGACAGATTCTGGTGGTAGGGGATTCAATTCTTAGAAGGACAGAGAGGGCAATCTGTAACAAAGACCTGAAGCGCCGAACTGTATGTTGTCTACCGGGCGCTCGGGTTCGGCACATCACAAATCTGGTGGACAGATTACTGGGAGGGGCTGGGGAAGACCGGCTGTCATGGTGCACGTTGGCACCAATGACAAAGTCAGAGGCCAATGGAGTGTCCTAAAGAACCATTTTAGAGACTTGGGAGATAAATTGAGGAAAAGGACCTCCAAGGTAGTATTCTCAGGAATACTACCGGTTCCTTGAGCCACACCAGAAAGGCAGAGGGAGATTAGGGAAGTAAACAAGTGGCTGAGGAGCTGGTGTAGTAAGGAGGGGTTTGGGTTCCTGGAGGACTGGGCCGACTTCTCATGGTGGATGGACTGCACCTAAATGAGGAGGGTACAGATCTGCTGGGAGTGAAGATGGCCGAAAAGTTAGAGGGGTTTTAAACTAGGCGACGGGGGTGGGCTGGGGGGGGGGGGGGGGATGAGTGAGGGCCCAGAGGTAGAGATAGTCAGCACGAAACATATTCCAGAGGGTAGTATTGGGGGCATTAGTGGTATGTTGACTAAAACACAAACCCAAGGTAAGTATAGTAACAAGTCCTAGTTGTAATCTCGGAACACCCAACAAGAGGATAGTATGCTACCGTTCTTAACTACGTGGCATGTTCACCAATGCCAGGAGCCTGGCGGACAAGATGGGAGAACTAGAGATACTGTTGTATGAGGAGGATTTGGATTTTGTGGGAATTTCAGATACCTGGTTCAACAGCTCTCATGATTGGCTGGCAACCATTCAAGGGTATACCCTTTATCGCAGGCATAGAGAGGGTAAAAAAGGGGGAGAGGTATGCCTATATAGCAAGAATAATGTACAAGTGAATGTGAGAGATGACATCACTGAGGGAGCTAGGGAGGAGGTGGAATCCTTATGGGTAGAGCTCCAGGGGATGAAGCTAAGGGGAAAATACCGGGAGTATGCTATATGCCCCCTAACCTAAGGGAGGAGGGGGGAGAAGGATCTCCTATCACAAGATGAATTAGCAGCAAGGATGGGAAGTGTTATCCTAATGGGGGATTTGAATTATCCAGACATAGACTGGGCAGAGGGAACCACGCATTCGTCTAAGGCTCGCCAGTTCCTAAATGTCTTGCAGGACAATTTCATGGTTCAGATGGTAGACGCACCAACTAGAAATAAAACCAACAATACAGACCTGATCACGGATGTGGAAATACGTAGGAAACAGTGATCACAGGTCAACTGGCTTCAATATAAATCACACAAATAGGAAACATAAGGGGAATACAAAGACACTGAATTTCAAAAGAGCCAACTTCCCTAAACTACAAACCCTAGAAGGCATGAATTGGGATAAAATCTTAGGAACAAAGAACACGGAGGAGAGATGGGTTTGCTTTAAGAGCATATTAAATACGGCATTAGCCAATGCATCCCATTGGGTGTGCATTTTAAAGAGCAAAAAGTCCTGGATAGCTTAACTCCAATGTAAAAATGCATATAAAAGAAAAAGAGAAGGCCTTTAAAAAATACAAGATCATCATCAGCATTCAGACTTTATAAAGAATGCAACAAGTAATGTAAGGGTGCAATTAGGGCAGCTAAGATAGAACATGAAAGATACATAGCGGAGGAGAGCAAAAAAAAAAATCAGAAGAAATTCTTTAAGTATGTAAACAGTAAAAAAAGGGAGGACAGACCATATTGGCCCCATAAAGAATGAAGGAGGACAACTGGTTACGAAGGATGGGGAGATGACGAAGGTATTGAATTTATTCTTCTCCTCAGTCTTCACGAGGGAATCGGGGGGCTTCAGTAACCAAAACTGCAGCGTTTATCCTCATGACACATCACAGGAAGCATCTACATAGTTAACAGAGGACAGAATTAAAATTAGACTTGTGAACTTAACATTAATAAATCTCTGGGACCAGATGGCTTGCATCTGAGGGTACTTCGGGAACTCAGTCAAGTAATTGCCAGACTAGTGTTGCTAATGTTTACTGACAGTCTACTGATTGGAAAGGTACGAGCTGATTGGAGAAAAGCCAATGTAGCACCGATATTTAAAAAAGGGCCCAAAATACATCCCTGGGAATTACAGACCAGTTAGCCTAACATCAATAGTTTGCAAGCTCTTGGAGGGGATGATAAGGGACTGTATACAACATTTTAGTAATGAGAACGGTATCATTAGCAGTAATCAGCATGGATTCATGAAGAATCGTTCTTGCCAAACCAATCTATTAACCTTCTATGAGGAGGTGAGTTGCCATCTAGATAAAGGAAGGCCCATAGACGTGATGCATGTGGATTTTGCAAAAGCATTTGACACAGTTCCCCATAAATATTTACTGTACAATATAAGGTTTGTTGGCATGGACCCTAGGGTGAGTACATGGATTGAAAACTGGCTACAAGGGTGAGTTCAGAGGGTGGTGATAAATGGGGAGTACTCGGAATAGTCAGAGGTGGGTAGTGGGGTCCCCCAGGGTTCTGTGCTGGGACCAATCCCATTTAATTTGTTCATAAACTACCTGGAGGATGGGGTAAACAGTTCAATCTCTGTATTTGCAGATGATAACAAGCTAAGCAGGGCAATAACTTCTCCGTAGGATGTGGAAACCTTGCAAAAAGATCTGAACAAATTAATGGGGTGGGCAACTAAATGGCAAATGAGGGTTAATATAGAAAAATGTAAAAATGCATTTGGGTGGCAAAAATATGAATGCAATCTATAAACTGGGGGGAGAACCTCTGGGGGAATCTAGGATGGAAAAATAACCTGGGGGTCCTAGTAGATGATAGGCTCAGCAATTGCAATGCCAAGCTGCTGCTAACAAAGCAAACAGAATATTGGCATGCATTAAAAAGGGGATCAACTCCAGAGATAAAACGATAATTCTCCCGCTCTACAAGACTCTGGTCCAGCCGCACCTAGAGTATGCTGTTCAGTTCTGGGCACCAGTCCTCAGGAAGGATGTACTGGAAATGGAACAAGTACAAAGAAGGGCAACAAAGCTAATAAAGGGTTTGGAGGATTAGTTATGAGGAAAGGTTGTGAGCACTGAACTTATTCTCTCTAGAGAAGAGACGCTTGAGAGGGGATACGATTTCAATTTACAAATACCATACTGGTGACCCCACAATAGGGATAAAAAATTTTTGCGGAAGGGAATTTAACAAGACACGTGGCCACTCATTAAAATTAGAAGAAAAGAGGTTTAACCTTAAACTACGTAGAGGGTTCTTTACTGTAAGAGCGGCAAGGATGTGGAATTCCCTTCCACAGGCGGTGGTCTCATCGGGGGGCATCGATAGTTTCGAAAAACTATTAGATAAGCACCTGAACGACCACAACATACAGGGATATACAATGTAATACTGACATATAATCACACACATAGGTTGGACTTGATGGACTTGTGTCTATTTTCAACCTCACCTACTATGTAAAACTATGCTCGTTTGGGTCTCAGTACTGTACTGGAAAATGTACTCGCCTGATCCCCATTCCCCTGGCAGCCAGCGCTCTCCTCTTCTCCCCTATGTTCTGATGGTGGACTGTCCCTTCCACTGCCACCTCACATCCAGTGCAGGGCCCTGCATTGTACTTTATGATGTCAGAGGACCTTTGACCGTGAGCACAGGGAAGAGGAGGCTACAGGGACTGGTCTAGCAGCACGAACAGAGCTGAGCGGAGGATCGGGTAAGTAAAAGTGTTTTTTTCCGGTCCCCTAGACCTAAACGAGCATTTGACTCTTGCAGTGTGGGGGCAGGTACACTGCAAGGGAGAACTTTTGCTTTTCCCGGAGTTCAGGTTTAGGGACAGTAACTGTAAACCATAGGACATATGGTCCAAACAATTTAAAGTGGAACTTCACTCTCCCAATCAACATTGATTTTTAATTCTCATGCTGTTAGCATTAGTAAATAAAGAGGAAATATATCATATTTAATTGTTATAAAATTTTTAATTTTTAATTTCTTCAGTTATTGCCTGGTTTCTTGCTTAGGCAAATTACCGTATTTATCGGCGTATAACACGCACATTCATTTTAAGAGGGAAGTTTCAGGAAAAAAACTTAAATTTTAAATAAGGAACTTTGAAGCAAAATAAGGGTCAGTGCCCATCTGCAGCCTCACCATTGCCATCAATGCCCATCTGCAGCCTCACAAGTGCCATCAATGCAGCAACCTCACCATTGCCATCAATGCAGCAGCCTCGCCATTACCTTCAATGCAGCAGCCTCGCCAATGCCATCAGTGCAGACTGATCGATGCCCATCTGCAGCCTAGAGGGGACAGGGAGGGGGGCGGGACGAGCGCCGACAGATTACATACAGTGAGAATCTCCTATGATAGACAGAACAGTAGTCCAATGGCAGCCCAGGAGATGGGACTTCTTATTACAGAGGCCGCCAAGTAAATAGAGGATTCTCACTGTATGTAACCTGACGGAGCTCGTCCCACCCCCTCCCTGTCCCCTTCGAGGCAGCTAAAATTGAAGTATTGGCATATAACACGCACACGCTATTTGCACCCGATTTTCATGGTGAAAAAGTGAGAGTGTTATACGACAATAAATACAGTATGTCATACATCCCAGGAGCCTTCAGGAGGAAGAGGAGAGGTTTTCTTAAACACACTCTCCTGCATCCATGCCTGTGATAAGGGCAGATGGATTCTAGTAAATAAATGCTACAAGAATCATTTGACCTTACTCAAGATTGCCATGGCTAGAAATGCTAGGGGGAACATGGAGACATGGAAGGGGGTGTTTGCATTGAATATTAACCACCTGACCTCTGGAAGATTTAGCCCCCCCCCCCCTTATGACCATGGCATTGCATTACTTTAACTGACAATTGCTTGGTCATGCAACACTGTACTCAAAAAATGTAAGTTCTTTTTTCCCCACCAGTGGAGCTTTCTTTTGGTAGTATGTGATCAGACCTCTGCGTTTGTTTTTTTTTTGCACTATAAAAAAAAAAAAACTGACTATTTTGAAAAAGAAACAATATTACTTACTTTCTGCCTTTAAAAAAAAAAATCTAACATAAAAAAATTGAAAAAAAATCAAATTACTTCGTAAATTTAGGCCAATATGTATTCTGCTTCATATTTTTGGTCAAAAAAATCCCAATAAGCGTATATTGACTGGTTTGCACAAAAGTTATATGGTCTACAAACTATGGGATATTTTTATTGATTTTTGCTAGTAATGGCGGTGATCTGCGACTTATAGCAGGACTCCGATATTGCACCAGACATACTGGCACTGACAACTTGACACTTTTTGGGAACCAGTGACACCAATACAGTGATCAATGCTAAAAATATACACTGTCACTGTACTAATGACAGTAACTGGGAAGAGGTTAACATCAGGGTTGATGAAAGGGTTAAATGTGGCCTAACCAGTGTTTACAATACTGTGTGAGGTGCTTTTACTAGGGGAAGAGATGGAATTTATTCCTTGCTTTGCAGGGACAAAACTCCATCCCGTCCCTTCTGTCAGAATGGGGATCTGCCTTGAATATATAGGCAGATCGCTGTTCTGTATCCCTGCCTGCCGACTGCCAGGTGCTTGAGCTGCCGATCGACTTCCGCTGTGTGTAAACAGAAGTGTCAGATCAAATATATATATATAACAAACTGCTATAGGGTGGACCTGAAGTGGTTAAAAATTAATTTTTTTTGGTGCTCAGATACAGTAAAGAACTGGTTGTAAACCCTTACATATACCCAGTGAAGTGACTGGCTTCAGGTAATACACAAAAGATTAAACAGATCCTCCTACATAAGTTGTATCTGTTTATCTGCAGTATTGTCGTCTCTACATCTGTTCAACGTGCAGAATTTATAAAGCTTGTCTGAACTGTCAGAAAAAAGGGGGGAAAAAAGCTGAAATTACACTCTGCAGAGCTCAGTGGGGAGAGCTCTGAGAGCCGAACAGAGGGAAGGGATACTCCCCTTCACACTGCACAGCTGAGGCCATCAATCAGCTGGAGATCCCTCCCGTCACCATTTTTCTCTTGGTGTCAGGAAAACGTGTCAAAAGTGATTCATGCTAATAGCAGAGGTACAACACAGCAGACAGAAATGACACGTTGTGCTCTTAATTGAGACAAGGACACACTATAGAGGGATATGCTTTGTTCATATTTCATGTCTGGGGTTTACAACCACTTTAACCCAGAGACCTACTGGATCTCATTCATTGAGAAACGGAGTATAAAGAACTGAAAGATCGAAACCTGCACTTAAAAAAAAAAAAAATGACATTTTGGGTCTGATTGCTGGATGTGGGAAAGAAATAGAACTTTTTCTGCTGTATATTCCACCAAACAGCTTTTTTTATAAAATACCATTTTTCCTGACAATCTAAAACAAACACACACAAAAAAATACTGCATCATGGCATCATCCCTATATAGGCCGTATGAATGTCACCTCATTGTTATTAGTGAAAGGAAAAATACTCCGCTGCAATCAAATGTTGGCCAGCACAGCAGCTCATATTGTTGGCTAAGCAGCCCTGTAAAGCCAGGTCTAACGTAGGGATTTTTTTTGTGCTGCGAGGACTGAATCACTAACACAAATGGGAGAAATTCAGCTGACTTCAAGTTCCCCCGAGGAGTAATTTTCCACTTGCTAAAGTTTGAGTATATATATTACTATGACGAACCCAGATTCAGCTTATTTAGTAAAGCAGGACAAGGAGAAGCAATTCATGGACCAACCAGGTGTAGGCTTGCTGAAAATCGCATTTTTGTAGGCGTTTATTGGTTGCTATGGGTTCACTAGATGAAGGAGTCGTACCCACCTTATCTTTGCCAATCTCTCCCACATTAAATAAATTCCTCCGTACATTCAAGGAGCCCCCAACATCCCCCCCCCCCCCCGGGCAGATCTTTATTACTCAAGCAAAACTTTATCAGTGATTGCTGACTTGCGAAGGAAACTGCTTTGTGCAGGCTCATCTAAGGTGCAATGCTTCTTATATGCAATGATCAAAATCAGCACAAGAGATATCGCAGAGAAAAAAAAAATACATAAAGAAAGCACTGCTGCAATACATTTTATTGAACAAGATAAATGAAGCACAATGTATTCGGGGGGGCAGGAACTGCGAGGAGATGCATTGAAACCATATCTCAGCCTGGAATTGATGATGTTGTTTTCAACTCACACTTGACACTACATACAGCAGTGCAGCAATTTGTAAAAAGTCAGAGCAGAAGATAGTAGGGAGAAGGGAGAACGGAGAAGGGCGAAGGGAGTAAGGAGCAAGGAGAAGGGAGCAAAGAGAAGGAAGTAGGGAGCAGCGAGAAGGGAGAAGGGAGTAAGGAGCAGGGAGTAAGGAGCAGGGAGCAAGGAGAAGGGAGCAAGGAGTAAAGAGAAGATAGAAGGGAGAAGCGAGAAGGGAGTA
This sequence comes from Aquarana catesbeiana, assembly GCF_042186555.1. Classification (NCBI taxonomy): domain Eukaryota; kingdom Metazoa; phylum Chordata; class Amphibia; order Anura; family Ranidae; genus Aquarana; species Aquarana catesbeiana. The sequence goes on along the minus strand of NC_133324.1, from coordinate 825,050,595 downwards.
AGGATCAGGGAGAAGGGAGCAAGGAGCAGGGAGCAGGGAGCAAGGAGCAGGGAGCAAGGAGCAGGGAGCAAGGAGCAGGGAGCAAGGAGCAGGGAGCAAGGAGCAAGGAGCAGGGAGCAAGGAGCAGGGAGCAAGGAACAAGGAGCAGGGAACAAGGAGCAGGGAACAAGGAGAAGGGAGTAAGGAGAAGGGAGAAAGAAGCAGGTAGTAAGGAGAAGGGAGTAAGGAGAAGGGAGTAAGGAGAAGGGAGTAAGGAGAAGGGAGTAAGGAGAAGGGAGTAAGGAGAAGGGAGTAAGGAGAAGGGAGCAAGGAGCAGGTAGTAAGGAGAAGGGAGTAAGGAGCAGGTAGTAAGGAGAAGGGAGTAAGGAGAAGGGAGTAAGGAGAAGGGAGTAAGGAGAAGGGAGTAAGGAGCAGGTAGTAAGGAGAAGGGAGTAGGGAGAAGGGAGTAGGGAGCACCCCCCCCATATTATTTATGGGCATTCACCGCTAGGCACAGGCAACCAAATTTGTTATTAAAGAACATTTTGTGCTGGCAAAAGTATGTTACATTCATATGACTCTACAGACCGTGGCTTGTCTGGAGCAGAGAAGCAATGCAACAAGAAAATAGCTATATTTGTAACATGGCTCACTTGACGTAGGATCCTTCTTCGCAGCTTTCTGCTCCAAGCAAAGGAATTTCACAAGATTACTGCTTATGCAAACACAGCCAGGAAGCCAGAAGCAGGCAGCATGCAATACAGTACAATTATGGAGAAATAATACTTACAGCTACTGCTCCAGGACTTCAGCAGAGACTTTATGCTAATCTCAAAAAACACCGAATCCTGTAAACTCAACATTATGCCTGTGGCAGCTGTGGTTACCCAGTAGTTTGGGGCGGTCAGCTTTGTCAAAGTGTTTCTCAAAGGCAGAGAAGTCCTGGCCTCCCGTGTCGCTGCTTCATTACCATGCAGTAGTCTCTCAGTGACGCACGGATATGGGAAAATTGCAGTTCAATGCAGAAGGACTGGATAGTACGAAGGTGGGGGGGTTGTGGAAACAAGAGGGGGAAAAAAGCCTCAAGTTTGCTGTCAGGAAGGTCTCAAGGACATATTCACCTCTTCTGCAGTGGAAACATCATGACCCCCCTTATGGAAAGAGCCCACAGCATGATTTCACTTGGCTGCAGATTTGTTAGTAAACAGACCTGGAGAGAGCGGACCAGGAAGCCCACAAGCGTTCTCCCCGGCTCCCGGATCCACTCGGGAAGAGAACTAGTTTAAGAAATGTCACAGCCTGGGCTCATGTGTCCTTCATAGCAGCTGCTCACAAACACTTGCGCGTTGCTCTCTTGCAGAAGCCCTTCCTGTGGCATTCTTTCCAGGCTCCACACACCCTGTCACTGAGCTCTACTCTCGGCATGTGCTGTGACGGTGCAGAGCACAGCAGCCTGCCTAATGCACTTGAGATGCTGCTGCTGGTTAATGGAAGGGGAGGGTGATGTCATGAAACGCTCAGGCTCCACGACTTTGGATCAGCAGCTCTTAGATATTGCTCAGCTCCTTGCAAAGTGTCTGTTTCAGCTTCTCATGAATGGCTTTTGATGTCTGCTATCCCACTCAGGAGCATGATAAGAAGGATGGGACTGTTCAAGGCTCTGTTCACTACACAGCAAATCAATTCTGGCCACTTTACAACACATACTTACTGTAAAGAAAAAATGCACTTAAAGCATCTATGGCGACATGCTTATACAATCAGAAATATGGCAAGTCTTTAGCCTGAACTGCACGTTAAAGCGGAGCTCCAGCCCCCCACCAAAAAATATAAAGTCAGCAGCTACAAATACTGTAGCTGCTAACTTTGAATTTTAAGACACACCTATCCAGGGATGAAGCGATGATGTCGGCACACCAACTGATTTTTCAATTGGCTTTCGAGTGCTGCTGCCGCCATTCCTTGGAAGGGAAACCAGTGGCTTCACAGTCGGTTTCCTACTGCACATGTGCGAAGCACGCTGCGCTTTTTGAATAGCCTGGCGGTGGTGGAAGGAGGAGGGGGGCCAAACTTCCAGGGGACCTCACCACGACGAGGTCTCCCGGGAAGGGGGGGGGGGGGGCGTTACCTGTCAAAAACAGATACCCAACCCCCCTCCCACTGCATGGAATTCACAATCTTTAGATCCCTTTCACACTGAAGGTGTTTTTCAGGCACTTTAGCGCTAGAAATAGCACCTGAAAAACCTCCTCCCATGCCTCCCCAGTGTGAAAGCCTGAGTGCTTTCATACTGGGGCTGTGTGCTTGCGGGACGTTACAAAAAGTACTACAAGCCGCATCCTTGGGGCGTTTTGGGAGCGCTGTATACAGCGTTTCAAAACCGCCCCTGCCCATTGAAATGCATGAGCAGCGATTCAGAAGTGCCTGAAAAGCGCCGCAACACGGGCACTTTTAACCCTTTCTTCAGCCACTAGAGGGGGTTAAAAGCGCCCCGCTAGCGCCCAAAAAGCTCCAGTGTGAAAGTACCCTTAGTAATGCAAGGTTGGAGCTAAATTATCCAGCCTAAATGTACACATGGGGGGGGGGCGATTTACTAAACACTGGAGCACTCAGAATTTGCTGCAGCTGTGCATGGTAGACAATCAGCTTCTAACTCCAGCTTGTTCAATTAAAGTGTTACTAAACCCACAACAGTAAGGCCCCTTTCACACCGAGGCGTCGGCGGTAAAGAGCTGCTATTTTTAGTGGCACTTTACCATCGTTTTTCTGGAGGTTTTCGGCTGCTAGCGGGGCGCTTTTAACCCTCGCTATCCACCAAAAAGGGTTATAATGACTCATTGATTCCAATGGGCGCTTTAGGAGTGGTGTATACACCGCTCCTTAACCGTCCAAAGATGCTGCTTGCAGGAGTTTTTTTTAACGTCCTGCCAGTGCATCGCCTCAGTGTGAAAGCACCAAAAGCGCCTGAAAAAATGCCTCAGCGTGAAAGGGGTCTGAAAATCACTCTGTTTATGCAGTGAAGCATGCTGGCAGCTGATGCAGAGCTGCACCAGATTTTGCACTCACCAGTTTTAGTAAATCTCCTCCACGTTCCACCAGGTTACAGGGTTTTGTTCTGAAAGGCTTCATCTGATCAGCCATGATTTTTCCTTATCTAATGAACGCTGTAAGGTCATTCAGTAGGTCACATAAGGAAAATGCTGTCACTAGAATCTAGATCTAAAATACTGAGGGAACATCTCATTCGAACCATGTCCATTGAGCTGTGTTGATCTGCATAGATCAATGCAAGGGCACATAGAAAACAATTGTTTCCTATCAGCCCTGTTCACAGCATGCATTTGTGGTGCTATGCGCTGCATAATGAGCCCCCCTCCCAAAGGAGGCTCCCCCTGTCTTTTAGAACTGGATGTTCTTATGTGCAGCATTGGTTTTAAACACTGGACCACAAAGGAAAGTAAACCTGTGTACAGCTGCATCCTGGTATTGCCCTCTATAGGTGGCTGCACGCACCAGCTGTGGCTCCCAGAAAAGATTTTACGCAGGTTCTACATGCTCTTGCACACTGTATGGCCCCTTTGAAGCTACATGCATGAGTTAATAGACACAATTTTATGCAGAGCAGTAATGCACTGAATGTTGATTACAGTGTCAGTAAAGTTAAAAAACAGTGCGATTCCATTAATCACGCTACCCCTACACAACACACATCAGCACGCATGTGTTTCAGAGTTTCGAACCAAGCATGACCGGCCTAAAGATCTAATTGTTCTCCATTCTGTGCAAACATGGCAGTGTCATAGCACATCAGTAAAGTCAGAATATGCCACATGATACCCATGCGTCAGTTGTAGTTTATGCTAGGATATTTCAGGTACTTTTAAAGCACCAATTTACACAGCACTTTACACATATTTATTATACATTCACATCAGTCCCTGCCTTCAAGGCATACAATCCAAAGTCCTTAACTCACATTCATAGGATGCATGGGCGCCTCCTCCCCTTTCCATTGCCGCCGCCACCTCCTATACATGCATCCGGCCCCTTTCAGGGCGCCAGACGCATTAATTACAGAGGCTGGAGTTTTTATTTTTTTTAAAGTACCCGTATAGAGCCAGAGGCTCTAATAGGCTCCAAAATAGGGTGGACGCAGAGCATTGTGCTCAGAGCCCACCCAGGTGTGTTAGAATTAGGGATGCACCGAAATTTCGGCCGCCAAAACATATCGGCTGAAAATGGACTTTTCAGCAATTTACCGAAAGAGAAAAATGGACGATAATGGAGCCGAAAATGGGACGGGGCCGGGGCTCCGCCCCCACCCCTGGTGCCACCCATTACGGGGGTGTCCTATAGCGCAGAAGAGAGAGGAGAGCCGGCGCCTGGTTGATTAGAGCGCCAAGAACATAACAGCTTTCATTTCAATAGTTGTGTTTTCCCCGCCGCGCGTCGTCACATACATCCCCTCTCCCTTGTCTGGGGAACTTTGATAGGCAGATCACCTGTCCCAGTATTGGACGGGTAATCTGTCTATCAAAGTGCCCAGACAAAGGGGAGGGGCTGTATGTGACAGCGCGCGGCGAGGAACACACAGCTATTGAAATGAAAGCCATTATGTTCCCAGCGCTCTAATCAACCAGGCGGCTGCGGATCTCCTCTCTCTTCCCCTGCACAGGCTGGCTGCACTGGGGACACAGGCTGGATAACTGGCTGCACTGGGGACACAGGCTGGCTAACTGGCTGCACTGGGGACACAGGCTGGCTAACTGGCTGCACTGGGGACACAGGCTGGCTAACTGGCTGCACTGGGGACACAGGCTGGCTAACTGGCTGCACTGGGGACACAGGCTGGCTAACTGGCTGCACTGGGGAAACAGGCTGGCTAACTGGCTGCACTGGGGACACAGGCTGGCTAACTGGCTGCACTGGGGACACAGGCTGGCTGGCTGGCTGGCTGCACTGGGGACACAGGCTGGCTGGCTGGCTGGCTGGCTGGCTGCACTGGGGACACAGGCTGGCTGGCTGGCTGCACTGGGGACACAGGCTGGCTGGCTGGCTGCACTGGGGACACAGGCTGGCTGGCTGGCTGCACTGGGGACACAGGCTGGCTGGCTGGCTGCACTGGGGACACAGGCTGGCTGGCTGCACTGGGGAACACAGGCTGGCTGGCTGCACTGGGGACACATTGGTGAGGCTGCATTGATCTCCTGTACCATGTCCGCAGTCTCTGACCATCTCCTGTACCATGTCCCCAATCTCTGACCATCTCCTGTACCATGTCCCCAGTCTCTGACCATCTCCTGTACCATGTCCCCAGTCTCTGACCATCTCCTGTACCATGTCCCCAGTCTCTGACCATCTCCTGTACCATGTCCCCAGTCTCTGACCATCTCCTGTACCATGTCCCCAGTCTCTGACCATCTCATGTACCATGTCCCCAGTCTCTGACCATCTCATGTACCATGTCTGCAGTCTCTGACCATCTCATGTACCATGTCCCCAGTCTCTGACCATCTCATGTAACATGTCCCCAGTCTCTGACCATCTCCTTTATAAAAATTTTTTTTTAAAAATAAGTTTTGGTATCGGTCATTCTCGGTATCGGTTTTCGGCCTAGTGTATTTTTCATTTTCGGTATCAGTTTCGGCACCAAAAAACCCATTCGGTGCACCCCTAGTTAGAATAGCGAATGAATATTCACTATTCTAACAATGAATTGCCTCTCCGCCAATCAGGAAGCGCGGGTGTGAAACGCTTTTCCCGATTGGCCGAAAGGAGAAGCGTTCTGATTGGCCGCCGAGGAGGAGGTCGCATTTGCACTGTTTGCCACCCCCCACTGTACTAGGGCCAATTTAGACAGGAGCCAATTAACCTACCAGCATGTTTTTGAAGTGTGGAAGGAAACTGGAGTGGAAATACACACAGGCACACCTCTAAACATTTACCATTTTAAACTGCCTGCAGTTACAGTTACCCCTCCTTTCACAGGGTAGTATGTGGGTTTTGGGTGTTGATCAAATGTCTGTTGCCAGCGCCACCCATCTTCATCAAGTCACTGATGAGGAAAGCAATCAGATTCCATGATGTCTGTAATGCCCGGTACACACGATCAGAAAATCGTACGGAAAATACTGATTTCGGAGCGATCGTACGCTGATTGTTAGTACAGAGCTTTTGAGAGCTGATCAGGATAGTTCATCTAATATTATTTGATCGGACATGCGCGACATTGTTTTTCGTACGATTTTCGTTTAATCAGTACTGCTGTCGTTCGAAAAAGGCAATACAAATGCATTACAACACATGACATCACTTCCGAATTTTTATTCCATCGTATGTGAATTTTCGTGACTTTAGTAAACTCAGATTCGATCCGAGATTAGCATGCAAAAAAAACCCTGGACGATCATTCGTCCGATAATCTCATTGTGTGTACCGGACATAAACCACAGTCAGCAGTACAAGAGGCAATAGGCTTCTCTGTCTACTACTGACCTGCTGTATGTCAAGTACTTCTGGATGACGCCTATGGTTGTCTCTGTACTTGAACTCTTAACAGCCTAATGTCAATCAAAACTCCTGAAAGGTGTGTGTACAAGGGAAGCATGTACTGAAAAAAAAAAACAGATTTTCAAATTTACATATTCTACATCAGGGAATAATAGAAAAGCTCTAAAATTAAAAACCATCTAATAATGATATCTTTGTTCTGTTTCTAACATTTTTCACTATGGTATCTAAGTCTGCTAATATAGGTTTTTAATGGGTAATCTGCAGCAATTAAACGGCCTCAGTAGGTTACCCATGGTCTTTATTAGCTCCCACGCTAAGGCTAGCAGTTTATATAAAACACGCTCAGTCATCAGGACTTGAGAGAATGAATGCTCAGACATATAATAAAATGATCTCTGAGGCTCCGGCTGAACATCATGGTTCTTACTGCTTCATTACCAGCTGCTGTCAGACAACTGTCCTTTACTACAACAATGATTCTTGTACTCGTCTTCTCCGACTAAGTGCTCTCTACAAGGCAACTTAGAAAAGGAAAGGGCAAAAGGGGACAGCAAACTTCCCCTAATTACTGTCAGGTGTATATTTTCCAAAAAAGATGACAATGTACTAAAAAATTCAATTATTCAGAATGCAGGCAGTGCTTAGCTGTCAGAGAACAACTTGAAAACTGAATTGAGGCAATGTATCCAGCAACAGGGAATTTGGCATATCCATAGAAGCAAATCAAAACCTTTTTTTTTTTTTTTTTTTTTTTTTAGAAAGCTCCAACTGTAGAAAGCCATGGGTTTTATGGAGTACCCAATTTTGCACATCATCACCCTTTGTAAAATGCAGTCTGTATTAATCTGGGATCGAGACTGCGAGTGACATGAAACCACAAAGAGCTGAATGTGGCATTCTTTTAGGACTCATTCATACAAATGTGATCAAAAACTGGATATTATCTATAGGACTCAATATTTTAATAGCACTCTCCACAAAGAAAATGGAATTCTTCCAAAATGCCTTTCATTGGGACCAGGGGAAGAATAAATGCTTCATATTGCAATTGGCGAACATACTGAAAATGATTTAATAAAGGCAAATAGGCTGTTCATTTTGTAGGAGAAGTTGCACCTTATGAGGAATTTGCCCCAGAGCTTAGTGAATACCCAAACACAAGCAAGGAAAATAAAAAATAAAAAAATCAGCAGAGCTGCACCACATCCACTACGCTTTGGGGAAAATTCCCCTGCAAATGAACAGTATACTTGCCTTTAGTAACTCAACTCCACTATTAATAATACCATTGCTCAAAAAAACAAAACAACAACAACAACATGGACACATAAAACTCAACAAATCCATTTACTTTAGCCAGGTAAATCAGACTTAAAAAAATTCTTGTGAAAGAAGTCATACTGGTTAATGGTAGATACAAAACCGTAGAGAGCAATAGGCTGATTTATTTATAAGGATACTGATCACAAACAGATTAATGGGTACCCCTGTTTTCTAAAAATCATAGGGAACCTGCATGAACTCTATGGCAGCAGTCCCCAACCTCCCTGGCACCAGGGACTGGCCTGGTTGGTGCTGACTCTTACCTTGGGGGGGTGGGGATGTTATGTGTAGCCGTGTCACCTCCAGGCCGGTGTTCTGTCAAAACACCCAACTCGTCGAAAACTCCAACCACGTAATTTCCGGTGACTCTCCAGCATCAGTAATTGGAGGTTTGCACGAGTTTGCGGTTTTGACAACACCGGCAGGGTATACACTACGGTACACAATATAATACGGAAAGGTTTCTTCACAGTAAGAGCTGTGAAAACGTGGAATAGACTCCCTCCAGAGGTAGTTCTGGCCAGCTCAGTAGATTGCTTTAAGAAACATTTATAGGTAAAGTTGATTCAGGAAAAATCCAATTGCCTCTCTGGGATCAGGAAGGAGTTTTTTCCCCTGCTGTAGCAAATTGGATCCTGCTTTGCTGGGGGGTTTTCGCCTTCCTCTGGATCAACTGTGGGTATAGGATTGGAATATGGGATTGTATGATATTTTTTATTTATTTTTATGGTTGAACTGGTTGGACTTGTGTCTTTTTTCAACCTGATTACCTATGTAACTATGTAATAATGAGCGACATTGTTAGTCCGCATGCTAGTAACCAACAACATGGCCGCCTCCAAGGCGGCGACAACTTTTTCCTCCTTAGCTGCTTGCTCTGTCAAAACAGCCAACTCGTCGTGTACTGTAGTGTATATCCTGCTGGCGTTGTGTCAAAACAGCCAAGTCGTCAAAATCTCCATTTACTGATGCTGGAAAGTAACAGGAAGTGACATGGCTGGAGATTTCGATGAGTTGGCTATTTTGACAGAGCACCAGCCCAGCTTTCCTCCCTCCTCTTCTCCCCTTTTTCTCTCCATAGGGAAGGCGACCACAGAGAGGGAGTAGTGGTGCTAGGAGAAGGGGAGCGGGCGCCCTCTGGTGGTGGGAGGGTGGCAGTGCAAGTTGTTCTAGCTAGCTCGCCTGCCGCTTAACCCCAGCCTGGACCCCAACAGGCCACAGACCGACACCAGTGAGGGGTTGAGGATCCCTGCTCTATGGGGTTGATTTGCTAACGGCTAATAGGCTGTTCCTTTTGCAATGCATGTTGCATTTTCAAGGTAAAATTTCCCCAGATCTTAGTGAATGTGGTGAAGCTCTGCTGATTTCCAAGATCCAATCATATGCAAGCAAAAATGCTGTTTTTTGAATTTTTTTAATTATTTTGCTGGCATCTGATTGGGTACGCTTTGCTAAGTAGTTTCACCACATTCACTAAGCACTGGGGTAAGGTTATCTCAGGATCTATAGCAATGGTATTTACAATTAGTGCCTAGAATGTCCTTACTTTAACTCACATCTAAGTTTGCATCAATCATAAATGCATGCATGAAAGACCTTTCATACACAATACAGCAACAGACATTTTTATCTTTTTCACGCACCATAAAAAACAAATCAGCACAGACAGGGTACATAGCTACATTAAAGCTCAACTCCGGGCACAAAAATAAGTACTCACTATAAAAATCTTTCCTCTGTGGGTTCTTTGAGGGACACAGTTCTTCTTTAGGTAATCACTGACTGATGGCAATTTACCCATTTGTTAATTATCTAAAGCAGAGCGGCATCCTCCAATGAACAAAAAAAGAACACTTTTATTCAAATATATTCTTCAATAGCTACAAAAGATATAAATCCACTTTCTCATTGCAAAAGTAGTGGTGACATCACTGTGATTGTACATGTGCAGAGAGCAGAGCTGTGGGAGAGACCAAGCAGGCTCCACCCACTATAGGCTGCTGCAGAAAACCACAGTAGGCGGCGGGGACAAGACCAGTCACCCTGCACAGCTATAGAGAGCAGCAGTGACTGGTCTTTATTACAGGAAGCTCCTGCACAGAAGTAAAGTTTCACATTGGATTTCTGCACTGATCTGAAGAAAATACACAAAGAACACCCAGATTCAAGTAAGAAAACACATGACTCTTGTTAACCGCTTGCCGACCAGCCGTCGTCATACGGCGGCAGGTCGGCACGATCCCGCGAGCCGTCATAGCTATACGTCGGTTCTTTTAAGTGGGATAGCGCTGCATTTGGTGGGTGCTGATGCTCATGGCCGACGGAGGCGATGACGGGCACGAGAAGGCAGAACAGGGACGTGTGTGTGTAAACACACAAATCCCGGTTCTGTGAGGAGAGACAGATCACGAGTTCCTAATAGCTAGGAACCACGATCTGTCATTTCCTCTAGGTCAGTCCCCTCCCCCTACAATTAGAAACACACACAGGGAACACAGTTAACCCCTTGATCGCCCCCTAGTGTTAACCCCTTCCCTGCCAGTGACATTTTTACAGTAATCAGTGCATTTTTATAAAATAAAAAATAAATTTCGCGCAATATTAAGTGAAAAATAAAAAATAAAAATAATAGGAATATAGTGTATATAAATATATTGTGGAACACTGTTATCTATTAAGTGGTAGTGTTAAAATCTCTCTTATATACTATAATGATCGCTACTTTTACTCAAAAAAGTGAGGCTTAAATAGCAATAAATACTGAAATACTCCTCATACCACCCTATAACTAGCATGCATAAATAGATAATGACATAATGCATAAAAATTCGTGCATAAAAATATTTCCAGTATGTAAAACGTATATGGTCTTCTAAAATCCACAATCAAAAAACTGTGCAATAAATCATATGTGCAACCTTAAAAGATATACATTCCAATTTATGTGAAAAGTCCGTTTTGTTGCTGCAATTGTTTGTAGATATTCTAGTGCCAAAGTGATTAAGATAAAAATAGGTGAATATTTATATATAAAAACCAACTGTGAATAGTTCTTCTGATATTGAAAAGTATAATGTAGTAAAAATCTATCTTTCTGCTGCTGGTGTCTCTCAATATGGTCTCACAGAACTCTCACCTTGCATTAGTAGTAATCAGGCATTCAGTAATATGTCTTTAAGGTGTGGGAGTGGTCTCTGGCAGCTTTCTCTTTCTATGTTTTTTTCTCTCCTCCAACGTTCCCTCTCTGCAGCTCCACTCTAGTGAACTCAGTATGGGGGAGATAAAATAGGGAGGGGGGAGAAGAAAGAGGCTATCTATTTATGCATGCTAGTTATAGGGTGGTATGAGGAGTATTTCAGTATTTATTGCTATTTAAGCCTCACTTTTTTGAGTAAAAGTAGCGATCATTATAGTATATAAGAGAGATTTTAACACTACCACTTAATAGATAACAGTGTTCCACAATATATTTATATACACTATATTCCTATTATTTTTATTTTTTATTTTTCACTTAATATTGCGCGAAATTTATTTTTTATTTTATTTTAGTCATTAAGTGTTTGGTGTGAACACTCTTATTTTGCGGCAATATTAGTATTTATTTTGCACAGCACTATTTATTTTTCATTTGACCACTTCACCATTTAATATCCACCAGCGCGAAGGACAATTTTATATTTATTCAGTGCATTTTTATAGCACTGATCACTGTATAAATGCCAGTGGCCCCAAAAATGTGTCAAAAGTGTCTGATGTGTCCGCCATAATGTGGCAGTCCCAATAAAAACACCATTACTAGTAAAAAAAAAAAATAATAATAAAAATGCTATAAATCTATCCCCTATTTTGTAGACACTATAACTTTTGCGCAAACCAATCAATATACTCTAATTGTGATTTTTTTTTTACCAAAAATATGTAGAAGAATACATATCGGCCGAAACTGGAAAAAAAAATAGCTTTTTTTTTTAAAAAAAATGGGGATATTTATTATAGCAAAAAGTACAAAATATTGTGTTTTTTTTCAAAATTGCCACTCTTTTTTTGTTTATAGCGCAAAAAATAAAAAACGCAGAGATGATCAAATACCACCAAAAGAAAGCTCTATTTGTAGGAAAAAAAGGACGTCAATTTTAATTGGATGCAGCGTCGCTCGACAGCGCAATTGTCTGTTAAAGCGACGAAGTGCCGAATCGCAAAAAATGGTCAGCAGCCCAATCTTCCCGGGCTGAAATGGTTAATTAGACAAGATTTGCTTAGCTTTTTTAAAAAAAATAAAGAAAGTCTATAAATTAAGGAGCTTCAAAAATGTAAGTGAAAAAATAAGTTGTGTAGAGTTTTACTTTATAGTTTACATATAGCCATGATGATCTAATCTTACCTTTGGTATGAGCACCTTTTTCAGGCTGTACGCTTTTGTTTTATTACAGATTACCTAGCCATTAGATTTTGTGCAGATGCTGGCTTTTCAAGAAAGTCGATGGCTACTTGTGCAAACTCCTCCTATAGTCCCCTTTCTTGTTTATCCAGCAATTTTACCAGCAAATTCAGTTTTCTCAGCCTCATGAGAGCATGTAGTTATAAGCAATACTTCATAATGAACACTTGAGTACAACTGTGCTCACCGATGCTCGCTCGCTTTCTGCTGTGTGCAGCACAGTAATGATATCATTGCTACTTTTACGAATGAATAACTGGGGTTGCAAAGGCATTGGTGCATTTATATTCTTTGTGGCTACTGAGTTTATATAAAAGATACATTTTGTGGACAAAGTTGAACTTTAAGGTCCCTTTTTTACACGGGGCGGACTCTGCCAGGAGTCTGCTTGCTCATTGGGGAATCTGTCCGCTGATCCCCACTAAGCAGACGAATGGCTTGTCCGTGTCTGCTCATGCAGAGCAGACACAGCCCACTCTCCTCTATGGGTGGGCAGATGTAAAAGAACCGCCTGTCCATTTACACCCAATGGCCATCCAATTGGATTCACTAGACGGCTGGGTAACAGATCCCCATTCGTCTGTTTTTAGCAGTTAGGACTGGATGCCAGCGGGTGTCTACGGACACATGTCTGTTGACACCTGCTACTCCATAGAGGGCAATGGATGATCTGATCCGGTCCGCCTGAAAAACTGACAGGTGGACCTGATCGGTCTGCCCATGTGAAAGGGGCTTACATTTTGTAATGGTAATAAAGGTCCCCTTTCAAGATCATAGCCAGGTATAATTCCTCCTCCTTTCTATGAAAAAGGATCCATGGGACAAGGTGAGAGATGCTCAATAATAAAAGCATCTCTATAGAAAAAAGGGGCTAGGCCTGAAATTGATAAATATGTAGGAAAATACTGAAAGAGTGGGGTATAAAGCAGCACAAGTTCCAGAGCCCCTTGGTCCTCAGTGCCAACTCCAATGCCATCACCATTCTGAAAAATAACTGGTTTCGGCAATGTGTCTCCCATCCATACTAATAAAGCATTAAGTAGAACTGCACAAGATCAAGCTATGACAATTGAGTTATAATATAGACCGCATCTATGGCTTTTTCTTTTCACACCCTAGAGACGTCCCGTAGTACCGTAAATCATGCTCTAAAAGTAAAATGGTCTGCAGCACAACAATTAAGGGCTGAAATAATGGCTTGGCTACTCCATAATTCCATCTTCCATTCCCCAGGGGGTCTACGTGAAGAAAAAATGTCCATCAAAAGCATTGAGTCATGCCCTCATGTTCCACAGGGAATCAAGAAGATACTAATGGCCGGCTCAGATCTTCCAAAGAGACCAGAAATATTGTTTCCTTGACAGCTTACAACAAAGGAGGACAAAACAAGGCAATGGGAGAAAAACATACATTGCGGCATAGAGAATATGTAAATCCTTCCTTAGTGGGCTTGAGCCTGTAGAGATTCTTCTGCTCTTGTGAAAGCACTTTCTATTCTTTCTATAATCACATATAAGTAACCAACATGTTCCATGGCGTACTGTACAAGTGACTATAATTACATCATAACCATACAAGGTGTTTAATCCATTCACTGCTGGACAAGCACGAAAAGCTCAGCAGATCTTAGGAGTCATTGTTAGAAAGAACAAAGTGTTTTGCAAACTACTTTTCTTCTACAAAAAGGAATGTCGAGTATTACAATGAACATTTGAAAGCTCTACTAGAAAGCTCAACGTGTACTTCTCGATAATTAATCATATTTACACCACATGTATGTATCGGAGTAACAAAAGCTACCCTTTGCTAAGCTGGAAAATGCACAGTAAAAACATTTCAAATAATACATAGCTTCAGACAAGTACCAAGACTACTAATCAAGATGGAGTTGGAACCCCCCTCGGCTGGTTAAAGGTGCCAAAGAAAATATAAAAAAATATTAACACGAACCGGCTCACTGAAAGATACATGGAAATTTAACAATGGACACCAGCAACAGTCATACTGCAATAGTCATACTGGGGTATGGGAATTCAGCATGCCAAGATAGTGGCGTCCTTACCAGATGTGTTTCTTGGCTCAGCCTTTCACCATGGTGCTTACTTGGATGTACTTATTCTGAACAAACATTGTATTACACAATTCTCATATGCACCAGGCCAAGCATGAGCACAGTTGTCCCTACAACGTTTGTTTGGGGTTTTTTTTTTTCATTTTTAACATTTATATGAATAAATTCATCACTTTTTAATAACTTGTATTTTTTTGCAGGTACAATATTAATACATGACGCCTCCATGATGCGTAATTTCAGACAAGCTAGGCTTTCTAATAAAAAAAACCCTGAATTGCCTTGTTTTCTTCCTGCCCAACTCAAAAACCAGACAGACGGGTTATAGAGAGATAGAGAGATAGATAGAGAGATAGAGAGAGAGAGAGAGAGATAGAGAGAGAGATAGAGAGATAGAGAGAGAGATAGAGAGATAGATAGATAGATAGAGAGATAGATAGATAGATAGATAGATAGATAGATAGATAGATAGATAGATAGATAGATAGATAGATAGATAGATAGATAGATAGATAGATAGATAGATAGATCGATCGATCTATGTTAAAGTGCCTACAATCTGGGAGCACAGACGGCCCCTTTGGACTGGGAGTGGAATGGTAGATGCACCATCAAATTGAAGCCAAACTCCAGCTAACAGTTTATAAGCAGTTGCAGCAACATTTTTTTTTCTTTTGGAATAAAGGTTTTCAATAAACAAATAAAAGCTGATCATTGTAAGCTCCCCTGTCAGTGGTAAATTGTTTGTCTTAAAGTGTTACCAAACCCACAACAGTAAAATCAGTCTGTATATGCAGTAAATCATGCTTGTTATACTCACGGTGGAACCTAAGGCGTTAATCCTCTGCATTGTGTAAAAAGACTCTGTCTTCTCTGTTCCTCCCCTTCTTCCAGAGTCCCCAGGGGCTAGGGGACAAGACAGGGGCTAGGGGACAAGCTGCACATGCTCAGTTTGGTGTGTATTGCTAGAGGAGTTTTTTCTTTTTCTTGGGAGGGTGCATGTGATCAGCACAGGGACAATCAGCACTGTCCCGACAGAGGGTCAGGGGTCCTGCATTCTTATAGGACAGTCTGTGCAGAATGAAAACTCCTCCTACAAGCTTTAACCAGACACCGATAGAAGACTGCTAACTGTTGATGAGAAAAGGTATTTAGTAGTTTATATTTACTAAAAGGATTGCATTTCTTTGTTCTGTGTACTGTGGGAGACCAGATATAGTGAATGCAGGGTCCTGGGTTTAGTAACACTTTAACCCTCTAAACGAATACGTTTGCAGGAGAGCTTTCTCTGTTGAAAAACATCAGACATACTGGCCAGATCAACAAGTGAAAATAAAAGGAAAGAAAGCCTAAAAAAAAGAAAACAAATGCAGCCATCATTTCTAACGATTGGTAAGCGGCAATATAATAAATGTTTGCGTTTAGGATTAATACTGCTTAAAGTCAGCTTTCAGTTAGCTGAACATACATTTGTAATATTTTACAATTACCTGACTAAACAAAAAATTGTGGTTTACTGTAAAATTCTTGGTTTAGAGTTCATAATAGGACACAGGAGAATATTCAGAGGTGTTGGGTTATGCAGCTACCTTTAAGAACACTGGCAACTGATCAGACAGCCCAGTATAACCTCTCCCATCCCTGTCTGGATTTTGTTAGTGTCCTAGGAGAAAAGACGTCTTTCTCTGCTCTGAGCAAAGCAAACTGGATTTCTTCCTTTTTTTTTTCTTTTTTTAAATTAAGATCTTTGAGCAAATGTGTTGCTCATATGATCCCTGAACATCTCTGAATATCCTCCTGTGTCACCTAATGAACGAAAAAAAAAAAAAAAATTTATTCTTTAACCCTGAGACAAGTAAAGAAAATAAATACAAAAACACTGTACATTACCATTAAAAGGGTAAAAAAATCAGCTATTTCAGTTATAGATAGGTAAACACAGAAGTGCAAACAAAATCTATAGATGGTGAAAGGTAAGTCTATGACCCCAGAATTTCAACACACCACTACTAACCCACTGAGCCCGGTCAATTCTTTTTTTTTCAATTTTAATTTCCTACAATGTAATTGTAACACTAATAAAAATGTCACTAAACCCACATCTTAAAAAATGCTATTAATAAAATAGTGTATTACATGCTGTTCATACTCTGTGATTATGACATTTGTTTTCTGCATAAACCTGGATGATCCTGCTGCTATCGCTACATTCGGTCCATGTCCCCAATTCAGCTAGGGATTTTGCAGAGCAATGTTGGCAGCTCTACACATGCTCAGTTTTCATTGATTTTCTATGCTGAGCATTCCCTCCCTATGGCATTTGAGCAGCCCATGTGACCATAGAGTCACACGTGTGGGTGTATACACAGTGGTAAATGACAGCCCACACCCTCCCTTCTCCTCCATGCCCACTAACCAGCTAAACACAATGGGGGTGGGATAATGCATGTAGATGAATGGAGGCTTTACCTTCCTCTTATTCTAAGACATGGGCTGGAAGGGCATGACAAAGCCTGTGATTGGCAGAAATCTGACCACACAATGTTATTGCAAAAAAATAATAAAGATTTTATTTCAAACATACACAGGCAGTCCACGAGTTACGAACACAATAGGGACTGTAGGTTTGTTCTTAAGTGGAATTTGTGTGCAAGTCGGAACGGTGCATTTTTAAGTGTAACTTCCGCCTGTGCAGGGATGTCGGATGTTCTGGGCGCTTCTGAGCATGCAGTTTTGTTATCTGGGGCTCTTCTGGCCATGCGGTACATGTAGTACTGCAGTGTGGGATGTGTCCGGCGCTGAAAGATAGCTGCTCGGAGGTATCCGGGACCAGCGTGGAGCACAAGCAGCCGGTGCTGGGCCGATTTGGCATGCGATTTGACATGTGAAATTGCTTGCCAAACCAGTGCCTACTGCTGGCAATGGCGCTGCACCGATTCCCAAAAGTAGTTTTTGCACTACTTTTGGCGACTTCGGGGGGGGGGGGGGGGGGGGGGGTGATTTCAATTGGCATCTGTGCATGAACCCGCACAGATGTCTGTCAAATCGCACCTGAAGTCGGACTGAAATGACGCTTTGAAATCGTGCGAGTTCTGCTGAACTGAACTTGTGCGAGAGCAAGCTTAATTGAACAAGCTGAAATTAGAAGCTGATTAGTATCACTTTAAGGCTCAATCATACCATGTCCATTAAGAAGTAAGGATGAGCTCAGGCATGTTAGCAACTCCACGTGCCTGTGACCGCCAGGAAGCTGACACTCTGCAGCGCTAATCACAGGCAGTGAGACATTTCCCTATCCACAGCTGCACAGATCGGGAAAAGTTTCATTAGCACTGCGGAGTATCAGCTTCCTTGCGGGCGCAGGCACGTGGAGTTGTGAACAAGCCTGAGCTCAACCTTATTAAGAGGTATGAATTAACACAGGCTCAATGCAAAGGCATATAGGAAACATTTGTTTTCTATGTGTCCTGTTCACACTACAAGGCTACATGCAGTCGGTCATTTTGCCTAGCCTAAAATCCTGGCATTTTTACACAGGCAGGTGGCAAGCACAGCCAGCCACAGAAGTGAACAGTTGTACGTGGCTATGTGCCAATGCTTTTGTGCACTGGCGTAAAAACACGTCATTTACCCGAGTACACCCATGTACAGCCACTTTTATGGCTGGCTGTATGCGCCAGCTCAGGCTCTCCAGTGCAGAAAAAAAAACGCCAAGACGTTATGCTTAGGCCTCAAAACGCCCACGTGAATGAGAGGCCCAATGCTCCTTTGATGCGGGCTGCACTATGTGGTGTATTAGAGTTGAATAAAGTGACATTTCATAGTTTAAAAACCATATATAAAAAGTAAAAAAAAGTCCAATGTGTTGTAACAAAGCACATGACCGCCTGTACACAACGCACCAGCGTGTACGCGATATAGTGTGTGGATTGGCGGGAACGTGCCCTTATACAAAGGTTTAGGACATAACCCCAGCCCCACACTCCCCCCCAAAAAAGGTAGCTCCCATCTATTCTCTTTGCACATAAATGAAAAGACAAAGCCATATCCTGAAGCCGTGCTGCAGACTAAACTCCAGAACTATCACTTAAAAAGGCAAATATTATGACAGTATAATGCAGACACTCTACTGCACACCCGTCTAATCCCTGGACCTGCTCACTCCCAGCTGACACTTCACATCATCTGCCAACCAGGTCTGTAACATAGTGTAACCGAGGAGAAGACCACGTGGTAGCAAACAGGATTTCATGCCTGAAAGCTTTCTGCCAAGAACAGAATTCCTCACATTGTCAAGTGTATGAAAGAATAACAGCAGCCAGAAAAAACACTATTTAAAGATTGGAAGGGTTATATTTAAAAGCGTGGGTGCACAGACAATATTGGGATTTTCTGAGGACTGCTGTGATGTTGGCTCTCGGACACATTTGTAAAAAGGCTGTGGTACTAATACCTGGGACATGGCATTGTTGGAAAAAAGACACGCTTGCTGCTTTTTTTTTTTTTTTTTTTTGGCGGGATGAACTGTGGCATAGCAGCAGGAAACCAAACTGGAATGGGCCCAAAGCAAAACGAGGCCCACTTGTGGGCCGATGACTATGACAAAAAGGATAGCGAGGGCGGCACCACAACAATTTGCAGTCAAACCTTGCCTTCTCTGGTCCCCTGTGAACACAAATACTGCCTGCAAAGGAACTAGAAGGGTTACAGGGTAGTGATGTAAGAAGTTACACAAGACTCTAAAAACGCATTTACAGCTCCTCTTTATACCAGAAGGTGGCGATTTAAATTGACTATGATGTCCGAGGGGCTCCTGATTGTGATTGGCTGGAACATGGTGAAGTCTTGTCTTACTGGCTCCCAATTGTTGGCACTTGACCAGAAGCAGTCAATGATAAGTTTAGTCACAGACCTGAGGGTGCCAACGGAGCGTGCCCTAGATCAAAACAGACGCTTATATGCCTAGATTTTTTTTTTCTAGAATAGGTAAAGATTAGAACTCCTATCTGGCTTTTATTGCTGTCTGTGTGCAAAGGTGGACTGTGCCTTTCAAAAGCTCCATTCCCATAACTGCTCCAGTTGTCTTCTTAGCAATGCAAGAGAGGAACAGCTGGAATGAGAGACTTCACGTCCTTGAGTTCATTGTGCCTCCAGTAGTGAGGGGGGGTGTTGCAAGTGTAGGTATAGCAAGAGGCTAAATGTTTATGTGTAGCACCCCTTATAGGTGTGCATCACCGATTGTGAAAGTGCGTTTTGCACACGCTTTTATTAATGTTTGGCGTTTACACATTCTGTTGGCCAGAATATCAATTTAAGTTGGCCATCAGTATGCATTAACATGCCTAAATGCATCTATATAGCTTTATAATTAAATTTTTATTTTGCTTTCCGAAGAAGAAGAGCACTCCACTAACAAGCCAATAAAGTGCTAAGCACATCTGTAAAGCAATTTGCTGTGTTTTATAAATGTGCAATGTTTTCATTTTTAAAGGCGGAGTATGCCTGAGGCAAGAGCACAGAGCTGCTTTATAAGCTAATAATGAGCAAGTTTATCAGTATTAATGAGCTAATAAAATTGCCCGTGTGCTCCTGTACCGAACTCACTAACAATACAGAACACAAAATGGAATGGAGCACTGACATATATGCATAGCATGTGATGGGGCCTGTTTTGTTACTTTACAGATGAGTCCCAAGCTAAGAAATTTCCCTCTGCTTTGGGTCACACCAAACCATTTTCAATCTAAATTCCCATATCCCTAAAGCAAAAGTAAAGTCCGATGTGGTAAGTGAGCTCTTGTCATAATGTGCAAGTTTGCACAGTATACCTGCAACAGCATAGCCTGCCAGTGGTTGCTTTGTGTGCCGCCGCTGCCATCTCTTCCACCAGGTTCCCAGACGTCCTCTGTGGCCATTGGTTGCGTTTTTAAGCAGAAGACACTTTTTCCTTTTTTTTTTTTATTTATTTATTTTTTTTTGTATGTTAACCACAAAATTAGGTACCTAACTGCTAGTGGCATCCCATACTCTATGAACGTTTATTTTTTCTATTCTGGTTCTACTGATCTTACTGAAAAGAGCCTTAAGCTGGCCTGCTGAACCGCTTGAGATTCAAACCATCTATGGGCAGGCTGATTGTACCCAAGTCGATCCACCGATTGACTTGGGTACAACCAGCATGTCAGATTTTCAGCATGTAATTATTGCCAGCAGTTAAAGCTGCTAGCAATAATCATTGTGTTCTCCCAGCAAGGATGGTAGTTGCAGTAATTTGTGAAAGAGTACTGAGAGAAATTCAGTGGCTGTTATTGCTGAGCAAACATTCTGCTCCCAGGGCCAATCACCCACAGGTACTGCATGTCCAATTACATGTGAGTGGCCAAAAAATGCTGTGGGCCTGATAGGCCTTTTTGAAGGGAACTCTGCTGACTACCCTGAAGGCCCCAAACACAGCTATTAATGAGGTCTACGAAGGGGAGATTAGCAATGATTGCCCCCATATTTTCTCAGTAGCTTATAAGACCATGGCAAATACGGTGTAGGACCTTCAAGAAGCAAGAACCTTTGTATATAAAAAAAACATGTTTTGCTGAGCGCTGTGATCAGAACATTCAAACACTGCCAAACAGAAGTGTTTGGAGTCATGTAAGAGTGATGATCAGAGCACACAAAGGGCCTGAAAGAGCATCACGTAAGTACTCAGGCAGTCAGGCTGTGTGGCTTTTGGACCTGAAATCTAGCCAAGAAGGTTGTTGGCTGTCCTGCAGATAACTGAGGCACTCTCAAAATGTTTTCCCCAGAGCCAACATGTAAACAAGGGGGACCGATGGGATTCAGGGGAAACAAACTGTTCTGTCCAAGTGAGACATTACTTGGCCAATGGGACAAGACATGCACGGCTATTTACTCAGTCCCAGATTCTGAGCCAGGTAGTAAGAGCCATGGAATTTCAATTATGTTTGGCTCACCGGCCCTCAACTTAGAATCAGTAGCTATACTGATAGTCAAAGTGCTCTAAAAACCTGTATAGGTTAGAAAAAAAATAACACCATAAAGGAAAGTGTCACTAGTTAGTTTTCTGTAATTGTTTCATAGCAGAAAACGCACATGACTCTCCTATGAGTAGTGCACATTCACAATGCATCAGCTATTTTGTTACTTGGACAATTCCTCTAAACCTCCAATTATTTCTCTAGGAGCTTCCAACATCATTGTTGTAATGGCAAAATGAAATGTTCACTCCAAAATGATATTATAAAAGCGAGGGGGGGTGTAGGCTGGGTTTACATATATGTGAATTAGATGCATTTTTAACCGCATCCAATTCGCATAACATGTAAATGTGACTGGCGTTCAATGGAGCAGGTTTACACAGGTGCAGGGCAGCTGCGGTGCTGTTTTGAAGAGTCCTGTGCATTGGTCTGGTTTAGGTGCGAACTCAGGTAAAAACTCGCACCTGAACTAGTGAACAGAAACCCAATCCGGACTGCAAACCAGCCACATATATGTGAAGCCAGCCTTACTAAAACTGGTGCACACAGAGCCTGATGCAGCTGTGCATAGTAACCAATCAGCTTCCTGGAATTATTGTAAAAGCTTAATTAAACAAGATTAAGTTAGAAGCCAATTGGTTACTATGCACAGCTTCACCAGATTCCTAGTGCTCCAGTTTTAGTAAATCTTCCCTATAATGTTAAAATAAAGCAGAGGACAATCAGCGCAAACTAAACGTAATAATGAATGCACCAACCTCAATAGCAAATAACTAAACATATGAAAGTGCAGCGCAAACTGTTAAAAGCATTAAATAAAAAGTCCATCTAGTAATACATATATTAAATTCTTCTTGGCACAAACAGACTGGTCCCCTTTTCCTGCGTGTCAGATGTCATATACAAAATCGTATGGGTACGCTTACCGGAAAGGATGGACCCCTTAATTACAGGGGGTCAGACACGCCTGGATGAATATCTGATGGGCAGCTGCCTTAGATCTCATCTGCGGTGGTCAAACAGTATATCTGAAGTGAAGCCGTAACCTGGGAGCTCATCACATGTATCTTTACTGTGCAAATCCTGCATCCTCTGGTGTCAGATCTGACCATTCCCATCACTGACTGACCCTTCTCCAGTGTTTCAGACTGACCATCTTAAGACCCCTTTCATACTGGAGGGGCTTTACAGGCGCTATAGCGCTAAAAATAGAGCCTGCAAAGTGCCTCTCCTGTCACTCCAATGTGAAAGCCTAAGGGCTTTTACACTGGAGCGTTGCGCTGGCAGGATGTAAAAAAAAGTCCCGCTAGCAGCTTCTTTGAGGCACTTTAGGAGCAGTGTATACACCGCTCCTAAAGCGCCCCTGCCTATTGAAATCAATGGGCAGCGCCGCTGCAGTGACACTTTGCGGGCACTTCTAACCCCTATTCGGCCATTAGGGGGGGTTTAAAAACGCCATGCTATCGGCTGAAAAGCACCGCAAAAACAACGGTAAATCGCCACTAAAAATGGCGGCGCTTTACCGCCGACGCCTGGGCGCTGTGAGTGTGAAAGTGCCCTAACTGTGCCATTCATCAGAACACAAAAAGAATCGCACACAGCGACTCTGTAATGGGAATTTTATTATGGATCTTAGGGGGGTTTCTGGATGCAGTGGGCCTGTGGTCAGTGGCTGGCTGCAACAATAACCCCCAAACATTGGTGGTCAGTGGCTGGCTGCAACAATAATCTCCCTCACTATTGGTGGTCAGTGGCTGGCTGCAACAATAATCCCCCTCACTATTGGTGGTCAGTGGCTGGCTGCAACAATAATCCCCCTCACTATTGGTGGTCAGTGGCTGGCTGCAACAATAAATGCCCTCACCATTGGTGGTCAGTGGCTGGCTGCAACAATAAATCCCCTCACCAGCATTGATGGTCATTTGGTCATTGGCTGGCTGGAACAATACCCCCTTCCCCTGAAAGTATGTATATACCATAGCTGTGGGATCCACCTGGAATCTGGAAATGACTGTAATAGACACCGCTGCTACAATGATTGCCCCTAGCTTTGGGATCCCGAGCCACGCAGCTGCCTTGCTTTTTACTAAACACAGGAAGTCACGTATGTGACATGGGCACCAGCCAGAGAACACTTTGCATTTTTTCCAATACATGGCACCCATGCCTACCAAGCAACCTCCCGCGTTCGCAAAGCAGCCCAGATGCTTAGAACCCAAAAGCTAGTGGGGAACAATGTGGTAACAGTGCCTAATCCAGTCATTTCTATACCCAAAATTCATATTTAGGAAAATTTTTGCTTTACAACGAAAAAAAAAAATAAGCCAGCATGCATCACAGGCTATACATTGGGGACGATTTACTAAAACTGAATATGGTGCAGCTATGCATAGTAACCAATCAAGTTCTAGGTTTTAATCCCTATTCACATCGGCACGATTTGACATGTCAAATCGCATGCCAAATCGCAGCCTATCCCATAATGGCACTGTCCCACCGATTTCTAAAAGTAGTTCCTGCACTACTTTTGGTGACTTCGGGGGCGATTTCAATTGAAATCTGTGCATGAACCCGCACAGATGTCTTTCAAATCGCCCCTGAACTCACACAGAAATGCGCGTTCAGTGTGAACGTATCCTTATTGCCAAAGCCTAATGACAAAAAGCTGAACTTAGAAGCTGATTAGTTACTATGTACAATTGCACCAGCTTCTGTGTGCACCAGTTTTAGTAAATCTCCCCCATTGAGTCTATATAGACATAGATGGCTTAGCAGGATAAACACAGAAAACGAGGAAGAACACTTTACATAATTGCTGACAGCCCAAATAAATGAAGTCCACAATGGGGTTGTGCATCCAAGCAGAGGAGATCAACTTAATTTGGAAATCTCTTTGGATACGGATTGTCCTTTAAACAGACTTTACCCCTGCCATCATGCAAATCTTACAGTTGTCAAAGTTGCATGACGTCTCCCCAACAATAAATAGAAGGGAAAAGAGTTTATTCTCATTCAATCATTTGCGTGTTTCAGAAGTACATTGCGTACAGCTGGATTACATCAATAGGTTAAATCATCTCCTAACAAGCCTGTTGCTTGGCATATGTTGAACTGGTATCCGTCAATATGTCTCCACGGTGACTGGCTTTGTATTTTAATACTCATAATTCCAATGTTGGTGCTTGCCTCCATCTGTTCTTTTCCACTGCGTTACTTAAAAAGTCATATAAAAAGCAATGCCAGACTGAGTGATTCAGCCAAGGTCCTGTTCCCAGAGAGCGAGCAGAACACAGACAATCTCAGGGGCAAAATAATACACATCTTGTTTACAACGATATGCTGGGAGATGAATGGAATTGCACAAGACGAGGCACTTACTAGCAGGAAATCATACTAAATATTTCAGGATTTTAAAACAAACTAATCACTAAACGCCTGATATTCTGACTATATTTAATTAATTAACCATACTATTATAATATTGCTATTGCTTTTAAATCTTCTTTTGTTTCATGTCCCCAGAAACTTGTAGGACATGTTAGTGCAGGTTGGGATGGTGGACCACAGCCACTTTTCAGTGGAATGCTTATACTTGCAGCTCTTTTTTCACGTTGAACGTTCACAGTAGACTTTACTGGGGAACCTGGAAGTAAATATGGTGGCTGCCATTGTAAATTTCTCCTAAAAATGCTAGTTGCCTGGCTGTCATGCTGATCCATTAGCCTAAACCTTTGGGACACTGAACAGGAACAAGTAAGAATATAAAGAAAGTTCTGACTGCCCTCTGCCTTTGGTCGCCTCTATACCAACCTAAAACCATGCAGTAAGCTCTTCAATAAAGCAAGTTACAATCTTTGTGCCAAAATACCGGATTTCTGCCAAGCAATAAAGTTGGGCTGAACAAGAGAAATCTATTAGTTCCCCTTAAACAGTGTTGCCTGGCTTTTATTTTCAGATCGAAGGAAGTTGAGTGCGGTGTGATAGACAGAACCATCCACGGCTTGAGTTTCAGATGGTTCATCATGAAATAGTCAAAATGTGCTCCTTGTATGGCCAGCTTAAAGTGGTACTTTTTACCTTAAAGTGATTGTAAAGTCTTTCTTTAAAAATAACAAACATGTCATACTTACCTGCCCTGTGCAGGGGTTTTGCACAGTGCAGCCATGATCCTCCTCTTATCGGGTCCCACTTCAGCGCTCCTGGCCCCTCCCTCCTGTCAAGTGCCCCCACAGCAAGCAGCTTGCAATGGGGGCACCTGAGCCGAGCTGCAGGTGTGTTTGTCGATTCAGACATGGAGTGTGGTTTGGCCCCACCCCCTCTCTCTCCTGACTGGCTTTGATTGACAGCAGCGGGAGCCAATGGCGCAGCTGCTGTGTCTCAGCCAATCATGAGGGAAAGTCCCGGACTGCCGAGACACTCGTGTACATCGCTGGATAGAGAGGGGGCTCAGGTATCAGGGGAGCTGCTGCACACAGGTTTTATCATCTTAATGCATACAATGCATGAAGATAAAAAAACTTCTGCCTTTACAACTACTTTAACCTCTCCCCAAAGCACTTGAGAAGGCATTTCTTACCTTAACCTGTCCCCGCCGGCTGAACGCGTATATGCGGCCTCTCGGTAACCTTAAAAAGTCCTTGACTCATCATTATGATTCTATGTTAATGGAACAAACTAAAGACAACTATATAAAAGTTTATGTTTGTAGGTGGGTTTGTGATAATGTGCATGTGAGGGCATAATAGTCCTTTTATTGCCCTGTGTTCGCTTACACCCAAGAAAAGAATAGTACACGGTTTTATAAATTCTGTTCACATTCAATAAAAGTAGACTTTTACTTTATGAGCATCAATCTATATAGCTTACTAAGCATACCGATCCCCTAGTAAAAGGTCACAAGGTACCCGTATATGAGGAAAAGGTGATTTAAAAATGTTCACAGAGTTAACAGAGAGACATTATATATATTTATTGGGTCTCATGCATGGAAGTTTATGAAAGAACTAAACTTTACACTGCATGATGGTTAACTGTTAGCACTTCACAGCACTAAGATCCTCAGTCCAACTACCCAAGGCAACCAGCTTCCCTCTGATATTCATGATCAGTGGTGGTCAACATACTTGATCTAGAGGGCATCAAGGGTGGCCATGGCATCCCCAAAGGCGACAAATGTAATTCAATGAAAGTAATCCTCTAGAAAGTTGTCAGAAACTAAAAACGTATTCAACAGGAAATTGTCAAAGTCTGCAAACATACTATAGGAGTTGTTGGTGGCTGGGAACACGTCTTAGAAGACCGTCAGACAGGAGACACATTACATCCATTACATCCCTTTTACAAATACATCCTTTTACATCTGTGCTCCTTACAACCCTCTTAAATATTAGAAGTACAATATTTAAGATTTCTTTCAGCAAAATCCATAAAAAAAAAAAAAAAAATGGATAAAAGAATACAGATTATGAAAAAGGAAAAAAAGGATGGACAGCAAATAAAAAACGTAAGGGAGTATGAAAGAACTAAACCAAAACATTAACTGCTAGAAGCCAGTCTAAAGAATATTTTTTCTTCACGTGCTTGTGAAAGCATCAAAGGAGATCACGATCTACAGTGGCCCCCATGTGCCAAACAATAAGTGCAAAAGGGCCAAATGTAGCCCTTGGGCCACAGGTCAGGCGCCAGGGTTCTAGTACGTGAAATGCAGTATTCTATTGGTTCCAACGGCAGTACAATCAGTTATTTCTTTAGACCAGGGGCCTCCAAACTTTCCACACAAAGGGCCAGTTTACTGTCCTTTCAGTCAGGGGAGAAAATCTCCCAGGATCGGCATCCATGGAAGTAAACAATGTCTCAGGTATGGTGTTCAGTTGCACAGTACCTGTGATCAGTAGGAGGAATAGCGTCCCATCATTGGCGTCAGTGGGAGGAATAGTGTCCCAATATTGGTATTACCAAGAAGAATAGCGTCTCATCGTTGGCATCAGTGGGAAGAAAAGTGTCCCATTATTGCTATCATTGGGGTGGAAGAAACAGTGCCCCATCACTGCCATCAGTGGGAAGAATAGTGCCCCACCATTGGTTTTAGTGGATGGAATAGTACCCCATCATTGCTATTAGTGGGAGAAATGGTGCCCCATCGTTGGTAAGTTGGGTGGCGTTTTGCATCACTGCTGGTGTCAGTGTTAGGAACAGTGCCTCAAATCAGTAGGAGGAATAGTGCCCCAAGGGCCGTATAAAAGATAGCAAGGGCCCGCATCTGGCACTCTGCCACAGTTTGGAGACTGCTTTAGACCATTCATTCTCAACCAGAGTTTCTCCAGAGGTTTGATGGAACTGTGGTTGACTGACCTCCCATTTGATGGTGCTTTAACAGTTCTGGAGCTAGTGCTACTTGAAAGTGACCACCAGTATGTCACCAATCATCTATTTATGGTTCTGAAAATAGGGCATCCTTCCCACGACTGTACAATGTAAGCAGCATTTATCCCATTGACCCCAAATGAATTGGTTTTAGCAGGTTTCCCCTAGATCTGAAAATTATTTCAGTGGTTCCATGGAGGTGAAAAGTTTAACAAAGGCTGCTTTGGACATTTCATAAGAGCAGGGAATAACGTTTTCAGAAAAGGTTTAATAAATCCTGCAGGGCAATCTGGAATAAGCACCAATCTGTCATAGCAGATACTAGATTCCCTAAGTCTCCTCACACATATTGGACCCTCTATAAAACTTCTGACTGATACAGTCCTTCATCCGTCCATACACTCACCTGCAGTCAACAATTTCTCACCAAACCTACCAGCTTTACTCAGCTGCATTTTGAGTTTTCATTTGCAGATCAGATTTTTGAACTGTTGGGGATTAAGACCTAAATCTGCGGATCTGCTCAGTTTAAACAAAATCCAGGTTTTTGCAGATGCAGCTATTAAACAAATACACTGAATTTCCTGGCCACTGTTTGTTTTCAGATCGCCTTCCTTGTACAACATGTGCATGCATTCTTTCCATTCTGGGACTGTTACAGCATATATGGTTTTCTTCTAGAAATATATGTAAGGCCTCATATGCACACCGGACGTTACAAAAACACCAGTAGCATTAGCTGTAGAAAGTTTTGCAGCATTTTTGTGGTAGTGTTTTTCAGCGGTTTTTAGCAAAATTATACTGCCACAAAAGCTTATGGTTCAAAAATGTTCATAAATGCAGAATAGCCACGTTTTTAAGCTTCTATAAGAGTTAGAGCATTTTTACACCTGAAAAACGCCTCTTCAAACCCACTAGTTTTTTTTTTTTTCCCCAGCCTGAAAACGCTCCTGCCAAGAAATGCTGATAAAAGCTTTTGTGTGCATGAACACATAGGATAAAATGCTTGGGAGTTTATGGTCTCCAAAAAAACAAAAAACAAAAAAAACAGAAAAAAAGAAGCCATCTGTAAAAACATCTAAGTGTGCATGAGGTCATAAGGCTGCATTCATACCTGAGCGTTTGCAGCTCATAAAACGCTCATCTTAAAAGCACCAAAACGCCCAACAAGCAAAATCCCATTCATTTAAATGGTCCCTGTTCATATCTGAGCATTCTGTTGCATGAAGCAAAATGCCTGAAGCTCAAAAAAGTACATGAGCTTCTTTTTAGGCAGATTACAGGCGTTTTTCTGCTTTTTACATTGGTGACCTTTTGACTCGTACAAAATCGTTGCAAAATTGCTGCAAAAAATTGCGGCAAAAACACGTGACTTTCCGCCTGACAACGAGACACTCAGATGTGACTGCAGCCTTATGGAAAAGATCTGAGAGCAATTTATGTATCTCTATAGGCATCTAAATACATCCCATGCAGTTCTTTTATATACAGTGCATCCGGAAAGTATTCACAGAGCTTCACTTTTTACACACTCTGTTATGCGACAGCCTTACTCCAAAATCGATTAAATTAATTATTTTCCTCAAAATTCTACAAGCAATACCTGATATTGACAACCTGAAAGATGTTTGTTTTATATATCTTTGCAAATTTATTAAACATAAAATATGAAAATATGGGGGAGGATGCTGCCCCAGGTGGCCATTTTTTTTTACTAAGACTAAGTTTTTTTTAAGCCATTCAAGCAACTGAGAGTGTCAGCTGACACAGCAGGGTTGGGAGCCTCTCACTGCCATGGGCCCATCGCACGATTTGGCTGTACCTGCCAACTTACCGAATCCCTTAAAGCGGAACTAAACCCTCCTATTATTTACAGCCAAGGAAGCTGCCATCTTAGCCTCTGTTTGATCTGCAGTTGTGATCTGTTAGGACACCAGCTATTTGATGGCTTGACAGTTTGGTTGAATGCACAAGCAAAAGTGACAGTTATTCACGGCATACCTTAAATGTAACAGTTTGGAGGGTTTAATTCTATTTTAATGTAAACTCATCTCTGCAAAAAAAAAAAGTACATCATCGTAATGATATATGTTTCCGTTTGGGGAAAAACTGTGTTTATACAAGCAGGTCCACATGTACAGACTGAACACATATACATAGGCACATTTTTAAATGAATCTAAAGTACCATGAAAGTGAGAACAACTACAAGGTGACAGCCAGGAAAGAATTAAAAGATATACAAACTTCCTGGATCTTAACCTCATGTGGCTTTGGTTCCCCTCGCATACTTAATTCTTACATTGCTCCCACCACATATCATCTGCAGAGCCCCCATGCTTGGCTGTGTGCTGATCAGGGGCGTTTCTAGGGGGTGGCTATCGGGGCTATAGCCCCGAATCTGGGCCCCATAGCCCCGAGTCTCTTGCCGCAGGGTCCCTGCCTAACCAGCGGGTTGCGGCTGCTGCGGCAGGCGGGCTGGCTGCATGAGAGAGGCGGAGGAGAGGAAAGAAGCGAGCTCTTCACAGCCGGGCCTCTTCAGTTTGGGAGCGAGGTGTGGCGAGCAGCAGAGAGATTACATAATCTCACACTGTCCACCACAAATCGGCGCTCTTCCGCCCTCACAGCACGGTCATCATGGAGCTCCGCTTTGCAGCCAGACCCCCCTTGCTTCAATGTCGGAGGTGCAGTAGGGAGCAGCGAGATGACATCATCTCTCACTGCCCACCCCGCATCACCGCTCTCCTGCTCTCACTAAATTGACCAGTGCTGTCAGCCTGCCACCAATGCAGCGTCAATGCACATTTGGTGGCACTGGCTGGCTTGGCAAGTGACAATCCACATCAGTTGGCAAGTGACAACCCACATCTGGTGGCCGGTGACGTGACAATCTGCAAATGGTGGCAAGAGATGTGGCAAGTGACAATCTGCAAATGGTGGCAGGAGATGTGGCAAGTGACAATCCACATGTGCTGCCAGGTGAAAGTGGCAAGCGACAATCCACCTCTGGTGGCAGGTGACGGTGGAAAGTAACACGCTGCATCTGGTGACAGGCGACGATGGCAAGTGACATGCTGCATCTGGTGGCAGGAGATGTGGCAAGTGACACGCCCAGGGCTCCCACTGATTCTGCAGTATGGTGAGTTGAACCACTTCATTATATATTAGAATGTAACAATAGAAATAATGCACTTCAATCACCCTGACAACATATCAACCATTATGCCATGATGATTGATGCGCCAACACCAGCCATCGCCCGTGAAAAATTGCTTACCACTGGTTCCCCCCCCTGCGGGCATGCAAAAAGGTTGGTGACTGCTGTGGGCTCTAGCCCCAGATCTTTTGCAGACCTAGCAACTCCCCTGGTGCTGATCATAGTATTTCTCTACACTAATATAAATGGACAGAACAGGCGACTTGGAAATGTGAGACATATATGTATGTGGTCATTATTTCCAGCAGGGTTTATGTCAACAACCACAATGAGAAGTAAGTAAATGGTCTGAAAATACAAGCAAAGGGATGGATTCTATTCAGTTTTAGGCGCCATGCACACGGCCATGCAGAGCCCATGCAGAGGTCATACAGAGGTCATACAGAGTCCATACAGAGTCCATACAGAGTCCATACAGAGTCCATACAGAGTCCATACAGAGTCCATACAGAGTCCATACAGAGTCCATACAGAGACCATACAGAGACCATACAGAGACCATACAGAGACCATACAGAGTCCATACAGAGTCCATACAGAGTCCATACAGAGATCATACAGAGACCATACAGAGACCATACAGCGCTCAAAGCTTGTGTAATGCCTCCTTTGGGACCCATCGCCACTGTGGGCAGATGCTGTGGGTTTGGAGAATATGTCAGTGCATGTACAGGTGCTTTACACAAACCCTGGCACACAGCCACATACAACAACCTCTTCTTATTCATCTCACTGGCCAGCAGAATGAAGCAACAGCAGGTCCCAGGGAAGTCGTTACACAAGCTATGCACACTGTATAGCCCCTGAACCGCCATGTGCATGAAGCTTTAGTGTTCTGAGGTTATATGTTGTGAATGGTTATCTCCCATATGCTATTTTCCATATCTGATCTCATCTGAACAGGAAGAGGAACCATAAAGTGCCCACATGGGTAAAGCGCAGGCATAAACTGACCCTTAACAAAAATATAAAACAATTATAGGAAAAGGTAATAGAGGATTTATCCAATCACAAGCCATGACCATATGCAAATAAGAATCTAAACGACAACAACAATAACAATAGATCCATTGCCCAATCCCAAGTCACAAACACTGGACAAGAACAAAAGACAATGCAGGAAAACAATGTCTACGTGGCTTGTATACAAGCATTACGAAACGCCTTCTGTCCATGGCACTCCGTCAACTCAAACACGCGGTAGATTACATCCATGAAATCATTCTATGGATTGCTTGTTTTGGCTTTTCTAATTACACAATATAAAGAAATAACCAATTGCACAAAAGTGTCAAGGAAAACGTAAACTTTTTAGGCCTCATGCACACTGGTTTATTTCAAGGGATAAGTTCACCTTTCATAACATGTTACACCCATATTCAGGGTGTAACATGTAACAAGTTATGAATGCACCGGCCCCCCGTGTACAAGGTACGAGCAAAACATCAGTAATCTGCTGATCGCTGGTGCAATGCTTTACAGGCTCCCAAAAAAAAAAAATGCATATTTTTTTTTACCTGCAAAAAAAAGGTGAATTTATTATTTTTTGTCAGAAGGTGAACTTATTCTTTAAACTCGGTTTCTCCTGACAAGAGAAAATCAGTGTTATAAACTTACCCAAGCTGTATTTTTTCAAACCAGGCAAGTTTAGCAGTGTTTGGAGTTTGGACGTTTATTTCATAAACTTTAATTTATTCTGGCCATTGAAATAAACGATGAAGTGTTAAACATGCCTAGCGTTTAGGCGCATTTAGACACATTTTTGTCGTGTTTGGCGCTTTTCTTTCAAAACACTCTAAACATGCAAGGAAAATAAAATACAGCATTTTAGCTTGCACATGATTGGATGATAAAATCAGCAGAGCTTCCCTCATTTCAGATCTACCCCTCAGATCTACAGTGACTGCACTTCCAAGTACAGTGCATTTGTAGTGCAAAGTGGATTTGCCTTTTGTAAATAACCCCCATAGGCTTTTATTGAGTTGAGTTCAGGAGCTGGCAAAAAAATGCCAAAAACTCCTAAACATGAGTTTAGGAGCAGCAGTGTGCATGAGGCCATAAAGGAAAAGTTCACCTTTGGGAACATGTTACATGTTCCACCCATTTTTAGGATGGAACATGTAACATGTTCCCACTACTGCAGCTGATCCCTGATCTGCTGCTTTTGATGACAGTGAGCTGCGATCTCGCTGCCACAATTTTAAAAGAAACGTGCCGTGTGTGGCTCTGCCTCTCAACGCAGCGTTATGGCATGAACAGGGCAAAATTGTTTTCTTGGGTTGATCTATGCAAATCAGTGCAGCTCAACAGATATGATACGAGTGAGCACTAAAACAGCTCTCCGCAATGGAAGAAAGAACAATGTTCCAATGGTCTCAGCTCTTCAAACACATACTCATCAGACGATCCTGTGTACAGATCAAAACAGCAGTAAGAATATAAGAGCTAATCATATCTAAATTAGTAGGCATAATAAAAATAATTATTGTATCATTTCATGCAACTTCCACATCAATAAAGATCCAAGACGACGTAAGTGGTAAGATAGCACAGTGTAGAGAAATGACAAAGACTATTTACAAAGATCAACAGAGCGCGCCCGTCTTCGCATATCTCATCGATCGGCAGAACTTATTGGTAGACGTTCTTTTTCAGATCTGCCAGTTTTAGACGCTGATAAAAGAACTGTAAATGTCCTCTTAATTTTCAATCTGAAAAGCCACCTAAAGCAAACACTTCCCTCCCAAAGCCATGTTTAAGTACAACTGATTGATGAGCTTACAAAAGGTGTACTTTTCCTCACTTGTTTAACATGCAAGCAGCTCACAGCTCAGTTCCTCACTGATCCTGCACGCAAAGGCTGTTTAACTCTGGATTTAAATGAGCAGATATCCACAGATTATTACCATGGGTCTTCAACGCACAGCAGAACTGCACAAAATGCAAATTGATGCAAACACACAATAATAAAAATATCCCATAATAAACTTGCATCGCTGCAAGTGGGATTTTTTCAGAGTTCATTTATAAAAGTAACAAACTGATAAATGAAAACAAGCTTACTCAATACTGCGGTTTTAAGGACCACTATATAGAAGCATAGGCAATTTGTCTTATGTCCTTTTAGCTCAGTCCAAAGTGGTACGACTGTCGCGTCGTACCAGTGTGAACCCGGCCTAATGGGCTGTCGGATGGAAACGACTGTCATCCGATCTGATTCGCTGGATGGGGAACCCATCCGTCTGTTTTTAGCAGATCAGATGTTGGCGGGTATCAGCAGACAGATGTCCACTGACATCCACCGCTCCATAGCGAGCAATGGATGGTCTGATTGGGTCCGACTGAAAAACTGACAGGCGGACTCGATCGGTCTGTCAGTGTAAAAGATGCCTAAGTGCAATGTAACGTATACCTACAGGCCATTGTTAGCTTTGGATAGACAGCAAAGAGATTAAAACACCTGTCAGGTTTTATTGCTGTCTGTGCCCCTGGTAGGGAGATTCAAACTCTATTTGTACTGTTGATTATTATCATTAAAAGGAATATCCAAAATTTTGAATTAACCCAGTA
Organism: Aquarana catesbeiana; assembly: GCF_042186555.1. Taxonomy (NCBI): domain Eukaryota; kingdom Metazoa; phylum Chordata; class Amphibia; order Anura; family Ranidae; genus Aquarana; species Aquarana catesbeiana. Next base: position 825,016,127 of record NC_133324.1, on the reverse strand, counting down.
ATAAAGAGGAAATCTTCCAACTAGGACACTGGTTCTGGTGACCACCAGAGTATCCCTCACATTGGCAGGATTCCTTTAACTTCCTGTTTTGGCTGTGGGACAGGAAGTGAAGGGCAATCTGTCCAATAGGACACAAATTACACACAAAAGAAAAAAAACCTGACAGGGATTATAGTCATCCCTTACTATATCCAAAATGAAAAAAAAAAGTATTGCCTTTAATTACAGTCAGTAATGTATTTTGCACTTGGGCGTATTACACATGCATTTAGCATGCCTTTTCCCTACACTTACATTCATTTTACTGTGCCATGTCTTTGCATTTAAGCACACTCTAAAATGTAGGAATTGCAGCAAGCTTCTATTTTTTGCCACAGCAATTGCTAATGCACATATGTAAACAGATCTCATTTAAATGAATAGGATTCTGGATGTGTTCTTTCTGGGAATTTACATTTTGCAATTAAGTTCATGAAAATGCATAAGAGTAAACCTAAATCAGATAGACAGTAATAGAAACCAGACACGTGAGCTCACACTTCCCCTCTATATAAACCAAGGAAAACAGTTCATCAGAGTTCCACTTAATGCTGTTATTTTGTGGGTGATGGGAGTTCATTCCAATTGTCTCTTTAGGTTTAAATGTTTTATCATTCATTTTTTGAGCTTTACATTGGGTGATCCATGGTTGTAAACAGAGCTCATTGAAATGAATGTGGTTTTGAATGTGTGCTTTTCTGCGCACTTTTCTGTCCCTGAACTTATACAGTCATAATTGCGAATACTGCTAAGAACAACATCCAACCGCCACGTATTTCAGCCTGCTATTGATACATTGGCTGTATGCTGCACATCTGCCTCCCTTGCAGGCAAAAAAAAAATCCATATTTTACACTGTATGTGCCAAATCACCCATGTGAATGAGCCCCAACGCTGCACAGAAGTGTGAATGTAATACAGGCGCGGGTACACATTCAGCACTTATGAAAAGAGCACATCCCTGCTCTGGAACTTTGCCATTTACTAAGTGTGGGTATTACACAAAGCAATATCGGAAGTAGCATTCAAGCAGTCTGATGCTGCAGTTTGCATTTAAATATTGATGTGATACACAACAAATCCACCTTAGAAGTCTGCGCCAACTGACTAACAGAGAAACCACCAAGATGCGTCAGGAACTCAGGCTATGCATTTACATTCTTGTGTGTACAAGGCCATAGGAATAACGATGATGCTGCCGCAAATCAAAGCAACGTGACCTTACACTATTTAACCGACAGGAGCAAACCAACTTGATTTGGTTGCTATGAGTTTCTGCAGCATCCCAGCTCAGTACATTATCTGATAAATACCCTCAAGGTTTCATGTGTGTATATATATATATTTATCAAAATGAAAATATTAACGAAGACTTATGCAAGTTATAAATCTATAGTACCAAGCCATACCTAGAGGCCTCCTCTTGTATTTGCTCACGATTTGGCCTTGGAAGCGAGTTTCATGATCTTCATCTATGGTCTGTCCTAAAGACAGGAGGCTCACTCTTCGCATCTTCAAGAGTCGGGGTGAACTTTCCCGCATGGTACTCCCTACATCCAGGACCACCTCACCAGAGACAGAAGAGGGTACCACCCATCTTAAAAAATCCATCTCCGATCACATCACTGTCAGATCACAGACAGCTCTGACTGCAGCAGCCAAGGCACAGCAAGGTGTATGTACAGCTTCCTTGAAAAAACATTAAGGTGGACTAGCCTGGTTTGCTTTACATAGTGATGTCACTCTGAACTTGGGTGGTGCCAAACATGAGCAGGTCAACAGCCAGCTGTTGTGAAACAGAAACCATATTTACTGTACAAACTGATAAAACCACACGATAACAGCCCCATAAAAGACGTGCAATATGCTTCGTAAAACACGGAGACTTCATCACTGCCCATATAGCAAGCATACTGCACTAAATTATAAAATTAGAAACTGCAATAGGGTAATATACCAACTGAACTTCACTTTAACTGGAGCATGATAACCCATGAACACAGAGCCAGCAGGGAGGAGTAATAGTCTGTTATAGAAGATAAGCCTTATCGCTTACACACTGCTCCATAGGGCTGAGCTTTCATAGGAATCAACACATACACAGCTCCCTCTATGGACTTAAAGGACCAGAACCCACAAATAATGGCATGGAAGGACTACGCACTTAAATAAATCACTCCCGCAAACCTGAAACTTTCCAATTATCAAATATATATTGTTTAAAGATAGTGATTACCTGCAGATTCCGAAAATTTAGGATACAAGGAAAGGACCAATGCACACCCTACTAAAGAGGCATGATAGAAGAACAGTTCTTTTTGCCAACAACCAATTAAATTCTTCCATTCAAGTCTGCAGCCCCCACAGACTTGTTTTGAGATGCATCATCTAATGTCAGTTGCCCATTTTGCTGGGACCGTAAACTATCAGCTTGGCACAACTTAGTGGAATGAAATGAACACAACTGAAAATACTAATTCTGAGATTCTATTTCACAGGTCCTGCAGCTCTGATCTTAAGGCCCAACTCCGGGCACAACAACAGAAAAAAAAACTTGCAGCAGGACCCCCATACTAGTTAAAGCAGAACTAAACCTAACTTGTCAAAAATTGCAAGCAGGCAGCTCTTTATTGCAAAAGAGACATAAAATTAATAAACACTTACCTACCTGTTTGCAGGTTTCTATTAGATATACACTGAGCTGTACATGTGCAGCTTGGCATTCATGCCCAGCACACTGACTGACTCCGGCATGCACCGAAAGATGTCATACTCCCCCCCCCTCTCAGGACGCAGAGAGAAGACAACAGTGACCAGCGAGGGGTGTAACCACCGCATCATTGGAAGGTGTAGATGCGTATATTCATGGCGTTCAGTTCCATTTTAAATCTAGTGGGTAGACTGAAAGGCTGTATTAATTGCCTGCCTTTTGCTGAAGTAGGGTATCTTTTTCTCCCTGACGTTCCAAGGTGTGGGTGGCCACTCAGCGTCTTTGCGTAAAATGCAGGGCCATTAGCCCTGATGTGCAGGGGGTGAACCTGCGATTGCAGCCAAAAGTAGCTCAGAGGGGAGGCTGTGGGGGGACTGGCAGGTCAGATTGAGGGAGCCTGCCGGAGCAAGGAGGAGGTAAGTAATACAGCCTCTTCTGCTACCCCCTAAAATGAAAAGAAAAGTCTGGGTTATCAGACAAAAAATAAATAAAAAAATTATACATACCTAGGTGTATGCAGCTTCGGTCTGATGCAGCATCTGTCCCTTGCCGGCTCTAAGACTGAGAACTGAGCGATTAAAGGCCGGTGATCGCTCAGTTCTGTGAGCAGAGAGCTGGTGACAGTCAGTCACCGGCTCTCTGCTCTGGACCTCCAGCACTCACTGGAGATCTGGGCAGTGGCTCGTTGAGAGGCTGAGCCAGCTGCCATTTCTGGTCGGGATCTTTTCAGAGCCTAGACCAGCTCTGTGACGTTAGCCCACAGCAGGCTTTAGCGCACGGTCGGCTGAAACTGAGTCACAGGATTGCAGAACGAACTGCACTCCTGTGATCCCCTGGAGAAGTATAGCAAGAAGCCGCACTGTATGGGTCTATGGTGTGCGTCTATTAGCTCCGCTCGGAAGCGCGCCTGCACATGTGCCCCCATAGCAAGTGGCTTCCAATGCTGGCACACAGAAAAGAGGCGGAACTGACAGCGCAGGTGGGGGATCCCAAAAGCAGAGCTAAAGGAGCTGCTCTGTGCAGTACCTTTGTACAGAGCAGGTAAGTATAAAACATTTTATTTTAGAGAAAAAACATTTTTACTTTACAACCTCTTTAAAAGGAGAAGTATGGGGGTTTTTTTTAGATTCATAGTTACCTAGGTGGATGCAGCATCTGACTGATGCTGCATTTGTCCCCCGGCTTCTGCACTGAGAACCGAGCCACGAACACTGCCGATGGCTCGGTTCTCACTCCTCCCCGAGAGGAGAGCTGCTGATTGTCAGCAGCTGTCCTGCTCTGCTCCTCCACGCTCATTGAAGTGCTGAGCTGTAGAGGGGTGGGGAGCGGCCGTCTCAGTCTCTCAGTGGCACACCGAGAGGCTGAGATAGGCATCAGTCCAGGCACCTGGCGGATCCAGACTTCTTAAGTCGGGGTGACGCACTTGCTCAATTGATTCCAGTGACGTCAGCAGAGAGTGGACTTCAGAACTTCAGGACTTTATTTGCCTGGCTGTCCGAGACTTCAGTAGTTTCAAATGCTTACCCTGAAGTAACAGTGACATCATAATTCCTGGTCAGCACACTGGATCGGGAACGGATCATTGGAACAGACCAACGGATCAGCAGAACTTCCAGGGATCTTAAGACCAGCACTGGCCATGATACTTTCACAGCAGATTACTCACCAAGAACAATGAGCACGGAAACATGTGTCTGCTCACATACAACTTTACTGCTGGAACACAACATTATCCAAAAAGAACGCTCACACCAGTGCATTCATGATCATTTAGATCCTTTGAGCTTCTCCATTGAAGAAAGATCAAGCTGACTTGCATTGAAAATTTCAAGCAAATTAGAAAATCTCCCGTCCAACTGTCTGAGGGACTCGTTATTGCCATATAACACTGTAGAAATGTCAGGCTGACTGCAAGCAATGCTTACAATAGGGAGCAGTACTTGCATTTATCAAGCTGCATACAAGCAGGCTAGATTGGCTGTGCACGGGGGACACTAAGATGTCAATGTGAACTAACAGCCATGTTCATAGTAGACACCAGTAATATCCGCCTGTCAATCAAAGCCAGCCTGTAGTTAGTATAGAGAACATGCAATCCTCAGCAGGAAAAGACACATAAACTGTATTTAATGTGTACGGGCCCAAATGTAGCTTTACTTGCCATATCTAGAACACACTATAAGTGCCCTCAGCAGGGGAGACTAGTAATCATCATCATTACAATGCAGTCACACTATACCAATTATCAGTACTAATAGTAATGGAACATCAGACTCTTCAGTGATTGCTGATGAAATAATAAAGCAGGGAAGAAAGAGTACTTGAAGAACAGGCATGGGCAGACGGCCAGGTAGCTTGCAAACAAGAACGTGAGAAGGGTTTCATATTGTTGACTTACAGACACGGATATAATTAGTTTAACATAGACCTCAAATGTTTATCTCAGAAGACATAATAGCCGACAGTGTGCTTCGTGACTCAACGGCTATAAGACGGCTAAAGCTGCAAGCCAATTATTTTGATTCCAAAAAAATTGGAGTGTTTAAAGAAGAACTCCAGAAGCAGCCGAATCATGACTTGTTAGAGAGGAAAGAAATTGGGGGATTTGCAAATTTTAGCAACCTCAGCATTTAGTTTTTGGTGTTTTGTAATTTTAAAAATGTATTTTTGCTATTAGCGCAGCAAAATCTATGGATGCCAGTTTGTTTTTTGCCTGCAGTGATGTACAGAGAAGGGAAAGCCATACATGAATTTTGAATGTTTATATTAATCTTCATCTCCGAACCTGTTAGAGCCGCATGAGCCCCCAAAACAGTAAATGGGGTCCATTTATAAAGCAGTGAATGTGACATTTACTTAAAGTGTTACTAAACCCACAACGGTAATATCAGTCTGTATATGCAGTAAAACATGCTTGTTATAGTCACTGTGGAACCTAAGGGGTTAATCCTCTGCACTGTGTAAAAAGGCTATTTGATCCTGTCTTCTCTCATCTTCCCCTTCTTCTACTGTCCCCAAACCATCTCCTGATAGAACAGAGCCTTGGGGAAAGTTTGGTGTGTATTGCTAGAGTTTTATTTTTTTTCCTAGGAGGGTGCATGGGATCAGCACAAGGCCAATCAGCACTGTCCAGACAGAGGGTTGGGGGTCCTGCAGCCTGATAGGACAGCCAGAGAGAATGAAAACTCTTCCTACAAGCATTAACCAGACACTGATAGAAGTCACAAGACTGTTCTAACTGCTGATAAGGTATTTAGCAGTTTATATTTACTAAAATAATTGCATTCCCATGTTCTGTGTACTGCGAGAGACCAGATATAGTGAATGCAGGCTGCTGGATTTAGTAACACTTTAAAGTCAATATTCCTAGTCAATATGTTTTAGGCTACAGTGCTAGATTCACCTGCAGTGAACGTTTAGTGAATGAGAGATGCAACACGCCATTAGCTCAACGGGTGAAAAGAAATGTGAACGGCCTCAGCCTTGAGCGCCTCCTGAGCCCCGTCTGATGCATTTTGCCCACCTATCAGGGCTTAATCATAGAGACACTTTCAAAGCTTTATAAATATACCCCATAGAAGGCTGCTGTTTCTCAGAGACTGCAGTGGGATATTATGGGGACAGCAGAGATAGAAATAGTGCTTTCTGAATCTATACAAAGACCTTCATTTTAATTTCAGGAAATACATTCATTACAGTTTCCTGTTTGTCCATACATTTTATTTCACCAGATACTAGGAAGTGACCTCAAGATTGAAAAAAATGTCATTCTTAATCCAATAGAACAATCATCAAATCTGGGTTTGTGGATGGGCATCAAAAATGCTTTCAGGCTTCCCTAAATATGCATTTTATCTGATGGAGGATACTGTGGGGTGATAAGTAAAAAGTATGCCAATGTGCAGCCAATGTTGCAAGGACAAAGAGCCCCAGCCAAAATCCCAAGCACCTCTAGATAAGCACCATTTATTGTTAATAGTCCCTAGTTACTCAACACAGTAAATTACTGCAAAGAAACAGTGACCATGCACACTTCAGTACATGCTCCCACAGATACTTGCATATCTGCATATATTCCTACACTTGTGGGTTTATGTACATGTGAACGGCAAACCAGAAAACAGCCAACACAGATCTGCGCCCTAGTTTGGAGAACCACAGTAGATAAGGGTGGAGATCTGTACTGCTTGACCTTTAAGAGTTAAATAATTGGAATAATTGGGATTATTTATTTTATATAATGTATGAAATATTATTCCCAGAAGCTTGGTACTCTTATAAATAATTTAGTTAACAAACATATAAAAATAAAAAATACTCCTGAACCTGCAAAGTCTTCAACACTGGTTGGAAGCCTATGGATCAGACAAGGCATGTCAAACTACTGTGTTTTAGGCCACATGCAGCCAATGTACTTCCTCCATAGTGGGACTTGGGCCAGTTTAAAGCAAACCTGTACATCACACATTCAGCACAAAGCTCTACTTTAACCCTCCCTCACCCCTAGAAATAGATCCTTTACTTCACTCCTCAGGCCATATACTTCTGGGAGCCCAAGAAATTACCCAGGACTATCAGTTATTTATTTTTATTTTTTTATTTCAGGTACTTATATAGCGCCATCAATTTACGCAGCGCTTTACATACACATTGTACATTCACATCAGTCCCTACCCTCAAGGAGCTTACAATCTAAGGTCCCTAACTCACATTCATACATACTAGGGACAATTTAGACAGGATCCAATTAACCTACCAGCATGTCTTTGGAGTGTGGGAGGAAACCGGAGTACCCGGAGGAAATCCACGCAGGCACAGGGAGAACATGCAAACTCCAGGCAGGTAGAGTTGTGGTCGGGATGCGAACCAATGACCCTTCTTACTGCTAGGCTAAAGTGCTATCCACTGCACCACTGTGCCGCCCAGTTATGGAAAGAGTCACTCGTTCATGTGACCGCAATGGGCCAGACAGGGCTGTCACAGAGAAGTGAGAGTTGCTGCTTATACAGAGCTGATTTGGCACTATTCACTGACAGCTTAAAGTGATATTAAAAGGCTTGTTCCCTGTTTTTCTAAAATAAAAAAAAAGATGTTATACTTACCCACTCTGTGCAAGGACTTCCTCTTCTAACCACTTGAAGAACAGGCCAATTTCTGACATTTGTTGTTTACAAGTTAAAATAAGTATTTTTTACTAAAAGATTACTTAGAACCCCCAAACATTATATTAATATATAAAAATAAAACTTTAGCAGAGACCCTTGAGAATAAAATGGCGGTCACTGCAATATTTTATGTCACACTGCATTTGCACAGCGGTCTTTCAAACGCAATTTTTGGGGAAAAACTATACTTCAACAAATTAGAAGAAAAAAAAAAAACGAAAAAAAAAATGTAAAGTTAGTCCAATTTTTTTGTATATTGTGAAAGATGATGTCACGCCGAGTAAATACATACCCAACATGTCATGCTTTAACATTTCACGCACTCGTGGAATGGGCGACAAACTACGGTACTTAAAAATCTCCATAGGCAAAGCTTTAAAAAAAATGGCTATACGTTTACAGTTACAGAGGAAGTCATGCACTAGAATGAATGCTCTTGCTCCAATGATCGTAGCGATAACTCACATGTATGATTTGAACACTGTTTACATTTGCAGGCGCGACTTAAGTATATGTTTTCTTTGGCGCACGAGCACTGAGGGATGGGGCACTTAAAAAAAAAAAAAAAAACAAACATTTTATTTTATTTTTTTTCTTACACTGTCCTTAAATAAAAAAAAAAAAAAAAAAAGAAAAAACATTTCTGATCACTTTTATTGCTGTCACAGCTCCTTCTTCACCACCCCTGCCAGGAGAAGACAATTGCTCAGCAGGTGGGATTCCCCTGTCAACATGGTCTGTGTTAATGGGGCAATTGTGCAAATTTCTTTTTTGCAACCCGTGGGTGCAGGAATCAAATTAGTTCCGTGTATGACCGGCCTTAAGGAACGTGCCAAAAAACAGGGAGGGTCTAGCTAGGACTGAACTAGGGCTGGGAGATTTTCCAAAAAAAAATATCTGCGATTTTCTTAAAAAAAAAAAAAACCTTGAATCGAGTTTTTTTTTTTTTGGACACCGCGCCAGTCCTGAGGAGCTGCGGGCAGGAGTTTTTAGGCGAGGCCGCGACTTCGGCCTAGTCCAAAGCCGCAGCCTCGCCTAAAAACTCCTACCCACAGCTCCTTTAGGAACGGCGCGGTGCGAGCCGGTCCTGGGGAGCTGCAGGCATGAGTCTTTAGGCGAGGGCGTGGCTTCGGCCTAGTCCGCGGCGTCTGGCCTCGCGGACTAGGCCGAAGCCGTGGCCTCGCCTAAAAACTCCTGCCCGCAGCTCCTCAGGACCGGCGCAGGGAAAAAAAAAAAAAAATCTAAAAAAAAATTGATTTGCTTAAAATTTTGAATCGATTTGACCTCTCAACTTGATTCAAGATTTGAATCGATTTTTTCCCCAGCCCTAGACTGAACTAACTAGCACCAAACAGGAGGGGAGGACAGAAGCCGATACCAAATTACATAAGTAAACAAGGTTATAGTGTCCCTAAACCACCACTAGATGTCAGCATACATGAAAAACAATATCAACCTGATGCAGTTCAAAACAACTTAAAAAATAAAGAGCAGGACAAAACAAGATGGAAACTACATGAGCCCCCCAAACTGTTCTAAGCCATTACAGATACACTGACACTCACAACAAAGTATTTTCTTGGAGTTAAAATATATAAAATACGGACACAAACGCTAAAAAAGTGAACTTTTTTTGGTCACATATTTTTATCACCAGTGACTATATCATTGACTGTGTAGAAGGTAAAATAAACAGAGCCAGTAGTATGACGCAGATATGCAAATATCAAACTTCCTCCAAGTACCTGCACTTCCAGGAGGCTCGGCCTGTCTGCCTATTCTGGAGACAGGTTTGCAGTCTTCCATAGAAGTAATACAGACCCCTGCAAAGGTTCCCAGTGACGTGTCTGTATCAGACAACTCTGACGGGAACGATTTAGGCCTTGAAGCAATTCAATAGGAAAAACAGGACATCAAAAGTGTTGTGGAGGCATAAAGCCTTTAATGTCAATGACATCATTAGTCTCTACTGGTATGCAGATTTGTCCAGCTCACAGAATGGTAGCGGTAACTGTGTATGGGCGAGTGATTTACTAATTATACCACTTCCTGTTAGTTTCTATTGATTGTATTCTGATGCTATAGTCAAGGTGAAAAAGCAGAATGAAAAGAGCTGCATTCATTCCCAGCCAGAGAAGTTGCAGGTGCATTGTTGTTACACAATCCAACGCTGTACAGAGCTCTAGACCATCCAGCCTCAAGGACATTGCCAACAAAGTAACTGACAGGGAGACAGTGCACAGCAAAATAAACCAGTAACACCATTGCAGAACAACCATCCAGGTACTAAAAAGTCTGTTTTTGGTTAGAGGTTTATTCATTAAAGAGGAATTCCAGGTAGTTTTATTTATACGTGGTTACACTGATCTTGTTCACACTGCTGCGATGTGAGAACCCGTGTGAATCCAGTGCAGGTTCCCACATCACATACAATTAGCAGGCAGTTCACACTGCCCTATGCAAACCGCTGCGGGTGTCAATACAAAGTTAATGACACCCCCCAGATCGGTTCGCATATCGCAGTGTGAACTGGCCGTTCGGACAGGAATCGGATCCCATGGGTGTTCACTTCCCACCCATGCCATCCGATTCTGGTGTGGACCAAAAAAAAAAAAGGGTCCTGCACGACTTTGGTCTGAATGCAATGCAAATTCAACCATACAATCTGTACGGCTGAATTCGCATCACACAGACATTCGCATGTGATTTGCACAGCAGTGCGGAGCAAATCACATGCGATGTCGCACAGCACAGCAGTGTGAACCCAGCCATAGACCAAGGAAGCGATGCCTATACCATACCTAGTTGATGCCCCTGGAAGCTGGAAACCACTGAAAGGGTTATTAAACTCAAGACAAAAAACATGTTATATTGCAGCTTACCAATCATTAGATGTGGTGGCTGCATTAGTTTTCTTTTCCTTGTCTTTTCCCCCTCCGTTTTCATCTGGTAATATTGCCAGTAACACGCCTCCTGTATTAGCGAGACACTCTGGAGGAATGAGAACAGGAGACACAGCGGGCAGCAGCATTGTCAGTATGGGAGGGAAGGGTAGTGGTAAATGCATTAGCAGATTTAGATACACTCAGGCTCAGTTCACACTGCCGTGACTTGGGATCCGACTTGTGAGACCCCAAGTTGTGTGACATGTGAAATCCCATATTGGTCAATGAGAGCTGCCTTAACCCCTTGGAGACGGCCCACCGCAGACATACTGCGGTAGGGCGGCCGCTCTGCGCCAGATCATGTACCTAGTACGTGATCTGATACTTCTGGATCTGGGGAGCACGCGCGTGCTGCCGGCTACCCACTGTGATTACACAAAGCGGGAGCCCAGTGGCGGGTACCGTGGACTCAATGTCCACCGGCACCTGCCAATACACAGGACACAGGCAGAAAGACATTCTGCCTATGTAAACAAGGCAGATTGTCATTCTGTCAGAAGTGAAGGCATTGATCCTGTGTTTCCTATAGTCAAAGCATCTCCCACACAGTGAGTAAGCAACACCTAGGCACACAGTTAACCATTTGATGGCCCCTGATGTTAACCCCTTCCCAGCCAGTGTCATTAGTACAGTGACAGTGCATATTTTTTAGCACGGATCACTGTATTAGTGTTACTGGTCCCCAAAAAGTGTCAAAAGTGACAGTTAAGTGTCCAATTTGTCTGCCACAATATTGCAGTCCCGCTATAAGTCGCTGAGCGCTGCCATTACTAGTAATACAAATACTAGTACTAATAATAGTACTAATAAATAAAAAATATCCCATAGTTTGTAGACGCTATTACTTTTGCGCAAACCAATCAATATACCCTTGTTGGGATTTGTTTTACCAAAAATATGTAAAAGAATACATATTGGCCTAAATTGATGGAGAAATTAGATTTGTTTACATTTTTTATTGGATACGTTTTATAGCAAAAAGTAAAAAATATATATTTTTTTTTTTTTCAAAATGGTTGGTCTTTTTTTGTTTATAGTGCAAAACAAAAAGACACACACCTTATTTGGGTACATCATTGCATGATCGTGCAATTGTTCGTTAAAGTAACGCAGTGTAGTATTGCAAAAAATGGCCTGGTCATGAAGGGGGTAAAACCTTCCAGAGAGCAAGTGGTTAATTAACACTACTGAAGTCGCTCCGATTTCAGAAAAGGCTCCCTTTACTACTTTAGGGAGACTTCTATCCGACCTCCACTCTCTTCTGTTCTATACGTCTATCAAAGTAGTACTCAAGTCACCAGGAAGTCGCCGGGCAAAGTCGCACCACAAGTCACGCGACTTTCAGGTTGCAGCAGTGTGAACTGAGCCTAACAAACTGAAGCCAAACTCCAGCTCACACTTCATAAGCAGTTACAGCAAATAGTTTTTTCCTCTTGGGATAAAGGCTTTGCATGAATAAATAAAAAGCTGATCATTTTAATCACCCCTGTCAGCGTTAATCACCAGATGAAAATAGAAGCAAGCCTAAAAAATGAAACCAATGCACCCATCACATCTAAAAATTGCTTTTGGATTTAATACGGCTTGAAGTTGTTGCCACTACTCCAGTGATTTCCACTCACTTCTGGGCCTTGTCTTAAACGGTCGTCCTGATTCATTCTAAAAACAGGCACTCAGCCCAGGCACTGCATTTTCTGAATGAATACAAAGTATTTTCTGACTGCATGAGATGGAATACATGATTGTTACCACCCCATCTCATCCAATCAGAGAACATTTAGCATTCATTCAAAAAATGCAAGGCATTCTCTGAATGGTGCTGCTGCTGAGCGGCCGACCTCCTGGGTCCAGAATGCTGCAGGGCAGCTGCTCAGTGCAGGACCTGGAAGCAAATGGAGCGTTGTCTACTTTAGTGATTTCTAACTTCCAGGAGGATCCCACAGGTATGGTATTTGCATACCATAGTTACATTGGTCCAAGTTGGACCAATGCAAATATGTATAGAATATCCATAGCTGGAATTCTTCTTTAAAGCATACTTGGGCATTTTAAGTGCCACAGTGGAGGAACTTAAACTGGCCATACTTAGAATTACATACAGTAGAATTTAGTTTGAATGTTTGTGCTGATATTCTGAAAAATCATTTGTTGGAGAGTTTGATCATACCAACATTGGGTCAACCAATTTCCTTCATACCTATAAAATTTCATCCAGGCGTGCCACTTGAATTTAATTCCAGACATAATAAACAGGTTTCCTTTGTACCTAGAACATGCAAGTTAGGCCCCTTTTACACAATCGGACCTATCGGGTACGCCTGTCTGTTTTTCAGGTGGACCCGATCAGGCCACCCATTGACCTCTATGGGGAGGCGGATATCAGCGGATACGTGTCGTCTGGCATCCGATCTGACAAAATCTGCTGAAAACAGATGTATGGCGATATGTTCGTTATTCATCCAGCGGGTCGGATCAGATGATAACAGGACAGGCTGTCCATTTTCATCAGATCTCAGTATAGAGGAGAGCGGGACACTGACAGGTCCATCTCTGCACAGTGACCTGTCATCCGCCTGCTCATCAATGGAGCGATCCCTGCTAAGCAAGCGGAGTCCATCAAAACGGATCCGCCCCGCGTGAAAGGGGCGTAGAGTATACCTATGATTTTTCCCAAACAAAAATTAAAACATTTGAATTTGTTTGAATTTTCTCGTCACTATGGGTAAAAACAAATCTATTTGACCTCACTAGACATTAGAAAATCAAACAAATTTTACAAAAATGTAAGTTTTCAAACTAAATTGTACTATGGCCAGAGATAAGCTGGATTCACCCTCTGGATCCACGCTTGTGAAAGTGGTCATTTGCTGTGGGGGTTCCCTGCAATTAGCCGCAGGCGGGAAGTCCCATTGAAAGCAATGGGAGGCTGACAGCTCCCACAGCTATTCAACGCCAATTACATGTACCCATTCATGCAGTGATTACCTGTGAATAATTGGCCGTGGACGCAGATACTGGTGACAGCCATAAGGAATCAATATGTCTATGGCCAGCCTCACAAGAAAGCTCAGATTTCACTGAAGTGGCTTATACTATTTTTTTTTATTTTATCAATTGCACACTTTGATTTGTTCAGATTTTTCAAAGCTTTGCCTCAACTAAGCCAGAACAATTACCAGTTTGCTCTTTGCACTACTTTCCATGTTTCCTGAGTTTAGCTATCTGTTGCAGATTGTTACGTATGATAAAAAAAAATAACTTTCAAGTAGAAATGTATACAAGAAGCCATGGAGACCTGTAACAATGTCAGTCAACGGGTATTCTTTCCAGGCTCTCAAGAACCAAATTCTCTTTAGAGAATAACATTCTTTACATCAATGCAAACATGCTTGTCATGTAAAACCCTTTATCCTGCAGGGAGTGGCAAAAGGAAAATACTTAGCAGAAAGTGCAAACCAGTATGTATCAACTACTGCACTGTACAACCACACATCATTCTGAACATCAAAGAATGAGGAATCTTTATATAGACAGAGGAATCTGTTTTTCTGGCTGAAAAAAAAAAAAAAAAACACACAACAAACAACCTATGGCCAGCTTTACCATTTCCAGCCATTAGATGGAGCTCTAGGCCCATTTTCATCTGAATAACAGGCTAAGCCTAGCTACTTTGATGGGGGAATATTTTTTTTTTTTTTTTACACAGCTGAATAGCTCATCTAGATTACCTCAATTAAGGAGGCTATGGTCTACCTCTAGAAGGGCTGGATAAAAAGCATGCATGTAAAGTATGTGGTGCAACTATACTATATATTATTTTTGGACCTACAATCTAAATTTGCATGGTCACAAACTATTCTATCAATACCTCCAGATCAGGCATGCGCTGCAGGCACAATCTCTCCTCTTGGTTCTTACTTTAGCTGAATCCCCACTGGTGTCAGAGATTACTCTGGCCAGTATTAAAACGAAGGTTGATATCTCCGATGTTCATACAGCGATCTCCCCTGCTGAGCTTTTGTGTTCCGACAGGGAGGACAGCCCCCCACCAGACACTCTGGTCAGCGTTTGCTCAGCTATTGGCTGAGATCGCTGATCGGGAGCCAGTTGCCTGCTGGTTTTCCAGCATGCTCGTCCGACAGAAGCCAGCTGAACGTCTATTGGACCGGCTGCCATACACACGGGCCACGTGTTGGACGATTTTTATTGAACTGGTCAATGTCACCTGACATTCGGCCTGTGTGTACTAGGCTTTAGAATTAGTACCTGTTATTTCCCTCTCTGCTTCTCACAAACTCACGCAATAGTTTATTTTACACAGGGTCTATAGAAGCCCAGTTAAGACATTTTAGTGGGGCAGACGAGATTCCCCAGATTGTCCGAAATGCAATGTACATAGGGGAGATTTTATCCATAGGATATGGCGTTGTCCAAAACTGACAAGATACTGGGGAGAGGTCCTAAAAACAATCTCCTTGGTGGCCCAACAGGCGATTCCCCAAGACCCACTGGTTTGCTTGCTGGGAGCCTTGGACACTGAGCTTTATGAACTCTGAGTTTATATAATGAATCTGAGACTGCTATATCTGTCGAGAAAGTTAATCGCCCGCTACTGGCTAGCCTCTAAATCTCTGACTAGACAACAATGGGTGGACTATGTCAACTCTTTATTGAGAGAGCAATTCATTTATCTGCACCACAATACTCAATGCAAATTCCATACCATTTGGCAGGGTCGGTTGGCTGTATCTGGGCTTGCCCTTCCACAATTAGTGAAGGGTAGACTGCTGAAAGTGTAAAGGGTTCTTTTAGTGCTTATTATAAGAATAATTAGTTCATATCCAAGTGGGTTACATGGCTAAGACAAGGTCTTATTACCAATCCCAGTGGCCGCTTGTATTTGTATTTTGTTCTATGTCTTTAAGCTTTTATTGACAGTTCGTTGGTAGAGTCTAGTCAAATCTCACTGGAGAATGTCATCATTGTTCCTTTGAAAATATCAGAACATTGACTATTACCGCTGTTCCAAAATTCCAAAATTAATCATTGTATTCCATGCTTGCTCTTTTTTTTTTTTTTTTTTTTATACCTCAATAAAATTGCCTGGATTAAAAAAAAAAAAAAAAAAAACAGCATGCATAATGCGAGTGTCCGGTTTACTACAACAGCATAGACATCAGCCATATATGGTGTGGACATCTTGTCTGCTTGTGTTAAACAGGGGGATTGGTAGTTCAATTCATCTCTATAAATGAAAACCCTTATCAAGGCTAACTTTTTAAGATATGTATCTTCATGACAACATTTATGTTTCTTAGCGTATGTATCGACTTTTTTTCTCAATTTTGACAATACAAATACTGAATGTAGCAAGAGAACCCTGAAACTAAAGGCTAATCAGTGTCCTGATCTCTAAACCGACGCCCAATCACTTACTGTACAACAATTACAAAGTTCATGCCATATGGTCTTTGCACAAAACAGACCTATGCCACAAGAGATCACAGACCGAAATTTTGGCACCCACAAACAAAAAAGGAAAAAAATTGAATACAAATTCCATACAGCACAATGCCGATCCTTCACAACCATTATTTGGTGATATTTCATAAATGAAAGTATCTAGAGGTATAATAGGGTGGCCCCAATATAGAGGGGAAAAAAAAAAAAAAAGGATCAGTGACAGCCACGGTCCAGTAGCTGGTCCAGGAGTTGAATGGATCAGCTCCTTGGCTTGGAGTGATAAATGTTGTGACATCATCAGCACTTCCTGTGAGCCCCAGAGGAAATAGCTGTCCTGTTGTGTCTGGGGGTGAGAATTCCTTAAAAACAACATTTTAAAGAACACCAGTTTCTCAAACAATGCTAGAACACATATTTTAATATCTTTTTAATACCATGCTAATAATTAATAGCAGCAAATTTAAAAAAACACATTGTGCTGCCCTCTGGACATGTCAGGGTTGCAGGCTAAACACCATCACACTAGGCACAGCCAAGGTCAGGATTAACCTTTAAAAATGGCAAAGCACAGACAATTATTTTTGGAGTGTCTGACTCAGAGATCAGATAATTTACATAGCAGTAATATTCTCACATTCGGATGCGGATACAAAAATATTAAGTTATACTTATATTGTTTTTTAATTTGCTTAAAGCGGAGTTCCGCACAAAAATGGAACTTCCGCTTTTCGGAACCCTCCCCCCCTCCGGTGTCACATTTGGCACCTTTCAGGGGAGAGGGGGGAGCAAATACCTGTCTAATACAGGAGCCTGAACAAGAACTCCATGACTAGTGTCAAAATACGATCCGTGCGATCATGACCAGCAACAATAGATAAACCGTCTATAAACGATGCTGAAACCCCCATATCTCCACCCCCGCCAAGCTTATAAGCCAGGTATAAAACAGTACCAAACTAACCAAAGAAGGGGGGGGGGTGTGCAGGCTGAAGAGAAAAGGGCAGAAAGGAGAGATGAAGAAGGATAGGCAAGAAAGAAAAAGCCTAAGGAGGACGCCCTCGGGCACAGAAAGGATCCACCAATTGCACCAGAGAGGCTAGTCATCCATTTTTTTTTTTCTTTTTGTTAAATTAACCTTTATATCTAACTGGATTTATACGCATGGATGATATCAATCTGAATGTCTGTTGCAACTAGATACAGGCCATGTTTCAAATCATTTCGTATATCACAATGCATTCAATGACTGTATAAATTTCTATTTAGCAGGATAAAACGGCGTAGTAGTAGACACAGCATATTCCGCTTCTTATCAACATAATCTGACTTCTGAATGACACACGTTCAGCACAACATGCAATGCAGAAATGAATGATGACAAGGACTATGTAAAAACAAAAAAGCACAACTGTCATATGGGCAATGTGCCAAACAAAATGCCAAAACTGGGCTCTTTATTAGCATAATTACTGAATGCCTTTCTGCTTTATTTAGTAAAAGAATGAAAAATACACTTGGACTGGTGCTATTAGGACACATCTAGTTCTTCTATCAAGTAATTAACTCCATTTGCATCCATCTGATGAAAGAATGTATGCAAATCTCTCACAAAAAGGGGATGCTCCAAAGTGATCAAAGCAAAATCTTCCCTTTGGTTCTCTTGTGATAAACACAATATTAGCATTTACTGCCAATCACATCTAAATTTACATCTTTAAAAACAGAGACAAGGACTTGACAATGTATAACTGGTAGTTAATCAATTCAATAGCTCCTATGAGCACACTGGGCCTCACTTCAAGGGAACCTGTCACCAAGTAAAGTGTGAAAAGTCACAATCACAGGCTGCTTACAATTTCTGCAGCAGGGAAACAAACTGTTCAGCTTCACCCTGGTGATTCCATTGCTTTAAAAGTATATGCTGCCAAGATATTAGAGAATAGCTGCTTCCATCTGACATTTATCATTAATATATTTTGAATAATAGCATTTAAAAAAAAATTGAGTTGGTATCCTTCAGAGTCCGAGAGATGGGGTGTTTATTATTCAAGAAAATTTGGAGTTGGACTCTAATTTGCAGAAAAGCGACTGTTCTGGCAAAACATAAAAAACAACTTAACATATAAATGTTTTATTCAGAGCTGAACTCCAAGCAGACATAAATAAACAAATCATTGCGGCTCTGTACTCATTAGGCCTCTTGTACATTATTGCTGGTAAACGGACATTTAGGCTTAATGTACACGGGATGCTGAGGCAACCTCCTCTGAACAAATTTTTTGACAGCTTTAAACCGGCGTTTAAAAACGCCCGTTTTTGCCGCGTTTTGCATCTAGGAGCGTTTATTTAAGATAACATAATAATAGGACCCTCCCAAAGCCCAAAAAACAGTATTATTTAACTATTTCACACATTCTGTGAGATCAGAGTGAGTAGCAGCAGCTGAGAAAGCAGCAGTGTACTTGTATCTACCTCAATTTCGGTGCTTTTACTATGGATCCCATAATAAGCATATGTGAGGAAAAAATGCAATTTTTTAAATATATTTAATTTTTAAACTGCAATTGATTAGTATTTTTTTTGTTTATTTTTTTTTATAAGCTGTATATGTAAAAAAAAAAATATTTTTTATTTTGTCTTTTTTATTCAAAATTTAATTACATTTTTGTAAATATATTTAATTTTTAAATTGCAATTGATTATTATATTTTTTATTATAAGCTGTATATGTAATTTCATTTTTTTTTATTTTGATTTTATGCAAAATTTAATTGCAATTTTTTTAAATATATTTAATTTTGAAATTGCAATTGATTATTAGAATTTTTTAATTTTTTTTAAAAGCTGTATGTGTAATTTCATTTTTTATGCATTTATTTTGTGTTTTTTATGCAAATTTTATTTGCCATTTCTTAAATATTTTTTTTAATAAAACCCTAACCGGAAACCCTAACTTGTTCTTCAAGGGGAAAACCCTGACCCCCTAACCCTAATGGGAAACCCTAACTTGTTCTTCAAGGGGAAAACCTTAACCATAACCCCTTAACCCTAATGGGAAACCCTAACCGGAAACCCTAACTTGTTCTTCAAGGGGAAAACCCTAACCATAACCCCCTAACCGTAATGGGAAACCCTAACCAGAAACCCTAACTTGTTCTCAAGGGGAAACCCTAACCATAACCTTCTAACCCCAATGGGAAACCCTAACCGGAAACTCTAACCCTAATCCTAACCCTAACAGGAAACCATAACCCTAAACTTATTCTTCAACGGGAAGCCCTAACCATAACCCCCTAACCCTAACCAGAAACCCTAACCCTAACTTGTTCTTCAAGGGGAAAACCCTAACCATAACCCCCTAACCCTAATGGGAAACCCTAACACTTATCATAAACCTTAAACTTGTTCTTCCAGGGGAAAACCCTAACCATAACCCCCTAACCCGAATGAGAAACCCTAACCCTATCCCTAACCGGAAACCCTTACGGGAAACCATAACACTTGCCTAACCCTAAACTTGTTCTTCAAGGCGAAAATCCTAACCATAACCCCCTAACCCTGATGGAAAACCCTAACCCCTAACCCTAAATTTCATGCAACTATGTTTGATCAAGTCGGGGTGAAGCTCAATGGTGGGGTCATCTGGTTGAAATCTAACAACATATAGATCAAATTCCAATTATACTTTGGCTAACAGCAATGCTAGTGGTGTATTGGATTGGATCATGCTCATTAGGGGTATATAAAAGGTCTATGAAGCATAGTAAGCACTTACAAGTTTATTTTTTTTAACAAATAGTGTTTTTTCATCATTTGCTATCATTTTTTAGTTTTGTAATGTTAAAAAATAGGGCACCTGTAAAAACGCTTATAAACGAAAACGCGGCTAAACGCCTGTACCGCGTTTAGCTGTGTTTTGCTTCTGAACTCATTTTTTTGCCTTCAAAGAAAAGCCTATAAACGCAATTGCCTAAAAACGACATTAAACAAACCTGTGTACATGTACACATAAGATAACATTGGATGAGTTTAGGGGCAGATGAAAAAAGTGTCCAACTGCCTCTGAACGTTCGTTTACCAGCAGCAGTGTACATGAGGCCTAAGGCTCGGTTCACACTGGGGCGACTTGTCAGGCGACCTAGTCGCCTGACAAGTCGCCTCCCGTTCTGTGCTATGGAACCGTTCTAATCGGAGCGACGCAAGTCGCTCCGACTTAGAAAAAGGTTCCTGTATTACTTTGGGGGCGACTTGGGGCGACTTGCATAGACTTCTATGCAGAAGTCGTCTCGCAAGTCGCCCCGGCAGTCGTTTGCAGGTCGCCTCGCTGAGGCGACCTGCAAGTCGTGCCGCCGATGTGTGAACCGAGCCTTAGGAACAGTTGGGCATTTCTTTTTCAGCTGCCCCTGAACTCTCCTCTGTTATCTCATCAGTACATGTACACAGGGTCGTTTATAGTCGTCATTTCTAGGCAGTTCAGTTTAGAAGGTTTTTTGGAACGCAAAAAGAAATGGATTCAGACGGATGTTCAGAGGCATTTGAAACGCCAAATGCCTGTAACAGCTTGTAAACGCTGCTAAACGCGGTAACGCACGTTTAGCAGTGTTTCGTTTACAGACGTCTTTGATTTTAACCAAAAAATTTTTTTTTATTTTTTTAAACGCTTTTAGACGCAAACACGGCTAAACACAACTAAACGTGGCATGTAAACATGGCTAAATGGCCGTTTCAAGTTAAATCGTTCAGGATTAATAAATCAATAAATGTAAGCGCTGTGTGTGTCAGAATTTTACCTGGTATCAGTCTCTTGTAGTAACTGTAGAGCTGAAATCAGAGAGAGGGAAGAAGCTCAAATAGCTCATCAGGTGTGTTGCAATGCAAGGAGCATTCTGGTAGGAGGAGAGAGCATAGTGATCAAGGGATGAGCTCACCAGTCTCCTGCTTTACTACCTTTCACTGTCCAATCACAGGGTAAAGGTGAGGAGGAGACCTGTAAGTGAAAATGAAACTGCAGATCGCTACTGCTTGGAAAAGCCCAGTGATTGACCTAACTTTAATGAAACGAAAACTCACCAGGATTATGCGCCACGAAAAAATGGTTAGTGTCTACAATCCCTATTTGAAAAAGTTTGGACCCCTGGCTTTCTTATCTACAGGTGCCGAACACTCAGGTTTAGCATTGGATTACTGCTGGATGGACTCTTGGACAGGTGTGGTCTCCCTCCACTACTCTCTTTTCTTAATTTCTTCCTTTTTTTAGCTTTTGCTTTGCTTTTTTCTATGCCTTTACTTTAGGTGCAATACAGGTCCTTTAGTTGGTTCCTTTGTTTTGAAACTTAGGGTTTCTGTCTAGGCTTTACAATTGGTAATATATCTTTGAAAATATGTCACCGACATATATAATTTACGCCAAGTGCATGTTATTCTCAGCTTAAGACACAATGTTTAGTCCTAAATGACTTGGTGGTCATTATGTTTGTTATATTATTATTATACAGGATTTATATAGCGCCAACGGTTTGTGCAGCGCTTAACAAAATAAAGGCAGACATTACAGTTACATTACAATTTGGTACAAGAGGAATCAAAGGGCCCTGCTCATTAGAGCTTACAATCTAAAAAGGCAAAGTCAATCAATACAAAAGGTCATATATGTGAGGGATGAGCTGATGGAGGAAGTAAAACAGTGTGTTAGTTAGAAGCAGGATAGGCTTCTTTAAAGAGAAGAGTTTTCAGGGATCGTCTAAAGATGGATAGATTAGGGGACAGATTGGGGTAGGGAGTTCCAAAGGATGGGAGAAGCTCTGGAGAAATCCTGGAGGCGAGCATGGGAGGAGGTGACAAGGGAGCTAGAGAGCAGGAGGTCTTGGGAGGACCAAAGAGAGCGGCTTGGTTGGTATTTTGGGACTAGGTTAGTGATGTAGCTGGGGGCAGAGTTATGAATGGCTTTGTAAATTATTGTTAGTACTTTGAATTTTATTTGTTAGGTGAGTGGAAATCACTGGAGGGATTGGCAGAGAGGGGTGAAGGACAATGAATGGTTGGTAAGGTGGATGAGTCTTGTAGCGGCATTTATTATGGACTGAAGGGGGGATAGTCTATGTAAAGGTAGCCTAATGAGGAGGGAGTTGCAGTAGTTGAGGCAAGAGATAACCAGGGAGTGAATTAGAAGCTTGGTGGTGTCTTCAGTTAAAAAGGGGCGTATTATAAAAGTCATCAGCTACAAAAAGTGTAGCTGGTGACTTTTAATAAACAGACACTCACCTGTCCCACGGTCCAGTGATACAGGCGCACGAAGCCTCACTTCTCTCCCCGACGCCGACATTGTAACTGTGGGCGCCCGGCTGTGGCTTCACAGCCGGGCACACACTGCACATGCGCGAGTCGCACTGAGCGTTGTGAATGGCCAGGCAATCTACTGGGACCTGTGACGTGTCTCAGAAGATTGCAGGGAGGGGGTGGAGGTGAACTTCCTTTCCAGCGCCGCGGCGCCAGGGGAGGAAGTGGGATCTGGGTGCTGGTCAAAACTGGGTACCCACAACTCCCCCCAAAAAATGACATGCCAAATGTGGCATGTCAGGGGGTCACCGGTACTTAAAGCGGAAGTTCCATTTTTGGGTGGAACTTCGCTTTAAACTGTAAAGTTAATTTTGTTATTTTGAAAACTGAATAAAAAGACTGACACAGAAAATTAAACTGCAGCAGAGAAAGATTAGGTCTCTTCATAGTTACATAGTTGGTAAGGTTGAAAAAAAGACAACAGTCTATTCAGTTCAACCGGAGTGTGTGGATATGTGTGTAAAAAATAATTTCCCATATCCCCATATATTGTTTTCACTAAGATGCAAGACCAAGAGTCTTTTAAAACTATCCATACTTCCTGCCGACACCACCGATTGTGCAAGGGAGTTCCACAATAATAATTTTGTTAGTTTCACACCTACGCTGGGATCACCGTTGAGATATTTGTATATTGCCATCATATCTCATTTCAAGCATCTCTTCTCCATGGAGAAAAAATGTATCACTTCTTTTGCCAGAAAAGGCTATGTCATGAGGCAGAGCTGTTTAAATCTCGGGATCGGATGGACAGAGATACAAATACTTTGGCAGGTAAGTTAGCTTTTATATGTGCATTATATATGTGTGTTTAGTTTGCCTGAAGATCAGCTTTAATGTGAGTACAGCTATGTTTAGATCCTGCTAAGGGCCGTGTCACGCTATGTAGTAGCTGCAAGATTGCTCTCATTAGTGATTTTGTTGCCAAGACAGACATCTTGCAGTTATTAAAGGTCTGTGTCACTTCTGAGACTGGCAGCTCAGTGACTGGGCGATTGACTTCTTACAGGCAGCTAGAGAACCTTCAGCTTTACTACCTACCCATGTTATCCAGTGCAGGTGTTGGGGTTCATGGCAAACCAGAAATCTGTAGCCAGTAATAACCTGCCATAGAAAATAAGCAGAAAGTTCTGTATCGGACACAATTTTCTGCTGCAACGTTGCTAGTTTTACATGGCCCTAAGGCAGGGTTTACGCATATGGTAACATGCATTTTAACGTGCATTATGTAAGAGAAGCCCATTCATTTTAAAACGACCCACTAAAGCCCCCCAATTAGTCAAAACACATACCTGACCCTCTTCCCGAGAACATAATGTTCTGGTGCTGAGTTGTTACATGCTTTGGGGTGACACTGAAAATGAATGGCACCCAGGTGCACCAACACATATAATGTGCATTACCACACTGAAAGTAGGCTAGGTTCACACGTGTCCGGTGCGATTTTCCCCTCATTTTTCACAGCAAATTTCCAAAGCAACTGTTCAGTGGTTCAGCTGCGATTCAGATGCGAATGTCTGGAGCTGGTGGCAACCAGCATCTTTAACATTAGCTGGTTGTTAAAGAGCGGGCTCGGGAAAGATGGCCGACACAACGGATGACTCATCAGCTGTCACGGGTTTCCTCGCTGACAGCTGAATGTAAAAAATAAACATGGCTGGCAATAATAAAAAAAAAAAAAAGCGAAAAAAAGGAATGGGGGTCCCCTCCTAATCCATATCAGGCCCTTTCAGTTCTGGTATGGATTCTAATGGAAACCACACGCAAAAAAAAAAACACAACGGCGTGAGCCAGGCCCCCAACCCCCCCCCCAAATTCATACCAGACCCTTCAAAAATGATTTGTGTAGTATACGCTGTGAATGGGAACACACACAAATAGTGGGGTTTTCTCAAAATTGAATGCCAAAGTGGAAATACACATTTAGGTTTCAATCATGAAATGATGAATAGTATTTTCGAATAGCGTAAACATGTACAAATTTAAATCATAAAAAAAAAACAAACTCATCCAATTGAAAGAGACCATTCTTGTTTGTTACCAGCAATATCCTGAACTGAGCCATCTATGGCCACGGAACACTCTTCATGCAGAACCTGTCAGTTGGCTCTCATTTTATGGTGTTCACAGTATCTCCAGAAAACAAGCAAGCAGGTATCTGGAATAGGATTTGTTGCATTTTCTAACTATATGAAGCAGATGGAGGAGGAAGGTACAAACAAAGCAGGTGTTACCCTTTAATTTGTAACTGAAGTAAACATTGAGTAGTAATTACGACCTCAGTAAATCAAACATAGTAGCTATGCAGAAGTAAAGATGTTTAATGTAGCCAATCTGCTGGAGTTAATATTACAATGTTTTTCTGTTAATATGTAACTTTATTTTACACATCGAAGGTTAAACAGTGTCACGAATGTGCTAAAAATGTAGATGCTGCTTGTAGGTCTTGAAAAGACGCCATGATCGATAAACTACAGTGAGAGAAAAAAGTATTTGATCCCCTGTTGATTGTGTACATTTGCCCACTGACAAAAAAATGATCAATCTAGATATTTAATGGTATGTTTATTTTAAGAGTGAGAGAAAGAATAACAACAAAAATATCCAGAAAAAAATTTCAATAAAGTTATAAATTGATTTGCATTTTACTGAGTGAAATAAGTATTTGATCCCTTTCAATCAGCAAGATGTATGGCTACCAGGTGTCTTCTATACAGGTAACGAGCTGGGATTAGGAGCACTCTCTTAAAAGGAAGTGCTCCTAATCTCAGCTCCCTGTCTACAGAAGCAATCAGATTCCAATCTCTCCACCATGGCCAAGATCAAAGAGCTGTCCAAGGATGTCAGGGACAAGATTGTGGACCTACACAAGGCTGGAATGGACTACAAGACCATCGCCATGCAACTTGGTGAGAGGGTGACAACAGTTGATTATTGATTATAGTGATTATTCGCAAATGGAAGAAACACAAAATAACTGTCAATTTCCCTCGGTATGGGTCTCCATGCAGTATCTCACCTTGTGGAGTTTCAATGATCACCGAGGACGGTAAGGAATCAGTCCAGAACTACATGGGAGAATCTGGTCAATAATCTCAAGGCAGCTGGGACAATAGCCACCAAGAAAACATCTTGGTGACATCAACAACTCGCCGTGTTTCCCCAAGAACATCATCCCCACTGTCAAACATGGAGGTGGAAACATTATGCTTTGGGGTGTTTTTCTGCTAAAGGGACAGGACAACTTCACCGCCTCAAAAGGATGATGGACGAGGCCATGTACTGTCAAATGTTGGGTGAGAACCTCCTTCCCTCAGCCAGGGCATTGAAAATGGGTCGTGGATGGTTATTACAGCATGACAATGACCCAAAACACACGGCCAAGGCAACAAAGGAGTGGCTCAAGAAGAAGCACATTATGTCCTGCTGTGGCCTAGCCAGTCTCCAGACCTTAATCCCATAAAAAATATGTGGAGGGAGCTGAAGGTTCGAGTTACCAAACGTCAGCCTCAAAACATTAATGACTTGGAGAGGATCTGCAAAAAGGAGTGAGACAAAGTCCCTCCTGAGATGTGTGCAAACTTGGAGGCCAACTACAATAAACGTCTGACCTCTGTGATTGCCAACAAGGGTTTTGTCACGAATTACTAAGTCATGTTTTGTGAAGGGGTCAAATACTTATTTCACTCATTAAAATGCAAATCAATTTATAACTTTTTTGAAATGCGTTTTTCTGGATATTTTTGTTGTTATTCTGTCTCTCACTGTTAAAATAAACCTACAATTCAAATTATAGACTGATTATTTCTTTGTCAGTGGGCAAACGTACAAAATCATCAGGGGATCAACTTTTTTCCCTCACTGTATGTTGTCACAAACTTAAACATCTCAGTAGCTAGGCCTGCACTTATCCACATAAAGAAGCATGGCAATCTGCTTACGTAGTAGGAGCCGGGTCTAGGTGATGTGCTGGAGTTCAGTGCATCTATCTTAATATCTGGAAGCCTGAGCACATGTGCTGAGTTGGCCGTCAGGCGTGGAACCATCAGAACTCAGTGAGCTGCAGCAGCTGGAAGGAAAAGGAACACATATATCAATTAATGAGGACATGTGCCGCATTCAAAGAACTGACACCAAGACCTAGCCCGAGCGTTCACATCACAGCACAGTAATATATAAAGTCCTTAAAGCAGTATTAAACGCAAGACTAAAAAAAAAACGTATATTATAGCAGCTTAATATTGCTTAAAGGGTAACTTCACTTTCGGGGGGGATAGCAAATAAAATAAATAATATAGCATACACAATGTACAGAAGTGCGACACAAGTCATATTGAATGTTATTAAAAATTACCTTTCCTTTTTCAAACTGCAGCTGCTGTAATTTTCTGAAAATGCAATGCAATATGGCAACATGGAGTTGTTCTGTACACAGAATGTGTACTGACCACTCCCCAGAAAAATAATTTCCTGCTTGTGTGATTGGCTCACCAATTTTCCCAGAAATCTGCCTAAGATACAAGTCAGATTTCAGGCATCCCCCCTGCAACAAAAATGTAATTTTTATAGAGATATTCCAAATAGGAACATGTCTAAAGAGAGGCAGGCTCAGCAGATTTCCTTATTAGTGCTCTGCAGCTGCACAGCTGATTGATAATTATGACACCACTCCCATTAGACCTACTCAGCATAGAGGAACAAACAGTGATTTCTTCAGAATATAAAAAAAAAAGGAATCTGCAACAAAGGTTGTTATAATCCTTGCAATGTACATATATCTCACCCTGAGGGGAAGGTCCAAATCCAGGATCACACTAGCCCACACTGTGCATTCCAGTTGCAGGTATTGCATCGATTTTCGCAACCACCACCAGCAGCTGAATCACACTGCTCTTGCGAGATGTACAACATCCTGGATGGCACCCCCCGCCTGGCATCCCAGCCCGCAGCGCGATCGCAGGAACAAAAAGACTTTTTTGTGCATTTCACGCAGCAGAACAACCCATTTAAATGCATGGGCTGCTGTGCCTGAGCAAACGTGGGACGCACAGCCCGCACTAGTGTGAACCTAGCATACAGTAAATCGCCCTTCCTTGCAGTGCCATCACAGCAAGAGTAATGCTCACTTATGCATTGGGGATGGAAAATGCACTTTTTATTTTTTACCTGATTCTATGCTATGGGCTCTACATTGACCTCAATAACATCAGAGGACCTAAGACGGCTGAAGAACAGAAAAGAAGAGGCTCCAGGAATCGGTCTGGCAGCCAAAGGAGCCTTTGGGAGTGGAGTATCGGGTAAGTAAAACTGCTGTAACTGGCAGATCCAGACATAAAACGAGCAATTAACCCTTGTGGTCTGGGTGTAAGGGAGGACTTCTAGATTCCAGGAGTTTAGCTTTAAGTGCAGTGGCTGCATTAGTTATATTATTTCTTCATTTATTTTTACCTGGTGACTTGGCCAGTAACACATGTCCTATCTTAGGATGTCTCCACTCCACTATAGGAGCAACAGAGTCACCTTCAGGCAAGAGAATTGTCTTTCCGATTAGAGGGCAGTGTTGGATAGATTATAAAATAGGAGGTGAATATACTCACAAACCAGTGCTTGTGTCATAGCATTATCATAAAATCATCCGGTTAAATCCATATGCGAAAATCCACAACACTTGTAGTCACATCGTCTAAAGCGTTTCAAGTTTTCCCTACAGAACATGTCCATTTCACATACCTCTATATGGTGTACTGACTCAAATGGTGGAATAAATTCTCCTGCCCTCGATGACTGCAGCGATAGCACACATGTGTACGTTATTTGTTGTTTGTACCCGTAGTACAGCCCAGAGGCAATAGTGTGCATTTTGCTTTTTTTTTTTTTTTTTTTTTTTTTTTTTTTTTTTGTTCTTTTGTCCTACCTAAAACACACTGACACAAATTTAAAAATAAAAAAATACTGCACAAAATATATTGACCCTGACCCAAATACTAACTCTGGCATTAACCTAGATCAAACCTTGAGCTATATATTATATATATGCACACACACACACATACAGACCGTATATACTCGAGTATAAGTCGAATTTTTCAGCCCCTTTTTTGGGGCTGAAAGTGCCCCCCTTGACTTATACTCGCGTCACCGCCGTCTGCCTACATGATCAGCGTGTCATGCAGGCAGACGGCAGCTAGCATGTGCTATATTACACTCGGCAGCGGCTCTCACTGTTCAAAAGTCGCGCCTTCTCGTCTGTGATAGGCAGTCAGTTTACAGCCTATCACGGACATTCTCTCATCCTTGTTCATGGTATGAGGATGAGAGAACGTCTGTGATAGGCTGACTGCTGGGAAATGGAGTTTTCTGGCTATCATGGACGAGGAGGAGGCGCGGCTTTTGAACAGTGAATGGCCGCCGCACACGCTGATTGGTGCAGAGCGGCACACGGAGGATGCACAGGATACAGGTAGGATGCACACAGACACATGCACATATACACATGACATATGCACACATACACAGGACACTGGTACATATACACATGCACATATACATAGGTACATGACACATGCACATATACACAGGACACATGACACATGCACATATGCACAGGACACATGCACATATGCACAGGACACATGCACAGGACACATGACACATGCACAGGACACATGACACATGCACAGGACACATGACACATGCACAGGACACATGACACATGCACATATGCACAGGACACATGCACATATACACATGACACATAAGCACAGGACACATATGCACAGGACACATATGCACAGGACACATATGCACAGGACACATATGCACAGGACACAGGACACATATGCACAGGACACAGGGAGGTATACAGCTGCAGATGGGCATTGTTGACCCTCTTTTTCCACTTACAGTAGCTGCTGCATTTCTCACCCTCGTCTTATACTCGGGTCAATAAGTTTTTCCCATTTTTTTGTGGTAAATTAGGGCCTTGACTTATACTCAAGTATATACGGTATATATACACACATACAACTTTTTTTTTTCTTTACAGTTTTTTTTTCCCTCTCTGCAAGGAAAGAGAAAAATACATTGTATCTTTCCTCTTCATTCACAGAGAGAAACACAGGGACGGGCTTCACAGTGACTGATCACTATGGTACCAATTAGAGGCTAGAGGCAATTAGGTGACCCGGAATCGGGTCACTTATAATCATGAATAAAAAGAAAAAAAACTTTTAAATATCTCAATATAAAAACACCAATTGTGCCTAACCAAATTACTTACAAATGATTCTTTAATTAAAGTCTCATTTTCATCGATTGTGTGAATGGGGGAATTAAGATTTCTATTTTTTTTCGTTCAACCCCCTGGTTGAACAAAAAAAAAAATGACTTGTCTATGGGCTGCTTTAGTTTATTTGGGCGGACCATTTATCAGATATAGGGATTGATTTACTAAAACAGGAGAGTGCAAAATCTGGTGCAGCTGTGAATGGTAGCCAATCAGCTTCTAACTTCAGCGTGTTCAATTAAGCTTTGACCACAAAACCTAGAAGCTGATTGACTTCTATGCAGAGCACCAGATTTTGCACATTCCAGTTTTACTAAATCAACCCCATAGTGTTTGCTTGATTATTTGACGGAACGCGTCTCATTCGTGACTTTCGTTTTATGTTGCTAGGCAATTGTAATTTCAGGTTTGGATTAGCCAACTGCAATGGCTCTTGTGCAGATTCTAGATCCAGGATGGCTGAATTGTGTCGCCCCCCCCCCCCCCCCCCCCCAAAAAAAAAGATGTTTCTGTATGCTCTACTAGAAATACATATAGCAAGCTGAGACAACAAAATTTGCTGTGAATATACAGAACGGCTAGCACCACCAAACCTGCTATAAAATAATGCTTACACAAGGACCACTGCAGCAATTAACCAGTTGCCGACCGCCTACCACATATATACTGGGGCAGGTCAGCTCTATTGCACAAAATCACGTACCTGTAAGTGATTTTGTTCAATAGCCACTGGGAGGCACGCGATCATGCGCTGATTAGCCAATCAGGGGAGCCAATCAGCAGGCCTGGCGGACGCAATGTTCCCTGGCCACCTGCAATTGCTCCTCACAGAGATAGAACGACGATCTGCCGATGTAAACAAGGCAGAACGCCGTTCTAACAGGCATGGACACTGATCTAGTGTTCCTGCTAATCAGGAACACAGATCACTGTGCCCATGCAGTGAGCCAACCCCCCCACCACCACCACCACCACCCCTCCCCACAGTAAGAAAGCACAAACAGGGAACACATTTAACCTTTTGATTGCTCCTGATGGTAACCCCTTCCCTGCCAGTATCGTTTATACAGTGTCAGTGCATATTTTTAGCACTGATCGCTGTAATAATGTCACTGGTTTCGGAAAATGTGTCAAAAGTGTCATTTAGGAAGCAAAAGGCTCAGTTAGGTGTCCGATCTGTCCGCCGCAGATCCACTAAAAAACGCTGATCACTGCCATTACATGTAAAATAAATAAATAAATATAACCCCTATTTTGTAGACGCTATAACATTTGCACAACCCAATTAATATACGCTTATTGGGATTTTTTTTAACAAAAATATGTAGCAGAATACATATTGGCCTGATGAAGAAATTAGATTTTTTAAATTTTCTTATTGGATCTGTTTTATAGCAGAAAGTAAAATATTTTTTACAAAATCGCCGCTCTTTTTTTTGTTTATAGCACAAAGAATAAAAACCGCAGAGGTAACCAAATAACACCAAAAGAAAGGACATCAATTTTATCTGGGTACAGTGTCGCACGACCGCGCAATTGTCAGTTAAAGTAACACAGTGCCGTATCGCAAAAAATGGCCAGGTCAGGAAGCGGGTAAAACTTTCTGATTTTACAACTACGTCCTTTGGGAAAATTGAGTACCTCTATTGTTTAATATAGAGACAATCACATACACATCAAAGTGCTATAAAAATCATCAAAATCTCTGCACTCCCCTAATATAAATATAGGCAGCCTCCTACCATTTAACTCCAGGTTACAAAGGCTCAGGTCTTTAAAGATTAGGTATAAATACAAAATTGGTTGCGATTAGTCTGGCGTAAGAAAAATAAAAAACATACATACTCGCTATAAAACAATACTGCTGTTTTTTTAACACTATTGTTTAAAGCGCTTCTTAAGTCAGGTTAAAAAAATATATATAAAAAAATAACAGTCAGCAGCTTTAACTGTAACTGTAGCTACTAACTTAATAAAATGGCACTTGCCTGCCGGGGATGCAGCACCGTCCTCACCCATTTGTATTTTAATTTCTTTTGGATTGTTCTTTGGTGGCAAATTATGGTAATAGCAAGAAATATGCAGCAAAATTTTTTTAAAAATATCTTTTTTTTTACTATTTTTTTGAGCCACTTTTCCATTGATAATCATTTTTTTTAAAATGTAGGAGATATCGGTTACCATTTACCACCAAAAGAAAGCCCACATTGTCCTGAAAAAAAAAACAAATGTATAATCCACCTGGATACACAAATTAGCTGAGACGATACAAAGTTGCAAAATTGTGCTTGGGCATTAACATTTGTTTTACCCTTAGGCGGGAAAGGGATAAAATGTGATTGGTAAGCAGTTTGCCAAAGCTGGTAGAGCTTACCAAGGTCACAA
The DNA here is from genome assembly GCF_042186555.1 of Aquarana catesbeiana. Classification (NCBI taxonomy): domain Eukaryota; kingdom Metazoa; phylum Chordata; class Amphibia; order Anura; family Ranidae; genus Aquarana; species Aquarana catesbeiana. Next base: position 824,983,799 of record NC_133324.1, on the reverse strand, counting down.
ACGTGAATGGAAGTTTCCCCATTAGCGCTTCAATGCTCGACCATAGGATCTCCATTATATGCAATGGAGCCCGTCACACCTGAGCAGAGTGTTGCTTGAAAAAGTACACAAGCTTCTTCTGGGACAGAACTGTGCTTTTTGGCCCCAACAGACTTCAATGGGAGTCCCTGAAAAATTAGCAAAAAAATGTGCATAACAGGCGATCAGTCATCCCGGCATAAACTGAGCTATTTTAACAAAGACCGCGGGCAGGCAGGTAGATTTTTTTCTATATTGCAGAACAGACACAAGTCTCTTTTGCAAAAAAAAAAAAAAAAAAAAAAGCCTGTCTGGTTGAATTTTACACGTTAATTCCATTTTAGGCTTTGAAAATTTAAGCAAGAAGCTGACTGGTCCTTGTTAACTTAATTTTGCTTTTTTTTTATTAGTGATATATGGCATAAAAAATGTTGTTATTACCAATTTTCAGGTGGTACTGTAAACTTGAAGCCCTTATCTTAGCTAAACAAGAAAAGCCTTTGTCCTGCCAGTATGCTGCAGATTGGGATCATTGCAGTCTGTGTGGAAGCAGTGATCTCTCTGCAGAGGTCTGATATCCCACCTGGCTGAGTCAGAGGCAGAGTTCTCCAATCCGAAGGCAGCATGAGCTTTGCCGATTGCAGAGCTATAGCTCTATATCATTACTGTGCTTGTTACAGATATCACTGCTCCACAGTTAGCAAGGCTCTGCAACTGTAGGCAGGGACAGGCTTTTCCACTCAGGCTGTGACTGCATGGAATGCATTTACCCAATTTTAATTTAGGTTTCAATTGTGCTTTTAATCAGAGGGCTTATAATCCCTGCCAGTTATTTTTTTGCCTAGGTCCCATTGGGAAGAGTTCCCTCTACTTCTTGCCTCACAGCCACAACAGAAATGCACCAGAACCAATGTCCTCATTGGAAGATTTCCCCTCTATGAGCCCCCCGGTCACACCGTTGCGACTTGTGATGCGATTTGACAGGTCCACGCCCTATTGTCGGCAATGGAAAGGTTTAAATCGCAGACTTTGTGGAATCGCAGACTTTGTGGTGCTGCACCAAATTTGAAATAGGAGTTCCTGCACTATTTTTGCTGACTTCAGGTGCAACTTGCAGAGACATCTGTGCATGAAATTGCACAGATGTCAGTCAAGTTGCACTGACATGCGGCTTTGAAATTGTGCGATTTCATGCGAAGCCGCACAATTTCAAAGTCGGATTTGGTGTGACCGGGGGACTTACTGTTCTGCTGACAACTCAAAATTTGGGCTTTTCACTCACTTTTAATGGTAATAATAATGGTAAACAGCACTAATAGAGAGGGTGCACGGGGGCACAGACAGCAATAAAACCTGGCAGGTGTTTTAATCCATCTCCACTCTATCTGAACCAAAAAATAAAGTTTTGCCTTTATTTAAAAATTAAGATTTTATATGAAGAAATAAAATATCTGTCCCCAAACTGGACACTGTAAATGTGTAAATAAATAAAATAAAAAACTATTTTCGGTTTAAAGCGGGGTTCCACCCAAATTTTGAACAATATCTGTATGTATTCTCTTCCTTGCCTAGATGCTGACATGCCGTTTAAAAAAATTTAAATCGCCGTAATTACCTTTTATCTTTCTATTCTTCTTTGCACTTCCTGGTTCTCCTCCCGTGGGAGTAGGCGTGTTTCTAGCCTCTCCCAGACTCCTGGGAGCTAGTCTCAGGCTTCCCAGGATGCCACTGGGAGCACAGCATTCACCACATCCAGGAAATAAATGCTTGTGGGCTTCAAATGCCCACAATGAAGATGGAAACCGCCTGCAGTGAATAATATAAGTTATTCTTTCCGACGAAATCTGACACAGGCGGACATATTACACACAATATGTCAGTATGTAATGCTGAGAAGAAAAGTTTGTGAATGAACTCAAAAAAAAAAAAAAAAAAAAAAAACGATAGATAGGTGGACCCCCGCTTTAAGATGCCAAAATACAAGAACCTTCACCCTCCAGCTAAATTTTGGTGTGCTGGTTCTCTGGAACCTGCATGCAGTTCTGTACTATCCCTCCATCTACTGGCATCCTTTACCACTTACCATCTTCAGCTTCTAAAGTGAGAAAACAAGGCCGGCAGTAGTCGCTATGAAGAAGAGAACAGATGGTGACATCTCTAGTGCACCAGATTCTTTTACCCAGGGATAACTTGTTGCAGGTCTATGACGGTCTATGAAGACTTGTTTATGTTCTGCCGTTCACCCTGGAGTGCTAAAGAACTGTTTATCGTCTAGACCATATTTTGAAAGCCATGTCTTTCAGCAGACTGTAATAATGTGCACATAAGAAACATTATTAAAACAATATAGTTGCGGATGCCATTTCTGGATGGTTCTGTAATAACTTTTGGTTAACTTCCACATATGCATTTTCCCTTTTCTAATAAATCAAAATCTTTAATTTGACAGCTGTACATACACTTTTCAAAGGGTTTATAAACCCGAAAAAGCAGCACTGCCACCTGCAGGACACAGGCAGATTTGCATATACGATTTTGCAATAATTATTATAGAGTGAGCTGTGGCTTACTGGAGGTGATGAATACGTTCTATACATAAAGACTAACAGCAATTTTCACTTTGTTTTCAAGCCTTTTGGAAGTGGCCCATCTATACAGAGAACAAAGTTTGCACAAGAAGAAAATATGTAAAAATGTAGCAATACAAACCATCAAGATTATCCCTAAGGCCCCTTTCACACTGTTGGACCGTTCAAGTCCGCCTGTCAGTTTTGATGGCGGACCTGAACGGGCGCTCCATGCTAGTCTATAGAGTGACGGATGTCAGCGGTGACATGTCCGCTGACATCTGACCGATCCATCGGTCGATCCGCTAAAATCAGATGGATGCCCCTAAGTTCACATCCGTCTCTGGCGGATCGGATTGGGTGAGATCTGATGAAAACGGACATGCTGTTCGTTTTCGTCCGATCTCTCCATAGGAAGCAGCGGCGCTCGACAGGCCCCTCCCCGCTCAGTGAGCAGAGAGGGACCTGTCATCTGCCGACTCAACGGAGATCAACGGAGAGATCTCCCTATGAGCTGGCGGACCGAGGCGTACTCCGAGGCAGCAGATCTGCCTCGTGAGAATGATGCCATAGGCTCGGTTGACACTAGGGTGACTTGGTCGCCTGACAAGTTGCGCTCCATTCGGTGCAATGGAACCATTCTAATCGGAGTGACTCAAGTCGCTCCAACTTAGAAAAAGATTCCTGCATTACTTGGGGGGCGACTTCAGAGAGGCTTGCATTGACTTCTATTAAAGAAGTCGTTTGTAAGCCATGCTGAAGTTGCGCTGTGCGGGGCGGCTTCAGAGTCGGGCGACTTTGAAGCCGCCCCAGTGTGAACCGAGCCTTAGTGTACCATATACAATCCATTCATAACCTCTTTACATATGTGCATGTCACTTGCCATATTTCCTCGGTGTAGATGTGTTTTTGTCTAGAACAGGCTTTCTCAACCTTTTCAACACAGAGGAACCCTTGAAATAACTTTCTGGTCTCAGGGAACTTCTGCTAAAAATGACGTTATCTACAACTGATAATACATTAGTGCGATGGTCAGTGGGAAGAATGTTCCTTACACTTGTGGTCACTGGGAAATATTTCCCCCTTACAGATAGCTAAAAAGATAACTGGTGTCAGTGGGAACAGGTAGTAGGTGTGGTTGATCCATCAGCACCATGTACCCAATAAATACATCAACAAAAGAAAAAAAAAATCAAAGTATGTGGGACTTTACTGGTTCACACTGGTGCGAACACAGACAGACATCGCATGTGATTCGCACCGCATTGCTTTACAGATCACACGCAATGCCTGTGCAATGCAATTTCAGCCACACAAGCTGTATGCCTGAAATCTCATCGCATCAAAATAGTGCAGGACCCTTTTTTCGGTGGCCACTGGAATCAGATCGCATGGGTGTTAAAACCCATACGATCCGATTCCTGTACCATTTGACAGTTTGCACTGAGATCTGTGAACTGATCTGGGGGTGTCATTAACTTTCTATTGACACCTGCAGCGGTTCGCAGAGGGCAGTATGAACAGTGTGAATCGTGTTGGTTCCCGCATCCCATATGTGTGAACCGAGCCTTAAGGTGTCAGTGGGAACGCATCTGAAAGGCAAAAAATGGTCATTGCTCAAGGAACCCCTAGCAACCTCTGGAGGAACCCTAGGGTTCCATGGAACTCAGGTTGAGATACCCTGATCTAGAAGCACAGCACAATGGCTGTACCCAACTGCTCTCATCTCAATAAGGATACATTCATATACCATATTTATCGGCGTATAACACACACTTTTTTCCCCTTAAAATCAGGGGAAAATCGCAGGTGCATGTTATACGCCGATTCCCTGCGATCCCCCGCTGACTGTGAGCGGAGCGATCGCCGGCCGCCGATATACATAGATAGCAGAGTTTGAAAATGGCGCCGCTGGCGCCGAGATACATAGCTGTGACTTGCGGCGGCTCTCGGCCACTTTCGGCTCCACTCGTAGTTCCGCCCGGGATGGGCGTGACTGTGAGCGGAGCGAGCGCCGCCCATATACAGATAGCCGAGTGTACTCGGCTAGGTTCAGCTAGCTCTGCTCACAGTCACGCCCAGTCCCGCCCTATGATGGACACAGGGACTGGGCGTGACTGTGAGCGGAGCTAGCCGAACCTAGCCGAGTACACTCGGCTATCTGTATATGGGCGGCGCTCGCTCCGCTCACAGTCACGCCCATCCCGGGCGGGACTACGAGTGGAGCCGAAAGTGGCCGAGAGCCGTCGCAAGTCACAGCTATGTATCTCGGCGCCGGCGCTGCCATTTTCAGACTGCAGTGACACTGACAAGTCACTGCAGTTAAACTGCAGCCTGGGCAAGGCTGCAAATGGACACAGACAAAGCTGCAGATGGGCACTGACAAAGCTGCAAGGCTGCAAATGGACACTGATAAGGCTGCAAATGGCTGCAAGGCTGCAAATGACACCAAGGCTGCAAGTGACACTGGACAAGCATGCAGATGGACGCTGTGCAAGGCTGCATTGATGGGCATTTAAATGTAAGTTTTTTTCCTTAAAACATTTTTTTCCTTAAAATTCCCACCTAAACTTGGGGTGCGTGTTATACGCCGACGCATGTTATACGCCGATAAATACGGTAGTTGGCTGAGGGAGGCCACTGGTAAGAGCCCACGGATTCCTGCCAGCAGAACAAATCCTGCACACACAACAGGGTTGATTTACTAAAGGCAAACAGACTGTTCACTTTGCAAGTGCAGTTGCACTCTGCAAGGACATTTGCTCCAGAGTTTGGTAAATGAGGGGAAGCTCTACTGACGTCCATCATCTAATCATATACAAGCAAAAATTCTGTTTTTTTTTTTCCCTTGTGTGTAATTTGGAATTCTTTGCAAAGAGAAGTTTCACCTCATTTACTAAGCTCTGGAGAGAAAATTCTGTTGCAGAGTGCAACTGCACTTGCAAAGTATTTGCCTTTAGTAAATCAGCCCCAAATTGTGTGAACAGCCACAGTCAGCAGTGGCGCCTGTCAGATTTGTATACTGTACAAATCAATGGCTGCTACCGTCGCCGTTCACATGTAATTGCTCATCTGAACATCTACATACAGATAGTGCCGCCCCTGACTGATCCTGGACTAAGACTGTTTGCATCCAGAGACAGCATTTCAGCAGCATTTCTCACAGCATGAAAACTGACTAAATGGACAGTTTATATACAATCATAGCACAGAGAATCTGAATCCTGAGGTGGCACAGCAAATGTTTTTTTCTGTAACAAGCCATTCTCAAACTCTGTACAGCAGGGGTGCTCAACCCTTTGAAGAGCGAGGGCCAATTAAGTGATTTGGTAACCAGTCATGGGCCACAATAAAATGAAATGGTTCATAATTTAGAATTTTTTTATTTTGAATAGCATAATAATTATTTTCCTCCTGCAGCCGCAGGAAGGAGAGGAGGATAAGCCAGCTTTCAGTTGCAGGAGGAAAACAGAGAGGATTGGTTCCTGTATATGCCACCCTCACAGACTCTCCTGTCAAATTGTAAAGCAGAATGTGACAGGGAGGCTGTATGGGCCTGCCTGGATCATGGGGCAGGGTCACCATTGCCACCCCTGAAATTACACACCAGTGGTTGGGGGTGTGTGGTGAAAACACATCTCATCTATGAGGTTTTACCTCCCCCTAAAGTGCAAATGTAATCAAGCCCTTACTGTCCTGAACCCCCTATAGAGCTGATTTTACACTGATGCGCTGCAGTTTACCTACAACGTGGGTGCAGCACAGTGCACCTGTGGCTTTCCTGCAAATTAGCTGCACTTTACAGGTACTTTCACGCTGGGGTGGTGCTGGCGTTAGCGGTGAAGCACTGCTAGTTTTAGCGGCGCTTTACTGCAGTTATATCGGCGATTTTAACCCTGCTAGAGGCAGAAGAAAGGGTTAAAAGCACCTGTGTTGCGGTGCTGCCCAAGGGCTTTGCAGGGCATTTTGGGCGCGGTGTATACACCGCTCCCGCACCGCCCTAAAGGATGCCGCTTGCAGGACTTCTTTTTTCCTGTCCTGCGAGCGCACCGCCCTAGTGTGAAAGCATTCGGGCTTTCACACTGGGAAGGCATGAGATGCGCTTTCCAGGCGCTATTTTTAGTGCTAGAACGCCTGAAAAGCACCCCAGTGCAAAAGGGGTCTACCATAGACTTCTATTATATCTTGCGGATGTGATGCAGTTTCTGAAAGCGCACCAAAACTCCTGCATTTAGAAGTTTTGGTGTGCTTTCTGAAAGTGCACCAAACTCGCAGGATAAAATAGTGCACTTCCCTGGTTTGAGGTCGAGGGCCACATTTGGTCCACGGGACACAGGTTGCGCCCCTCTGCTGTACAGCAACTCGTGTAGCCTGGGATTGCCAATTACGTCCATTACACCTTGCTCAGAACTCTGCCCTTAATAATCTCAGTAGAAGTATAGGCCAGAACTTATCTTGTAGAATATTATTGCCACTTACATTATGAGCTCAATTTTGCTGGACTACCGTTCTACACACAACACGAGGAATTTCACAATTTCCTATTACCTCATGCTTACAGTTCACTATAATTCACTTCAAAGTTAAATCTATATTCAGCCAAATAGCTTCTTTTTTAAACAGGAAGCAAGGGAAAATATGAAACAGGCAGAAATAAAAAGCTCTACTTAAAAAATACATTTTTATTTCCTTCTGTGATGCTGTGAAACATTTTCCCTCAGTTTCTGTGGTAAAACTGGTATCACCTGGACAGGAAGTCCTGGTAATACTTGAATTCTACTTTAGGGCAGGGTTTCCTGTTCGCCAAAGAGACATTATTTCAGAAACTGGACCTTTGCCTTAACAATAAAATATGCATCAATATCAAAGGATAGCACAAGCCTCAGAATTCTCTCTCTAAGCAAGAGCACAACATGTACAATGTGAGTCAATTTAATAGTCATTTCTAACCAGCTTCAAGCCTATAGAGTTCATTTTGATAGAATGACCACGCAAGGGCTGGAGATATATATGAACACAGTATTCATGTACAGATAAGTTCCCTTGGGAGCGCTTCCCGCTGAAAAGTAATGGGGAGAATACTACAGCCCCCTCATCAAACCCTGCAGAAGGAGAAGGGGAAAAAGCTGCATTTTCCCAGGCTGTACAGGACACAGCTTCCTCCTGCCATGAGGGAGCCTGAAGAATGCACATCGCTGTCCTGTGTGCACCACCACAGCTGCATAATGGCGGCCTGAGCAGGATTTGAAGAACTGAGTTCAGGTGTGCCGACAGCCAGAGGCACAAGGCTGCAGAGCAGACAGTACTGACCGTTGTGCGGGATTGGGATGGCGAGTTGCAATATCACAGAGACTGATGAGCTGCTGCTGTGGGGATTTACTATTTGTTGCTAGAGAGACTGATCCCCTTACAAACAGACCATACAGCCATCTAGTAGTAACTAGACATGTAACCTAACCTAGCTAACAGTGTGTTTGATTTCTTTCATTCAGCCTGCAGGATAAACAAAAGGAACCAAAAACGTTTTTTTCGTTGGCTGTTTAGACGCAGCTTCTGATCAGATAAACATTTTCCAGCAAGCCGCTTTGACAAAATTTGAGTGAACAATTGACTTTTGTCAAACAGATTGGGGGCAGGGCCACCCACAGAATTTTGGACAGTTCATCATGAACTGGGCAAAAATCCACTAAGCGTATGGCCAGATTTATGGTTTACGAGATGAGCCTTAAAGAATCTATCTTTCAACATTCATAAAACAAATTTTAAAGCGGTTGTAAATGGCAGATGTTTACAAAAAACAAAAAAAAACAAAACAAATGTAAGGTAATTGCATTATGTGCTAGTATGCATCGCATACTAGCATATTATGAAATACTCACCTTGGAACAAAGCCCTCCAGTGCTGGACTGTCACTGCTTAGTGGGCTGACATGTTCCCCCCCTGGTCTTTCTTCTGGGTTCGCACGCTCCGGCTATGTGATTGGCCGGAGCCGCGACGACGTCACTCCTGCGTGCAGGAGTCCTCGGTTCCGGCACGAAGCTATGAAGACCCGGTAAGGTAAGTCGGACCTTCAGAGCACATGCGCCGATGACGTAACTGACTGCATTCAGGATGAATATTCATTTTACCTACAGGCAATCCTTATTATAGGCTTACCTGTAAGCAAAAATGACCAAGCAGGGTTTACTACCGCTTGAAGACCTTTCCAGGTAGCTGGGCCCTGATGGCAAAAAGAAGTGAAATGTTTTTAGGCTCGCTCACACATTCGGTTACACTTATTTTGGAATTGTGGGAGCTGCATCGCTGAACGTTCCCATTGCCTTTACTGGTACTGGTCACTGAAGGAAAACATTTCCCTTCTTAAAAGAACAGAAGGTTAGGTATAATTATAACTGAATTGGGTTTCTGGGAATGTTCCTTCAAACCTTCTCTCTCAATGAAAGAGCAAACGCTCCGAAAAATATGCTAAAATTAGGTTTAAACCTATTTGTCATCTTTGTCACGAAGGACTCCCGCTATGAGAAAAGATCAGCTGAACTGATTTATTCCCCCTTGAAAAGGAGTTTAAGGGGAAATATGATCAACATGTATAAATACATAAATGGTCCGTTTATAAAGTATTCACTTTAACCCCTTCACTGCCAGAACCGTTTTCTGCACGTTTTTAAAAAAAAAGTGAGGGACTCACAAAGCACTGGCACATATGCAGTCCATTGCTTACTTAAAACCCGTAACAGAGGATCAGTACCTCCATACGGACCTGGGACTGAGATGTAAAGGCTTGTGCATTGCACCTGTAACATACCGATTGTGGTTGCAATGCCTTGCATGCTTCAATGCAAAATGTGTGGGTGCATTTATAAAAAGGTTTCAAAACATAAAGTATGTCTTTGTGGTCATTGCAAAAGACAAGGAGGAACCTTTTACATCAGAAGGAAAAAAAAAAAATAAAAAAAATAAAAGGATTTAACCTCCACATACAGAAAGGCTTCCTTACAGTAAGCCCCGGTTCACACAGGGGCGACTTGTCAGGCGACCTAGTCGCCTGACAAGTAGCATCCCGTTCTGTGCAATGGAACCATTCTAATCGGAGCTACGCAAGAAAAAGGTTCCTGTACGACTTTGGGGGCTACTTGCATTGATTTCTATACAGAAGACGTTTTGCAAGTCGCCGCTGAGTCGTGTCCTGGGTCGCCTGAGGCAGTCGCGCTGTAAGTCGCGCTTCCTCAGTGTGAACCGAGTGTGAGAGTTTTGAAAATGTGGAATAGCCTTGCTCAGGAACTAGTCCTAGCCAGCTCAGCTAATTGCTTAGGCCCTGCTCACACCTGAGCGCTTCTCCGCTTGAAGCTCGTAGCTCTAACAAGTTCAACAAGCCAAATCCCATTCATTTCTTTGGCCTCTGTTCACATCTGAACGTTCTGTCGCCTGAAGAAAAATGCCTGAAGCTCAAAAAAGTGCACAAGCTTCTTTTTGGCAGATTGCAAGTGTTTTTGGCTCCAAAGACTTCAATAGAAACGCCTGACTTAAGCGTTTTACAAGCATTTTCTGTTCAAATAGCAGCTCTCCGCCACAAATTTCCTCTCCCTTTCCTCCCCCTAGTGCTTTCTAATGGCAAAACAAAAACACATGAAGCTGTAAAACACTTGTAATACGCTTCTAACACGCTTTTAAAAAAGCTAGTAAAAAGCTTAAAAAAAAAAAAAAAAACACCCAAAAAAAAAGCCACTAGATCGATATGTTAAGGTGTGAATGGAGCCTAAAAATCCTGGATGCATGCCAAATGCACCGAATATAACTGGCTGTTATTTATAAGTGATAAACACCAGAGATTGTTAATCCAGGGACTTTCCAATTGCCATGGGGTATCAAGAAGGAATTTTACCTTGTTGGTGCAAACTGGACCATGCTTTATAAGAGCTCCTGTATGGATCTGAAAGTAGCTATATGATAGCCCAGGCATTCATGCACATGGTGGCCTTTGGCAACATATTCTAGCGCTGTGTTCAGATCCTTTAAAAAGAGGCCCATGTCTTGTGTTCCATGGTGCTTATTTTTGAGTCATTTATGCGCCTAAATGCACATAAACATAAATGATTATCCTAGCCACTAGAAGGAATGTACATGTGTACACTTCTAAGTCACCTTTCACACTGAGGCATTTTTCAGGCGCTACAGCGCTAAAAACAGTGCCTGCATAGCAGCTAAAAAAAGCCTCAGCTGCAAACCCGGTGTGAAAGCCCAAGTGCTTTCACACTGGGGCTCTGCGCTGGCTGGGCGTCACAAAAAGTCCAGCCAGCAGCTTCTTTGCAGCGGTGAGGGGGCGGGGAATACACCGCTCCTGTTCATTGAAAACAATGGGGCAGCGCTGCAATACCGCCGGCAAAACAACACTGCAGCGGCATTTTACGGGCGGATTTAACCCCTTTTCGGCTGCTAGCGGGGGGTTAAAACTGCCCTGTTAGCGGCCGAATAGCGACGCTAAAACAACAGTAAAGCGGCGCTAAAAATAGTGCCGCTTTACTGCTGACACCCGGAGCGGCTCAGTATGAAAGGGGTCTAAATGCTGTATGTGCACATTACACATGCTTTTTATGCTGGATCTCTCTACCAGCAAGATACGACGTTAACAGGAGCAATTTGATTATGTCCGGGTATATGAGCCCGAAGAGTTTGGTTTGCCTTCTTTCCTCTTGATCAACAGTAGTTAAAGGGTTCTGTATATGCAGGTCTGCAATGTATTTATTCATTTTTTTTCTGCTGGAATAACTCAATGCACTTTTCTCAATGTGACCAACTATGTAACTTTGTGAATTGTGTTTACAGTTCAACTTATAACAAGAGCTCCAGCGTCACAGTTGCACCAAGCTCCCTCGAAAATCCAAACAAAATTCATAACCTTAAAAGGTCGGAATATTATAACACAACAACCAACACAGTAATGTCCAAAATTTAGCACATAGTCACAAGTGTAACCATTTCATAAGTGAAGCTCCTAAAAAGGAGAATGTTCCTATACTTTCAAGACTTTACTAAGCAATACTTCTAATACTCATAATCTATGTATCTTATCTATCAACTTGATGCATGTTTTCTAATGCTTTAATTGCCAAACATTTACATACCTAATTTCCAAGGAAACAGCTGGCCAGACTCCCAGATGAGTATCTGCATACTTCTGTATTACTTTAGTCTCCCTTGTGGGCTCAGCCAAGATTATATGTTTATGTCATTGCAGACGGGAGGAAGCCACTGCCATTACATCCAAGGGGGACACTTTTCTAATTTGATCATTTATCTATTCCCACCAGATTGCCCTGGACCACCCACAGACATGAGATCACCACCAGGTGCCCACTACAATACCTATATCCTCCCCCTAAGAACCCTAAAAAAAAATTTTACTTTACCATTTTTTTTTTTTTTTTACAAACACTTCTAGATGCAAATGCAGCATGTAAATGCAGTTAAACTGACTTTTTTAGATGCTGATTTCTAGCTGTCAAGTTAAATCGTTCAGGAGAGGTTGAACAAATTCCCATTTTCATGAAGCCTTACAGCACTGGGTCAATCAGTAGGGAAGAGAGAGAAGGAAAATGAATACAGTTACCACAACTAGGGACTGGTAAGCTGTAATATATTACATTTTTGTCCTTGGGTTAAGATATAGTGTAGAGTACCCAGGGCAAGATTTACCAATAGGTGTGCCTCCTTTATACATGTAATTTACCCAGTGTAATATCGTAAGCTGGGTAAGAACCAATAGCACAAGAAACTGCTCTGTGCAAAATGACTGATCTTGTCAAGTAGGGAATTTTTGGGCACCAAAGGTTTTGTGTCTACAAGCTCCACTGATGAAAATCTGTCCCTTGGAATGCCTTCTATTTGTCACATAAGAGAACTCCTTACTGCAATCTAAAAATCTGGAGAGATTTCTCTGGAAACTAAGGATGCGTGTTCGCACAGCCCACGTGCAGAGCCCGCCAGGAAGTCGGCACTGCGCTGCACTAATCACAGGCAGTGAGACATTTTCCTGATGCGCGGCTGCAGCGTAGTGCCGACTTCCTGGCGGGCTCTGCACGTGGGCTGTGCGAACACGCCTGAGCTCACCCTTACTGGAAACCTGTAGTATTGCCAGTGTTTCACATCACTAGAGACTGCATAGAGGGGGCGATTTACTAAGAAGGCACTGCACCAGTTCATACATTAATTGGTGCGCCAGAAAAGTCATTAATCGAACGTGCGAACCGATGCAAATTGAAGCGCAAATAGCGATAATAAGTATCTGCATATGTAAACTGCAACTGGCGCTACTGTTAGGGTTAATCAGCTAGATCTTAAATAAATTAGATTTAGTGCAAGAGCCTGTTTGATTTTCTATAATTTGAATTAAATTGTTCAAGTGCGTCTTCCCATTACCTATTTTGCCTAAATATCGAGTTGTACAGAGATTGGCCAATCAGATTGTATAGTGCATGACCATCTTAAGTGCCAATTTTGAAATGAAGATGTTCCATGAAACACTTGTATTTTCCTAACTATATTTCTTGGGCATTATACAAGGCACATGAGAAACCACCTTTTTTCAGGACATGCTAGAGGGATCAGGAATCTTCAAACTACGGCTCCCCAGCTCTTGCAGAACTACACATCCCATGAGGCATTGTAAAACTCTGACATTCACAGACATGGCTAGGCATGATGGGAATTGTATTCCCTGAACAACTGGAGGGCCACCGTTTGAAGACCCCTGTGCTAGACCATTATTACGCCTCCAGAATTGGGAGTGTGGCATCTACCCAACTTCTCTCTGCTGGTGGATAAAAGAACCTACATCTATAGATAGATCTATATCTATAGCTATCTATACACACACACACACATAAACTGAAGCAGGAAGCAATATACATTGGCCCGGAAGTGAATCTGTACACAGGAAGTAGGTGTTTTGAGGCCAAATCATTTAGACATACACACATGACCCACACAAACAAATGTCAAAATGAGTAAAAAATTGTGATGTCAATCCTGTGTGCTGGCCACCACTTCAGGGAACCAGATATGTGCCACGGGTACATACCTCCGCACACACAGCAGTTGCGCATCTCACATACACAGAGGTCGCGCATCTAGTTCTATTTGGCGCATCTAGCTGCAGGAACCCACGGGTAGAGGGACAGCGCGTCCCCACCGGGTGAAGTTCCGAGGCTCAGGTAAGTAAAACAGGGGGGGCTGGGGGGGGGGGGTGCAGTCACTGCCAGGTGTTTTTTTCACCCTAATGCATAGGATGCATTAAGGTGAAAAAGGGTTTACAACCCCTTTAAATTACTAACCCAAAAAACACAGCACGTCACTCCTCCCGACATGTTTTGTCACTAATATGGCGGCCCCAGGATGACGGCAGATTAGAGACGAAACACATGGAGGAGCGACGTGCTGACGTCACCGCGCTGTTTTCACGTCCCACTTGCACGGCTGTTTTTGTACTATTGCTTGCTGGCTGGCACTCTTATTGCTTTTAAACATTTCCAATCTATGCTTATAAGCATAATTTCATCCAAATAAAATACCACCAGGTTTTACCGATGGCAATTTCTTTCTATTTCTTTTCTGGATCGTTATGAACACTTGCATCTAGTTGACTCTAGTGGCTGGCCGCTGACCACAGAACACATCCACAGTATCCAGGAATGCCCGTTTCATTGGCTATTGGAGGTGCTGGGAGGATTAAAGGCCCTAGCTGGGTATTAGCCACAAGCTCGAACAGCTTGTGCAGCTGGTAAGCTTGCACTCTATGTGGTGGTGGATTCACGTTGTTTCTCAAAAGTCACGGAGGACTTCACTTTATTGTGTTGCTACAATCACTTGTTCCTTCATTGAGGACTCTTGGATTTGATTTTTGTTTATATATTTTTTTTTGGCATATTCATCATAATATATATGTATTCTTTCAACATATGTATATATTATTTTTTTTTTCCTCATTAATGTACACACAGCACCCCATATTGACAGAAAAACACAGAATTGTTGACATTTTTGCAGATTTATTAAAAAAGAAAAACTGAAATATCACATGGTCCTAAGTATTCAGACCCTTTGCTCAGTATTTAGTAGAAGGCCCCTTTTGATCTAATACAGCCATGAGTCTTTTTGGGAAGGATGCAACAAGTTTTTCACACCTGGATTTGGGGATCCTCTGCCATTTCTCCTTGCAGGTCCTCTCCAGTTCTGTCAGGTTGGATGGTAAACGTTGGTAGACAGCCATTTTTAGGTCTCTCCAGAGATGCTCAATTGGGTTTAAGTCAGGGCTCTGGCTGGGCCATTCAAGAACAGTCACGGAGTTGTGGTGAAGCCACTCCTTCGTTATTTTAGCTGTGTGCTTAGGGTCATTGTCTTGTTGGACGGTAAACCTTTAGCCCAGTCTGAGGTCCTGAGCACTCTGGAGAAGGTTTTCGTCCAGAATATCCCTGTACTTGGCCGCATTCATCTTTCCCTCGATTGCAACCAGTCGTCCTGTCCCTGCAACTGAAAAACACCCACACAGGATGATGCTGCCACCACCATGCTTCACTGTTGGGACTGTATTGGACAGGTGATGAGCAGTGCCTGGTTTTCTCCATACATACCGCTTAAAATTAAGGCCAAAAAGTTCTATCTTGGTCTCATCAGACCAAAGAATCTTGTTTCTCACCATCTTGGAGTCCTTCAGGTGTTTTTTAGCAAACGCCATGTGGATTTTCATGTGTCTTGCACTGAGGAGAGGATTCCGTCGGGCCACTCTGCCATAAATCCCAGACTGGTGGAGGGCTGCAGTGATGGTTGACTTTCTACAACTTTCTCCCATCTCCCGACTGCATCTCTGGAGCTCAACCACAGTGATCTTTGGGTTCTTCTTTAACTCTCTCACCCAGGCTCTTCTCCCCCGATAGCTCAGTTTGGCCGGACGGCCAGCTCTAGGAAGGGTTCTGGTCATCCCAAACATCTTCCATTTAAAGATTATGGTGGCCACTGTGCTCTTAGGAACCTTAAGTGCAGAAGAAATGTTTTGTAACCTTGGCCAGATCTGTGCCTTGCCACAATTCTGTCTCTGAGCTCTTCAGGCAGTTCTTTTGACCTCATGATTCTCATTTGCTCTGGCATGCACTGTGAGCTGTAAGGGTCGATTCAAACTGAAGCAGCACGACTTACAGCGCGACTGCCTCAGGCGACCCAGGACACGACTCAGCGGCGACTTGCAAAACGACTTCTGTATAGAAGTCAATGCGAGTCACCCCCAAAGTCGTACAGGAACCTTTTTCTAAGTTGGAGAGAATGGTTCCATTGCACAGAACGGTCGCTACTTGTCAGGGGACTAGGTCGCCTGACAAGTCGTCCCAGTGTGAACCGAGGCTCAGGTCTTATATAGACAGGTGTGTGGATTTCCTAATCAAGTCCAATCAGTATAATCAAACACAGCTGGACTCAAATGAAGGTGTAGAACCATCTCAAGGATGATCAGAAGAAATGGACAGCACCTGAGTTAAATATATGAGTGTCACAGCAAGGGTCTGAATACTTAGGACCATGTGATATTTCAGTTTTTCTTTTTTAATAAATCTGCAAAAATGTCAACAATCATGTTTTTCTGTCAATATGGGGTGCTGTGTGTACATTAATGAGGAAAAAAATGAACTTAAATGATTTTAGCAAATGACTGCAATATAACAAAGAGTGAAAAATTTAAGGGGATCTGAATACTTTCCGCCCCCACTGTACGTCACATGATATATTGTTTTTGGGATTTATTTAAACAAAAAAATCTTTTCATTTCATTCATTTATATTTGCTTGTTATCATATTTGGTTTAACATGTCATTTGAGAGCGCAGCTCCTTTTTCAATTTATCTTTACTTGTGTGTATTTCACTTTGAGTTGCAGCTAGGGTTATTGGGTTTGTACACAGAGCAGTTTTCTTTTTACATTTATAGAGTGTTTTTATTTTACTTAATGTGAAGATTAGCAGGGCAGAAATCAAAGCTAGTTTGTGAAATGTGCAAACATAGCTGATCTCCCATAAAATATTAAAAGGTCCATTCACACTGGTGGGTTACCTTATTATGTGTTAGTGCAATGTGGTTCCATTCATTCTTAATGTCACCACAACACACCACCTTGCATTGTTGTGTAAGAAATGTGCAAATCCATTTTTCTTTGCATCACCAACCTATTCAAATGAATGGGCTGCCGTACTGCAACGTGCATTAACATGAGGCATGAACTGTGTCTGTGTTAAAGCCTTGCATTAGGGTAAATAGATCCTAACACAACAAAAGATGACATTAACCGGATCCTTCTCCAAATTGGTTTGCCCATCTTGGAAAAAAAAAAAAACCCAAAACAGATTGATTGACTAAAACTGGAGAGTGCAAAATCTGATGCAGCTGTGCATGGTAGCCAATCAGCTACCAGGTTTTTTGTCAAAGCTTAAGGCCCCTTTTACGTGGATGATCTGATCAGGTCCACCTGACAGTTTTTCAGGTGGTCCTGATCAGACCTTCTAGTCTCTTTTATGGAGCAGCAGATGTCAGCAGACACGTCCGCTGACACCCGCCACTATCCAATCCTGTACGCCAAAAACAGGCAGATGGGGGTCTTAGTTCCCATCCGTCAGTCGGATCGGATGGCATCCGATGGAAAGGGACAGGCAGTCCCAGACATGGACATTGCCCCATAGACGAGAGCGGGTTGTGTCCATGTCCGCTCTGCATTAACGGAGCGGACACAGACCTATCATGCATCTGCTCAGCTGGGATTAGCGGAGAGATCCCCTGCTGAGCAAGCGGATCCCACTTCACGGTGGTGCCCATGTGAAAGGGGCCTAATTGTACATGCTGAATTTAGAAGCGGATTGGCTACCATGCACAGCTGCACCAGATTTTCCACCCTCCCGTTTTAATTAATCAACCCCAAAGTGTCGCTCTGGCTCTCTCCAAAGACACGCTGGTAAGTCAATTAGCTTCTTTCTAAATTGGCCCTAGTATGTGTATGTATGAATGTGAGTTAGAGACCTTAGATTGTAAGCTCCTTGATGGCAGGGACTGATGTGAATGTATAATAAATATGTAAAGTGCTGCATAAATTGATGGCTCCAAATAAGTACCTACAATAAAAATCATATAAACAGCAAATTAGGTCAGGTTTTATGACAAAGCACTGTCAAGTGAAGACAGTATCCTGTTCTCATTAAAGTATCTGTCTGAAAGTTCCCATCCCCAATAGCAAAACTTGGTACACAGATAAACAGATGGCCTTGGTACACAGATAAACCTTATACTGACCTATTTCTCCACTCTACTGCAACTGACTACAGGCATTGTAACAGAGTTGCTAAAGGGGGCTCAGGTACCTTTGATGATCATAAAAGACTGCAAATGTGTATGTCTATTGCTGCTCCCTGTGGCCTCTAGC
Source organism: Aquarana catesbeiana (assembly GCF_042186555.1). NCBI lineage: Eukaryota > Metazoa > Chordata > Amphibia > Anura > Ranidae > Aquarana > Aquarana catesbeiana. Next base: position 824,965,767 of record NC_133324.1, on the reverse strand, counting down.
CACACCGACTTGCACATTGGCTTAAAGGGTTAGCACTCTTCCATTAGGGTCCCAGGTTTAGTTCTCAGCAGAGATATTCTCATAGGGTTTGCACGCACTTCCTCTACTAAACAAAGTAGGTTAACGGGCTGTTGAAGCCACTTTGAACAGTTTTCAATGTTGACTTGAAAAATGTCTTCGGACCAAAATATCACCAGTATCTGATAGAACAAGTTCCTTAATAAGATTCAATCATAATGCTGTCACTTTCATGTTAGCTTAAATACTGCGCTCTGAGGCTTGCCCTTAGCAATGGGGCGACGATGAAGCAAACTCATTAGGATTGCAGCAGAGACTGCACTAAGGCTGTCCAAAGACATGAGTTGATAACCTTATCTAGCCATGCAAATGCCTTCTGACCAAACAGATCTTGGATTGGATTGATTAAGCAATGTGTTAAAGGATCAATTAAAAAAAAAATGCATATTTTTTGCACGTTAAAAAAAAAAAAAAAAAAAAAAAAAAAATGTGCGTTTATTTTTTATTTCTTTCATTTTTATTTTTTTATTTTTTTAGGCTCCAGAAGGCCATTGCACCTTCAAGCAAAAGAGAGGGAAGGGATGTAGACAGTGCAAACACTCTGATGCAGCAAGTTTCAACAAGGTTTAATTACAAAGAAAAGTTAAAAATGAATACTCATAAAAGTATTAAAACCACACATATTGAAGTCCCCGGGAGAGGGTGAGCCTGTGGTGGAGGCAGTCCTAAAAGGGTGCAGCTGGATGGACGGATGGATGAATGGATGATGAGCTGCTGCAGGCACAAAGTCTGGATCTCTGTGTTGTTGACTACTAGTAGGGGATTGGCACTAATAGCCCAGCAAGCATATGTAGTGTTGCGGCTTCCTTGTTCCTGGCGCCGATGGATGGCAATATCCACCTTGAGTCCAGGGTCAGAGGACGCGTTTTGAGGGACCTTCCTCTTTCTCAACCCTAAGGAACTTTTCTTTGTAGATAAACCTTGTTGGAACTTACTACACCAGAGTGGTTGCACTGTTTCCTTCCCTTCCCCTCTTCTGTTTTATAAATGGAGTCCCACCTCCGTTCTCATAGCAGCACCCCTAACCAAAAGATTTGTTCCTTTTGTCAAGTTTTAGGGGCATATTTTTAATTTTCAGGTTAGTTTGACCTGCAATCAGCAGATCATGGGTGCAATGCCAGGTTCCTGCAGACTCTCAGTATAGCTGTCTGCCTGAACCTCCGGTTTAAACAGGTGAAATTATCCTTTAAAGCTTTCCCACAAGGAAATGGAACACTATGAAACTATGACCTGAGTCAAGGGGTGCCCAGGATAATTAAGAAGGCTTAGAACAGGGGTAGGCAACATGGGGCCCTCCATCTGTTGCAGAACTACAAGTCCCATCATGCCTCTGGGAGTAATTGTAACTGCCAGCTTTGCAATGTCTCATGGGAAATGTAGTTCCACAACAGCTGGAGGGCCCCAGGTTGCCTACCCATGGTTTAGAATATTGTACTGAATTTATCCCCATGGCGAACATAATGAAGTGACAGAGGAATTCAACTCAATGAGTTAAAGCAATCAAGACTGGGTTTTTTTTATCATCTAGTTAGGTGAGGGATGCAGAACCAAGGGTTAAAAAAAAAAAAAAAAAAAAAAAAAAAGAAAAAAACCTTCTTTTCAACGTTCGCAGCTTTAATTCACACTTTTCCAATTAGTCATCCTCTATTTTCTGAAAGTCTAATAAGATCTTATCTCTGACGTCAGCTAGTAAACAGATTTTGATAGCTTCAGCGGATCAGCGTCCATTTCAGTAGCTCCGGCCTGAGAATGTTTGATGAGCCTGCCCGTTCACTGGTACCAAAGCTGAAACAGCAAAATGTTCACAGGGGAAAAATGCTGAATATGAGGAAAGGGACATGGTCTGATGGAGCTACAAAAGCTGCTTTTTAAGTTTAGATGAATATGCATAATTAGTGTTGCACGACAGATAGCAACCCCATGGAAAATTATAAAGTACAGACTAGTTACAAAAATCTATTAGGATGGAAAAGCACCTAATTAGGCTCTCTGAATATAGCCTGACCATCTGTGACGAAGAATCAGGAAGAACTCTGTGATAACCTTTGTATGAGAACATAATGCTACATTGACTCCACACTATGAATTCCACATTGGCCAGCGTTCACTAAACGGTGACTCTCTAAAATCAGCCTTAAAGTGAAAGTACAGTGCGTTTTCAATGAGCATATATTTTGCATTAAAATTGCAGTGGTTACATTATTTATTAATGAGCTTGCTCTTTCATAATTTTATTGCAAAAGAATATGTATAACTTTGTAGATGAGCCACTACAAGGGGCTCTCACAGGAGAGCTCCTCGGCATATGCGCAGGGTGACATCATTCCACCACAGGCCAATAAGGAGGCTGAAAGCCCGGAAGTAGCCAGGGAGAAAATGACAGCAGCTGTTGAGGGATGTAACCACGGTATCACATAAGTAACACAAACTATACAGTTACACAGAGAAATGTGTTTGCAGTGTGTTCATATAGAGGAAACCTTAGCCAGCGTAAAGCAGTGCAGAAAAAAAATGAGAAATTTGGGCCTCACATGTACTTGAAGACAGGAATAATGGAAGTTAACAAACATTTAGCCTCCATGTTTCTCTGCTGCCAGATTTCCATTAAGACAATTTAAGTCCTCCCCTGCTCATACACATCCATAGCCACTTTCCCTGATGATAGATGCATTTTAGCCAAAGCTTGGAACGAGGTCTAATCATGTTTTAGGTCAAGTGGGATCCTGGTCTGCTAAATAAAAAAATAATAAACCAATCTGAAATTTGGAAGCGTACGAGAATTAGGGCCGGTTCCCACTGCTGCGATGTCTGAGATCGGATGTGATTCGCACCACACTGTACTTTGCGATGAGATTTCAGCCATAAAGATCGTATGGCTGAATTCGCATCAAACTCACACAGGACCCTTTTTTGTCCGCAGTAGTATCGGATCGCCCATGCGATCCCATGAGATCTGACTCCTGTCCGCATTTGCAGCTCGCAGTGCAATATGCAAACTGATTTAAGCGTGTCATTACCTTTTAACTAACACTCCCAGCAGTTCGCATAGGGCAGTATGAACTGCTGCTGGGAGACATGCAATGCAGGAACCCGCAGTGGATTCGTAGGGTTCCCGCATTGCAGCAGTGTGAACTGGTCCTTAGAGAGACAATATGCCTCCATGCAGCTGCACAGGGCACCCAGATACAGATCACTATACAGACTATAGCAAGCATTCTCAATCAGGGTGGCAAGCAATCCTAATGTTCCTCCGGAAGTTGCTTTGGGTTCCTTAAGAGTGGCTGACCAACCATTGGCTGATGCTTGTATAGATCTAAGGCTAACGCCATTTGTCAAAACCAGCGGCATGACACTGATATTTTTTTACCTGTCTGTCTGTTAAGCCTCGTATACAGGATCAGATTGTTGGCCAACAAAGCGTCAAATTTTTGTCCGAAGGGCGTGTGCCAGGAACTTGTCTTGCATACAAACGATACACAATTATCGGCCAACAAACACGAACGTAGTGACGTACTACGAGGAATTTCAGCTCTTGAGCGCCACCCTTTGGGCATCTTCTACTAATGTAGTGTTTGCTGAGCATTGATTCTGCGCATGCGTGTGTGTATGTTCAACTTTTGTATGACGGAAAATCTGACAACAGACCACTGTCCGCTGAAAATTTACTAGCCTGCCATCCAACATTTGTTGGCGGAAAGTTGGACAACAATTGTCTGTACTAACGGTCGGATTTTAGGCCAACGGTCAGTCATCGCACAATTCCCTGCCGAAAATCCGATCGTGTGTACGAGGCTTAAGGGTAGCAGTTTGGCTTACACTGTAAGGCCTCATGCACACTGGACGTTGAAATAGCGTTATAAAAACGCCAGTAGCTTTGCAGTGAGCTTTTCAACGTTTAACGTTTTTTGCAATATTTTTTTTTTTTTTTTTATAAAAAAAAAAAAAAAAAAGCTATATGTTTTTCAATGGATCAAAAACGTTAAGAAATGCTGGTGAGGCGCGTGTTTGAGAGTTTATCGGCGTTTTTTAACTATTAGATCATTTTTACAGCTGAAAACACCTGAAAAACTTCTCTCAGAACCCACTAGTTTTGGGGTTTTCTTAAAGCCAAAAACTGCTGATAACAGCCTATGTGTGCATGGACACAGGATAACATGATGGGGAGTTTATTGACTGTAGAAAAAAAATGTCTAAAGGCAAAAACAGCTGCTGTAAAAAACATTCAGTGTGCATGAGGCCGAATAGGGAATATTCTTTCCACTAGCCATGAATGTAGGGGGCATGGTTTCCAGTGACCCCCAATGAATTGTTATTATCAGAAGTTCCTTGACAGCTGAAACTAATTTCAAGGGTTCCTCTGTGGTAAACATGTTGAGAAAGGCTGGACTAGGGCATCATTGACCTATATTATTAGGATTTGCATGTGCGGTCCCCTTCAATGCATGAACAAGCTTTTCAGTATAACGTGTGAGGTAGGACGTGTTAACTCATAACCCTCCCCTAGATCACGCTACTGCTCATTAACCATCAACCTATATACCGGTATGTGTGACCACGCTACTGCTAATCAGCCATCAACTTGTGTATATGCAATCATGCTATTGCTCATTAGCCATTAACTAATGTGTGTGTGATCTATATATGGTTCACTCTAAGGACCAACGACTTCCTGGAAACTGACTATTATTATACGATAGTGTGCGAGGGAGATGGTTGAACATCTGCATATCCCTCTCCCTCATTTAGTGGGCCGTTCTTTAGACCACACTATTACACTTTCATGCATCTATGACGACTTTCAAAGTTCATGAACTTATAGATCACGATAAGGACACGAGTCTCTATATAGACACTGTATGTGTTGAGATTTGATCCATCAATATGGGATCCTCATATGGACACATTTTTTCAACATTTTTGCTGTGTGGGCATCACATTATATGTATAGGGTTTTTTCCTAGCAACGTCAAATACTTTATGTTTAACCTATATACACTTGGTCATCCATTTGTAGTACAGTGTAGGGTTTTTAGAAATGGTTTAAAAAAAAAATATATATATATATATATATATATATATATATATATATATATATATATATATATATATATATATATATATATATATATATATATATATACATATACACACACACACACACACACACACATATACACACACTATTATATATATATATGTATTTATATTAAAACAATTATATATGTTTGTGTACAATAAAGTACAGTGCTTTGGCCATCAGGGTTACGTATATGTACCATTTCCATGTCTGGTTGAGTCCATAACTAGTATTTTTATATTCTTAGGTAATTCACAGATCTAAGGCAAACGCCACTTAGCAAAGCCAGCGGCATGACGCTAATGATATTTTTTACCTGTAAGGGTAGAAGTCTAACACTGTAATAGGGAATATTCTTTCCACTAGCCATGAATAAGGGGCATGGTTTCCAGTGACCCCCAAGGAATTGGTATTCTCAGAAGTACCTTGGCAGCTGAAAAAATTTCAAGGGTTCCTCTGTGTTAAACAGGTTAAGAAAGACTGGACTAGAGGAGCAATGATGTATCTCATAGAATATTTGATACATTTAATTTCAAACACCTCCTGACAAAACAACAATACACACTATATTGCAGTAAATCTAAAGAAAAATCTAAAGAAAACGTACTAACCATAAGACATCCGTTGGAGATGGTCCACTTCAGTGCCTAATATCCAACATTGATCAGACTTGCCCAAACTGGAAAAGAAAGCAAGTACGATAATTTAAAAGTCGTATACACATTTAAATCTTGTTCATCCTAAATTACATCATCAGTGTTAGCATGCAAAACAAACTGTACACAGCACATATGTATGTAACACAACCTCTGGAGATGGAATTAAAAAAAAAAAAAAAAAAAAGATAAAACCCATTATACTTCCATTATCCCAGAAAGACAAAATGGCAATGTCCTGTTAAATATGTAAGGCCTTCCCTGAAAAAGAAGTTGTCTGAATGGGAGCATATATGATGCTCTAAAACCTGGATATACTGTATCTTTCGGCATTGATGGTGCCTTTCCAGATGTGCAAGCTGCCCATTCCATACGCACTAATGCACAGCCATACCATCAGAGATGCAGGCCTTTGAGCTGAGCGCTGATAACAAGCTGGAAGGTCCCTCTCTTCTTAAGCCCTGAGGACGTGACCCCAATGGTAGCCAAAAAGAATGTCAAGTTTCGATTTGTTTGACCACAGAACTGTTTTCCACTTTGCAACAGACCATTTAAAAAAAAAAAAGCTTTGGCCCAAGGAAAATGGCAATGTTTCTGGATCATATTCAGATATGGCTTATTTGCATGACAGAACTTGTTTTGGATGGCAAGGTGAACTGTGTGCACAGATAGTCGGTTTTGGAAGTATTGCTAAGCTCATGCAGTGGGACCTTGTCTCTTGCGCACAGAAATTTCCCCAGATTCCTTATCTTTTGAAGATATGTACTGTAGACGATCGAATATTTAAAATCTTTGCAATTTTACGCTGAGGAACATTATTGTGAAATTGTTCACCAGTTTATAGATGCAGCTTTTTACAGGTTAGTGAACCTCTGCCCATCTTTACTTTCTAAGATGCTCTTTTATACTCAATCATGTTACTGACCTGTTGCCAATTAACCCAATTACAGTAGTTGCAAACAGTTCTTCTTGATCTTCCTGGTTAGTACCACTTACTTTGTCAGTCTTCTGTTGCCCTGTCCCAACTTATTTGAGATGTGTTGCCACTATCAACTTCAAAATTACATTTTTTTTCTTAACCTCTTCACAACCACGCTATAGCCGAATGACGGCTACAGCGCTGTAGCACATTGCCAGGAGGGAGTCATATGATGTCCTCCTGTGATTGTGATTCTTGTGTGCCCCCCGCAGCGCACATCAACAGGCATCTGTGATTGCTGTGTCCTTGGGATAAAGCTGATTACAGATTGTGGTAAAGAGCCAATCACAGCGGCTCTTTACCCTGTGATCAGCTGTGTCCAATCACAGCTGATTACAGTGTAAACAAGATTTGCCGGTTATCAGCATTCCTCTCATTACACCGACAGCGCATGAGGAGAGGAGAGCTGATAAGTTGCAAATCCACACAGGGGACATCTACACCGATAATCAGGGCACTGATCATCCATGCCCTGATTATTAGTGCAGCCCCAACAGTGCTGTCAATCAGTGCCGCCCATCAGTGACTGTCAATGGCGCTTATTATTGCCACTTATCAGTGCCCACCGGTGCCACCTCATCAGTGGAGCCTATCAGCGCCCATAAGTGTAATCTCATCAGTGTACATCAGTGAAGGAGAAAAGTCACTTATTTACAAAATTTTATAAAAACAGAATTTTCAGTCTTTTTTTGCTTGTTTAGCAAAAAATAAAAAACCTAGTGGTGAATACCACCAAAAGAAAGCTCCATCTGTCTCCAAAAAATGATAAAAAATTCCATTTGGGTGAAGTGTTGCATGACTGCGCAATTGTCATTCAAAGTGTAAGAGCGCTGAAAGCTGAAAATTGGCCTGAGCAGGAAGGGGGTAAAAGCGCCCAGTAGGCAAGTGGTTAAAATGGTACATTTTCTAAGTTTAAAACATATATTTTTTTTCTATGTTCTATTGTGAACAAAATATGGGTGTGCAAGATATTCAAATAATTGCATTCTGTTTTTTATGTAGATTTTACACAGCGCCCCCACTTTTTTGAAATTGAGGTTGTACTAGCAGCTTTAAATACAGTAACAAATTGAAGCTGAACTAACACTTTACAATCAGTTATAGCAAACAGTCTTTTTTTTTTGGGATAACGCTTTTACATGTATAAATAAAAGCTGATTATTTTAAGCACCCCCCGTCAGTGGTAAATGGTTTGTCTCATTTCTGTAACTGCAAGTGAGCTGCAAAACAACTTGCTGGCTGGATCACCAGATGGAAATAAAAGAAAGAAAGCCTAAAAAAGAAACCAATACCATCATCACATCAAAGAACTGGTAAGCTACAATATAATAAATGTTTGCTTTTGGGTTTAATATCGTTTTAACAGAAAAAATTATTCCCAGAAAAGGCACCAGGACATGCCAGGCCACGGTTTTATTTGGTAGAAAATCATCAACTATGTGCCTTGATGACCACTAGCTGCTGAGGGTCCTCTTGAGTGTTTTGTGTGTTTGGAGGGAGGATAGGTTCAGGAACTGTGTATTCGGCAAGACATTCTTATAGCTTTAACCACTTAAGGACCGAGCCTCTTTCTGAGATTTGTTGTTTACAAGTTAAAAACAGTTTTTTTTGCTAGAAAATTACTTAGAACCCCCAAATATTATACTTTTTTTCTAACACCCTAGAGAATAAAATAGCGGTCATTGCAATACTTTGTCACATCGTATTTGCGCAGCGGTCTTACAAGCGTACTTTTTTTGGAAAAAATTCACTTTTTAAAATTAAAACATAAGACAACAGTAAAGTTAGCCCAGTTTTTTTTTTTTATATTGTGAAAGATAATGTTACGCCGAGCAAATTAATACCCAAAATATCACACTTCAAAAATGCGTCCGCTCGTGGAATGGCGACAAACTTTTACCCTTAAAAATCTCCATAGGCGACGTTTAAAAAAATTCTATAGGTTGCATGTTTTGAGTTATAGAGGAGGTTGAGGGCTATAATTATTGCTCTCGCTCTACCGATCGCGGCGATACCTCACGCGTGTGATTTGAACACCGTTTTCATATGCAGGCGCTACTCACGTATGCGTTTGCTTCTGCACGCGAGCTTGTCAGGACGGGGCGCGTTTTAAAAAAAAAACATTTTTTTTTCTTATTTATTTTATCTTTTATTTTTTACGTTTACACTGTTTTTTTGTTTTTTTTTTAAATTGTGTCACTTTTTTTCCTATTACAAGGAATGTAAACATCCCTGTATAACAGGACCTCTTAAATATGAGATCGGAGGTCAAAAAGACTAAAGACTAAAATGCTGCCGACGGATCCGCTAAGCGGAGGAGGGCACCAGAGCGTGGCGGGAGGGGGGGGCCCTCTCCAACCGCCGGTAAAAGTGATCTTGCAGCGAATCCGCTACAGAGACCACTTTTATTTGAAACCAGACCGCTCACTGAAGAAGAGGATACCGGGGTTATGGCAGCTAGCTGCTGCCATAACAATGATATTCCTCTTCAAACACCCATGTATAATGACGGCGGGTGGTCCGTAAGTGGTTAATACAGTTAGGGGGTCACAGGTAACAAAGGCTTCTTCAGAGGACAATATAAATGGATCTCTGTACCGTGCACAGTGTTCCATAATATCCTGCTACTATAGAGATTCAGGAAAAAAATATAGCAAGAAGAGGGTAGATATATTTACATGGTTTCCAACACAAATCCAAAGACGGGGCATATTTTAGGATGATGGACAAACCATTCCTTTACACTCCTGTGCCCAACTATACACATGCATCTCCATCAGCAGCAATGACCTTACACCAATGTCATTACACTCTTCACCACTGACATGCCTAACCATCTAGTTCACCGATCACCCCTGGTCACCATAGACTTCCAGGCTCGTGATGGTGACCCTATAAGCTCCACACTTTGCAATCAATATGCAGATTTCTGCATTGTCTCTGGATAGTCTGGGGAGGAGTACAGCTTCCTGCCTTCTGTTTGCCCTTCTCAACATTATCTCTGGCAGACTCTGATAAGAAGGTTGGCACAAAGAGTGAGGAAATATCTGACACAGAAACTCTGAGAAATAATTGCTTTTGAGGATATCTTTTTATGTCGTTCACCAGTTTCCACTTCATTTAATAATTGCCAGCAGCTTGGCCCTGCAAATTATCATAAAATATACATATTCCAGCAAGCCAACTGCCATTCAGGAACGAAGCAGAGCTGCATACATAATCCAACTTCTTCACCAGCTTGAAACTTACATCCATTGTCTATGCAGGGATCTACAAACTACGGCCCTCCAGCTGTTACGGACCTACACATCCCATGAGGCATTGTAAAACTCTGACATTCACAGACATGACTAGGCATGATAGGAATTGTAGTTCCTGAATAACTGAAGGGCCGTAGTTTGGAGACCTATGTAAACAGCATAATATATATATATATATATATATATATATATATATATATATATATATATATATATATATATATATATATATATATATATATATATATATATATATATATATATATATATATATATATATATATATATATATTTAAAGCGGAACTAGATTTGTCATTTTAAATGTTTCCCAAAAAGCTGACCCGGTTTTATCTACTGGGATTTTCACGCACAACAATCTCTAGGGTTTACAAAGAATGGTCCGAAAAAGAGAAAATATCCAGTGTGGACAAAAATGCCTTGTTGATGTCGGAGGTCAGAGGAGAATGGGCAGACTGGTTCCAGATGATAAAAAGGCATCAGTAACTAAAATAACCACTCGTTACAACCAAAGTATACAGAGTACTATCTCTGAACGCACAACATATCGAACCTTGAAGCAGATCGGCTACAGCAAAAGACCACACCAGATGCCGCTACTGCCAGCTAAGAACATAAAACTGAGGCTACAATTCGCACAGGCTCACCAAAATTGGACAATAGAAGATTGGAAATGCATTACCTGGTCTGACAAGTCTTGATTTCGGCTGCGCCATTCAGATGTTAGGGTCAGAATTTGGCATAAACAACATGAAAGTATGGATCCATCCTGCCTTGTATCAATGTTTCAGGCTGGTGGTGGAATGATGTGGGGATATTTTCTTGGCACACTTTGGGCCCCTCGGTACAAATTGAGCATTGTTTAAATGCCACGGCCTTCCTGAGTATTGTTGCTTACCATGTTTATCCCTTTATGACTAAAGCGTACCCATCTTCTGATGACTACTTCCAGCAGGATAATGCACCATGTCACAAAGATCAAATCATCTCACCACTGGTTTCTTCAACATGACAATGAGGTCACTGTACTCCAATGGCCTCCACAGTCACCAGATCTCAATCCAATAGAGCACCTTTGAGATGTGGTGGAACGGGAGATTCGCATCACGGATGTGCAGCCGCAAATCTGCAGCAACTGCATGATGCTATCATGTCAATATGGACCAAAATCTCTGAGGAATGTTTCAAACACCTTGTTGAATCTATGCCACGAATAATTAAGGCAGTTCTGAAGGCAAAAGGGGTCAAACCTGGTACTAGCAAGATGTACCTAATAAAGTAGCCAGTGAGTGTATAAATCCTGTATACTGATAAAATAATAAACAACCAAACTGTCAAACAACTGGTGTTAGAACTGATCACATGTGCAGTGCCGCGGCAACTGCAGATCAGAGAGGCTGGGATGACTCAAAGAGTTTGCTTCCACTTTAAAGGCATGGTTCACATTGCTTGACTCCAAAGTAATGCGATCTCCAGTGCGATTTTTCATTGCAACTTGATGTGACTTCAATGCGACTTTGGTAAATCATAACAATACAGAGTCGGGCACATTATTAAACTTACAAAACCCTCTGAAGTTACAGCCAAAGTCACAAAGATAAGATAAAGAAACAACAGGGAAGACGTAGAAAAGTAGTGCAGGAACTGAGTCGCAGGAATTAAGATGGCACCTGTTGAAATGAATGTGTTTTGACTTGCCATGCGACTTTCAGTGTCGCATGTCGCAGCAAGTGGAATGAGAAGTCGCAGCATCTCTTGCCAGGGGGCGGCTGGTAATACCCACAGAAATGAGAGAGTCACCAAATGTGGCTAAACTCCGTAAGATCAGCATGTCATGTCCAGGGATCTGTAGACCGTTTTAATTAGCAGTTTGCATTGTCCCTTACTTGACTGGGACTATGAAAGGGGAAATCTGATCATATCATAGATTGAGACATCTTTTTTCTCATACACATGTATAAATAAGGCTCAGTATTTGCAAGTATGTTAAGGTTTAAAGCCTCTTTTTAAATGAGACCTGTCGTGAACTGACAAAGACCATACATTTTCAAGCTTTCAAATGCAGTCATGTACGTTCGCAATGCTGGCATGCAGCCATACATGCAGTGAAACCACAGAACTTCCATCCCTGTGCAAATAAGTTTTTATCTTCAAAAAATACACTTTGAACATGAACAACCCCAAAAAGCGGAGTACATCATGGGTACTGAAAGAGATTCTTAGCTGAGTGAGACTAAAGCCTGGTACACCCCACTAGTACTTTTTTTAGTTCAAAACGAAAAGAAAAACTGACAGTTTCGGTCGGAGCCGCTGTACTAACAATCCAATGTTAGTGCAGTGATCTCCTCTGCTGTTCTTTTGTGTTCTGACAGAAGGACGACCCCTCCCCCCCCCCCCCCCCACCAGAACAGAACAAAAAGAAAAACTGACAGTTTCGGTCGGAGCCGCTGTACTAACAATCCAATGTTAGTGCAGTGATCTCCTCTGCTGTTCTTTTGTGTTCTGACAGAAGGACGACCCCTCCTCCCCCCCCCCCCCCCCCCGCCAGAACATTCCGGTCAGCTGCTGGTTTTCCAGCATGCTTGTCCAAACGTCTGGCTTCTGTTGGACCGGCTGCCTTACACTCAGGCCAGTTTTAATGGAACCAGCCGAGGTCACCCGACATGCAGCTCGTGTGTACTAGGCTTTAGTTGAAGAGTTATCTGGAACCTGAAAAGTTAAAACTTAAAGTGGAATTCAACCCAACTTTAAAAGGTGGTCTTAAACTAAAGTCCATCCCTCCTTTTTGGATATAGATAGGGCTGGACGCCCGTGTAGTGCCGCATTTAGTGGGGGTTAAAAGCTCCCCTAAAACTAGCGGCGTTTTACCGTCAACGCCCCCGCGCCCCAGTGTGAAAGTGTGTATATGTATATGTGTGTATATATATATATTTATATAATAATTTTTTTCCCTACCTTTTAGGCTGCTTTCACACTGGGGCGCGAGGGCATTGACAGTAAAATGCCGCTAGGGCTTGGGCTTTCACACTGGGGATGCAGGGGAGTCATTTTTCAGGCCCTTTACAGGTGCTATTTTTAGTCCAAAAGCGCCTGAAAAACGCCCCAGAGCGAAAGGGGTCTTAAGAAGTACAAAGTGTACTTCCGTTCTAGCTGGGCCGTGGCGAAGTATGTCATTTCCTCTTCTGCGGCGAGCCCTTTTTCCTTTTGGGACCTGTGTGTGTTCCAGAAGACGAAGTGTTCATTCAGAAAGCGCCACACGACTCACGCATGCGCAGTAGGAAACCGGCTGTGAAGCCTGAAGGCTCCACTGCCGATTTCCCTTAGTTGTAATGGCGGCGCCTGCACCCGAGCCGGTGGACAAATCGGCCTCGGGGAGCTGACATTGCGGGCTCTCTGGACAGGTAAGTGTCCTTATTAAAAAGTCAGCAGCTACAGTACTTGTTTAAAAAAAAAAAAAAAACAACAACTTTGAGGCTGAAACACCACTTTAAAGTGGTTGTGAAGGTAGAAGGTTTTTTATCTTAATGCATTCTATGCATCAAGATAAGAAAAAACCTTCTGTGTGTAGCAATCCCCCCTCAGCCCACCTAATACTTACATGAGTCCCATCTCTATCCAGCGATGTACACGAGTGCCTTGGCCGTCCGGGACTCTCCCGGCAGCACCATCGGTTCCCGCTGCTGTCAAAGTCAGTAAGCCAATCGAGAGAGAGAGAGAGAGAGAGAGAGAGAGAGAGAGAGAGAGAGAGAGAGAGAGAGAGAGGGCCAAACCACAGCTCGGTGTCTGAATGGACACACGGAGCTGTGACTCGGCTCGGGTGCCCCCATAGCAAGCTGCTTGCTGTGGGGGCACTCAACAGGAGGGAGGGGCCAGGAGCACCGAAGAGGGACCAGAGAAGAGAAGGATCTGGGCTGCTCTCTGCAAAACCATTTTACAGAGCAGGTAAGTATGACAAGTTTTTTATGTATCAGGTAGATGCATCACAGTAAATGATGGGCAAGGCCACATTCAATGCCTTATAAGACATTAACTTCCTTTAACACATTCTTGACCTATGGTTAACTTTATTTTACTTGTTTTATTAAACAGGTGGAAAATGATCTAGGCACCCCCCTTTCATGACATCGTTCAACTTACAGTCTCAACAACTGTACTCTGAAGGATGCCCATTAATATTTGTGGGGGTTCAAGGCTGAAATCTGGTGTCTATCAGACATATTTCAAAAATAACCTTTGAAGCCATACATAGAAGACAAGCATTCTGAACCACTGACACCTATAGATCTTTGATAAAATGCCCTGTTGTGTACATTTAGAGTACAAGGATTAAACCCATGCATATATCCCAACAAGATCAGATAGGACTCAGAAAAATCAGACCAGCCCTTTCAATTCTATTAAAAGCTTAATTCTGCATTTTCATTCTATTTCTATACCTCTAAGCCTGAGCAGCTGTTAATCTGCCCATGGTGGAATTATACTTGATGTTTTTATTCCCGAGCTCGCCATTGGCAAGAGATATGGAGTGAGAGGCTGTTATCACAAACAATATGGCTAAGCGTTTCTAAGCTTCCAAATTCAGATGCAAACTGTGCCAATGAAACTGCTTTGCAAAGACAAAAAAAAAAAAAAAACAGGTGGGACTGTGGCAGTCAATGCGGGCACGGAGACATACATGCAGACTGCAGGCTCCCATTGTTTTGTAGAACAGATATTTTATTACAAGATTATCACAAACCTGCTCACCTGTCTTAGTAAATAAACAGACAAAACTACAATAAATAGGCCCATTCATAAATGCAAAACTCTTTTAGAATCCATTTGTTTATGTATTCAGTAAAATGCACAATACCCAAATCTGCCCACAGAAACAAGACCTTCCAGACTTGAAATGATCTTTGTAGCAAGATCAATAAAACAATGATTTGCCTATAGGTAGGTACATGACCTCCAAAAGCAGAAATACTTTTGGGGAGAAACACGGTATGCACATGTGTGGGTAAATGCCAATCTGCATTTACTGGAGAATGGCTGCGTAGATCTATTGACTTGTATTAGTGGTTGTAAGTGTCATATGTGGCTTCCCGAGGTGCAGGAAAGTACAGGGGACTTTAAAGTGGTTGTAAAAGTTTTTTTTTTTTAAAACAAACCTGCTCATACTTACCAGGTTTTGCACAGAGCAGTCCCGATTCTCTTCTTCTGGGGTCCCCCCACTGGCGCTCCAGGCCCCTTCTCTTCATCGGGTGCCCCCGTGGAAAGCCACTTTCCATTGGGGCACCCGTGCAAGCTCACTCCCGAGTCCTGCTGCTGCGTCTATTGACACATACAGCAAAACTGGGCCATGCACCACACTCTCATGTCACAGCTTTTGATTGACAGCAACGGGAGCCATTGACAATCTGTCCAATAAGAAGAGTGACAGCGAGCTGCTGTGGTGCCTGTGCACATTGCTGGATCGGGCTCAGGTAAGAAAAGGGGGGGGGGGGTATTGCAGCACAGAAGGTTTTTCACCTTAAAGCGGAACTCCACCCAAAAGGGAAAACACCGCTTGTTTGCCTCCCCCCACCCCTCCGCTGCCACATTTGGCACCTTTCAGTGGAGAGGGGGAAGTGGGTACATTGGTTTTGACAGGTACCCGCTCCCACTTCCAGCCAACTGCCATGGCCACCTAAGCCGGAAGTTCAGCCCCCTTCTCCTTCCCCTGTTGCCAGACCACCAATCAGAACACCAACCCATGGACAGGATTGTTTGAGCCTGCTGGGTCCCAACAACATAAGCCTGGTGGCTCTGCACAGAAATTTATATATGACTTCCCTAGACAGTATGGACTGCGTGTAAGAAGTTCTGATTTACCCAGAGGTCAATTCTCTTTTTGGTGGATTATTTGAACTGACAAAAATAATCTCTTATGCCCCATTACTTACATTGGAAAGGACAGCGCAGGAGATAGGGGTTGTTGTTTAAAGAAGAAGTAACGCCAGTTTAAAAGATCATGTCAAATCCCCCATGGGACCCTGTGCACATAGCACTTGACCCCTTTCAAATCTGTCCAACGGTTTATAAATAAAACCACGTTTTTATTTCTGGCAGTGCTTTACCTTAGCCCCAACCACCCCAACCGATGGATGTTCTCGTAAAGGAGGTACAGCCAGCAGCCCTCTGTCTATTATGAAGCCCTCTTCCTTTATTATACTGAACTAAAAAACTAATGGTCCCACACTGGAGCCTGATGCCAGATCAAAGCACATCTGCCGCCATCTGCTTTTCAGAGGAGAGTATGCTTAAAACTATAGAACGTGTTGTTGTGAATGACAGCGCTAGAGAGCAGTACCAATCATTTACAAAAACACAAGCTCCACTAGAGACTAGTGGAGTGGATGGCTGTGCGTTGTTGTGGGCTTGTTTTTTTTTTTTTCAATGATCAGTGCTGCTCTTCAGCACTGTCATTCGAAACAGCGCAAGCCATCAGATACAAGTGTACGCTCGTGAAATCAGGCAGTAATGGGCGGTCTCAGGTCTGGGATTGGGTTTGGGATCATTATCCTATTCCTTAAAGGATAAAAAACAGCAGATGAGGCACAGGGCTTCACAACAAAGGGCTGCGGATGTTCATCCTGGCAGCGTACAGAGACAGAGGGAGTGAAGGCTGTGCAGGCGTTGTGTGCTTTGTCTGCTGCATCCCTCTCCTCTGATCCATTCAGTCCTGAAACTTACACAGCTCCCTGGTATCCAGATTTATCTATACTGTAGTAAAGCAATACAGTTAGACAGTCTGCCAGTTTCCCAGCCTGTGATTGGACACGGAATCAGTAGCAAAAGACTGATTAGGGAAACCTCTGCTCCATTTTCCTTTTAGCATGTTCCCTATTAATGTACAGTATTTCACAAGAGTACACCCCTCACATTTTTGAAAATATTTTATTATATCTTTTCATGTGACAACACTGAAGAAATTACACTTTGCTACAATGTAAAATAGTGAGTGTACAGCTTGTATAACAGTGTAAATTTGCTGTCCCCTCAAAATAACTCAACACACAGCCATTAATGCTGGCAACAAAAGTGAGTACACCCCTAAGTAAAAATGTCCAAATTGGGCCCAATTAGGCATTTTCCCTTCCCGGTGTCATGTGACTCGTTAGTGTTACAAGATCTCAGGTGTGAATAGGGAGCAGGTGTGTTAAATTTGGTGTTATCGCTCTCACTCTTTCATACTGGTCACTGGAAGTTCAACATGGCACCTCATGGCAAAGAACTCTCTGAGGATCTGAAAAAAAGAATTGCTGCTCTACATAAAGATGGCCTATGCTATAAGAAGATTGCCAAGACCCTGAAACCGAGCTGCAGCACAGTGGCCAAGACCATACAGCAGTTTAAAAGGACAAGTTCCACTCAGAACTGGCCTTGCCATGGTTGACCAAAGAAGTTGAGTGCATGTGCTCAGCATCATATCCAGAGGTTGTCTTTGGGAAATAGACGTATGAGTGCTGCCAGCATTGTGGCAGAGGTTGAAGGGGTGGGGGGGTCAGCCTGTCAGTGCTCAGACCATACGCCGCACACTCCATCAAATTGGTTTGCATGGCTGTCGTCCCAGAAGGAAGCCTCTTCTAAAGATGATACACAAGAAAGCCCGCAAACAGTTTGCTGAAGACAAGCAGACTAAGGACATGGATTACTGGAACCATGTCCTGTCGTCTGATGAGACCGAGATAAAAATATTTGGTTCAGATGGTGTCAAGTGTGTGGTGGCAACCAGGTGAGGAGTACATTGAGGGAACCATGAATGCAAACATGTACTGTGACATACTGAAGCAGAGCATGATCCCCTCCCTTCAGAGACTGGGCCACAGGGCAGTATTCGAACATGATAACAACCCCAAACACACCTCCAAGATGACCACTGCCTTGCTAAAGAACCTGAGGGTAAAGGTGAAGAACTGGCAAGGCAAGCCTCCAGACCTAAATCCTATTGAGCATCTGTTGGACATCCTCAAATGGAAGGTGGAGGAGCACACGGTCTCTAACATCCACCAGCTTCGCAATGTCGTCATTGAGGAGTGGAAGAGGACTCCATTGGCAACCTGTGAAGCTCTGGTGAAATCCATGCCCAATAGGGTTAATGCAGTGCTGGAAAATAATGGTGGCCACACAAAATATTGACACTTTGGGCCCAATTTAGACATTTTCATTAAGGGGTGTACCCACTTTTGTTGCCAATGGTTTAGACATTAATGGCTGTTGAGCAAATTTAGACTGTTAGGCCTCATTCCCACGAGGCGGATCTGCTCAGAAGACCTCTCCATTGATCCCTGCTGAGCTGTCGGATGACAGGTCCGTCTCCGCTCACTGAGCGGGGAGGGACCTGTCAGACAGCTGCCGATTACTATGAAGGGATCGGACGAAAAACGGACAGCGTGTCCATTTTCATCAGATCTCATCAGATCTGGTCCTACCAGGATGGATGCGAACGTAGGGCCATACGTCTGATCTTAGCAGTTCAGATCGGATGTCAGCGGACATGGTAACCACTGACATCCGTTGCTCCATAGACCTGCATGGAGCATCCGTTCAGGTCCGCCTAAAAAACTGACAGGTGGACCTGAACGGTCCGTTCATGTGAAAGGGGCCTTATACAAGCTGTACACTCACTATTTTACATTATAGCAACGTGTCATTTCTTCAGTGTTGTCACATGAAAAGATATAATGAAATATTTACAAAAATGTGAGGGGTGTAATCACTTTTGAGAGATACTGTATGTAAATGCTTTACAGGTGTTTAAAAAGCTAAAATTAAATAAAATTTAGGTACTTACTAGTTGGATTTAAATTAGATTTAGCCCGCTCTCACATGGGTGGCAGACTTTGCTGCCCTCTAAAAAACAATCAATGGTGGATTGTTTTTTAGGGTAAAGTCACACTATATGCAGTGACAGACATTTTACCGCATGGTAAAGCGCCCGTCATCGCAGGGACACACAGGAAACAATTGTTTCCTATGTGTCCCATTTAAACTTCAATGCAGCCTAGTGTTGTGCTGCAATGATGAAATGCAGAACCACAATGTTTCACAGCCACTCCAACGTGAACTTAAAGAGGTTGTAAACCACCACTGGTAAGTTGTACCTATAGGTAAGCCTAAATAGGGCTTACCTATAAGTACTGTAAATATCTCCTAAACGTGAATCGTTTAGGAGATATTTGCTGTACACTGCGCCAATGTCATGGGCACATCGCTGTGAAGAAGCAGGCGCCCGTGCCGTTCTTTCAATAGCAAATGCCGTGACTGGCAGCTCCCGCGCACACGGGAGTGACGTCACACGACTCTGACCAGTCACAGAAACCGGAGTCTGCAGCCCCGGAAGGAAAAGGGGCAAACATGGATGCGCTCTGCAGCAGGCACAGCACGGGCTTCGTTTGCAGGTAAGGGTCACATAATGTACTAGTATGCGATGCATGCTAGCACATTATGCTTTTACTTTGCAGAGGGAAAAAAAAGGAAGTAAAGCCCATCAGGGTTTCCTTCCTCATTAACCCTCCTGTAAATTTTGAGGTAGGTTATTTGGGGCTTTTTACTGCTCCTCCGCCCCCAAGGTGGACTGTTAGAGGATGGCTACCTTCATTCTGAATGGTCCAACTGTATGTAGGATGCTTCTGAGATGGACTATGGAAATTGTAGTATGCATAGAGCTGTGTACATGACTGCAACTAATCTGCACTGCTTGTTCCAAACAAACAGAAGTGAGGGGGGAAAGGAGAGGGTAAGGAGAAGAGGAAATGGGAAGCTAATGAAGCACGATATGAGGCAAAAAAACAACTTAAAGGATTTAATAAAAAATAGGTTACAGAGCCATTAAATAGGATGTACATGAATTAGATTTAGAAAGAGAAAGAAAATTGTTTAGTGCGGCTTTAATGGTTTTTAAAATAAACACATAACTGCATTCATAGCTGTTTAATATCTGCCTGCTGTTTAGTGTTAAAGCAATGCTCACGCTTCTTTTTGTTAAACGATGCATTCCCATATTTTATAAAGCTTTCTGAAAAAAAAAAAAGTATTAAATAAGGAATGGCAATCATTCCCAGGCTATACGATTTCACGCTGTGACTTGTTCACTTGTTCTAAATGTAACATGCTTATTATCTTCCATCAGAAAAAAAAAAAAAAAAAAATGATCTCATGAACACTGAAAGCAGAGATTTGAAGCCGCCAGTCCAGAGTCATGCTCAGACATGTAATAACAGTCTGCATCTGCCCACTCCTCTTCCCACAGACATTCTTGCTGGCAATACCAATCCCCTTCACCACACAGCTGCCTCTCTCCCTTTATCTGTGTTCTGTTCTTATAACAAGTAACTGGCTTCCGCTCACTGGTGAACAATGGAGAACCAGTAATGGATGGGAAACGCACTCCCTGTAAAAACACTTACCAAATTAATACACAATTGATTCAACTTCCTAATTATCGCGGCACAGCTGAACAATAATGATAAAATCAAGCGCAACACAATAAAAAAATTAAAGCTGCTGTTCCCAGAAAACAAAAAGAAAATATCTACATCTCGGTGTGCTGAAAGACTAAATATGCCAGGATGGAAACTTCCAGGGAATACAGGAGGCCAGTATGCAAAAATTGGATGATAAAGCGCAAGGTCGCATCACTTTTAGCACACCGAATCCTTTCTAACTTTTCTATCTTGTTGCTACGATGCAGGTGGCTTCGGCAGCCGAGCTTCCCTCTGCTGCTAGGACGCAGGTGGTTTCTGCTGCCTAGCTTGTTTCTGTTGCTAGGACGCAGGTGTTTTCTGCTGCCTAGCTTTCTTCTGTTGCTAGGATGCAGATGGCTTCTTTGGCCTAGCGTCGTCCTGTTGCTAGGACGAGGGTGGTTTCTGCAGCCTAGCATTCTTCTCTTGCTAGGACACAGGTGGCTGCAATAGAGTGCATTTGCGCTGTGTGCATGTATATCTTATCACAAATATTTACATACATGTAGAATAAAATATGGTCCTTATTCAGGACCTCAAAAGCAGTTTTTGTTTTTGGCAGCACAAGTTTACTAAACTTTACACAGGTGTGTGCATGAAGCCATAGCAAACAATATCACCTGCGTTCAGATCCGTTTAAAGGGAAAAAAAAAAAAAAAAAAAACCAACAACCTCTGAACAGATAAAAACGCTGTGTTGTTCGGGTCCATGTGCACAAGCCCAAAGTCATTCACACAAGCTCTCTGGGATCTAAGTGCACAATTGGTTGTAAGCTGCTTAGTGAAATACTTTCACTGTCAGACTGTGGTTGCTTTCCCTACATGTTACAAGGTGTTACAAGGTGGTATAGCATTATGGTCAGGACTAAAAAAATACTATTTTTTATTATCTTGGTATTAAATAGTGCCTATGATTAAAAGGGAGTTGTAAAGGCAGAAGGCCTTTCATCTTAATACATTCTATGCATTAACATAAAAAGCCTTGTGTGTGGCAGCAGCTGCCCCAGCACCCCCTAATACTTACCTGAGCCCCATCTCTATCCAGCGATGTACACAAGTGTCTCAGCCGTCCGAGACTCTCCCTCCTGATTGGCTGAGACACATCAGCGGTATCACTGGCTCCCACTGCTGTCAAAATCAGTCAACCAATCAGGAGAGAGAGGGGGGCCGGGCCGCAGCTCCGTGTCTGAATGGACACACAGAGCTGTGACTCGGCTCGGGTGCTCCCATAGCAAGCTGCTTGCTGTGGGGGCACTCAACAGGAGGAAGGGGCCAGGAGCACCGGAAAGGGACCCGAGAAGAGGAGGATCTGGGCTGCTCTGTGCAAAATCAACTTCACAGAGCAGGCAAGTATAAGGCCTCATGCACACGAGACGCCAGTGCAAACTCTGCAAGAACACATGTTTTTAAAAGCTGAAACTGGCATTTAGAAATGCCAGTTTTTCCGCGTTTGCATGCCGCGTTTACCCGCGTTTGCGCCTAGAAGCGTCAGCAGAGCAGAAAATAACATTTTGCGACCCAACTTTGGGGCCCCATATCTCGGGGACACTTGGTGCTAGAAACCCCAAATTTAGATATTTTATAGTGTTAGTCCAACTGTGTTAGCACACCAAATTTGGGGTTCCTAGCTCTAAGTGGCCCCAAGATATGGGGCCCCAAATTCGAGTGGCAAAGTGTCAAGTACTTCTGCAGCAGAGAATGACATTTTGTAACCCGAATTTGGGGCCCCATATCTCAGGGCCACTTAGTGCTAGGAACCCCAAATATATGAATATGTTATAGTGTTAGCCCAACTGTGTTAGCGCACCAAATTTGGGGTTTCTAGCACTAAGTGGCCCTGAGATATAGGCCCCCAAAGTCGGGTCACAAAATGTCATTCTCTGCTGCAGAAATACTTGACATTTTACAACCCGACTTTGGGGCCCCATATCTCAGGGCCACTTGGTGCTAGAAACCCCAAATTTGAATATGTTATAGTGTTAGTCCAACTGTGTTAGCACACCTGGGTCTAGCTCTGAGGAAGGGGGTGCGCCCCCCCCCCCCCAAAATGCGTTAACTGTACCCTGTGTTCTGTGCATGTCAATGCATTGTGTTTATGGCCTTTTGTCAGTTGCATTTTGTGAGTACCCACTTTTATACAAAAATTTCTTGTAAAGTCTTTTTTTTTTCAATAAAAATAACAAACCTGTTAGGCCTCATGCACACGAGACGCTGTTAAACTCGCGTTCAGAGGCAGTTGGACACTTTTTTCAACTGCCCCTGAACCCATTCAATGTTATCCTATGTGTCCATGTACACAGTCTTGTTTTTTGGCGTTTTTAGGCAGTTGCGTTTAACCTCGTTTTTCCAGAAGCAAAAAAATGGGTTCAGACGCAAAAGTGTTCCACTTCTGTTTTTCTTATAGTTCCTTTCGGATTACCCCATCTGAGGAAGGCAGCATCCACCTAGTTCTGGGATACCATATATACCTTTCACACCACCATTTTATCTGACATCTGTTACTCCTCACCTTGGAAGCACTGGAAGTGACTGTTTGTTTCCTACCTCTCCTGTTTACAGAAACCAATGGCTCAATCTGAATGAACACACACCAGTGAACGAGTCAAAAAGCAGTAAAATCATTCCTTCAGAGGGCTATGAATGAAGACTCAATCAGACAAAGAAAGCCAAGAAGCAGGCAGCTTTTACTGTGCACTATTACATATACTATATGAATACAATAGAAACACAAACAATATAAAATATGAAACAAACACATATAAATAAACCATCCTAAAATCTTTTAGTGGTATTAAAAAAAACTGTGCTCAGAACCGTGGCAGCTTTTCTTTATATTGCTCTGCTGTTTACATCAGAGGGGGTCATTTTAAAGCAGCTTGTCTGCAGTCAACAGTATCCAGTATGTATGTCAAATCATTTCATGGAAGCCAAATTCAAGCAAAAAGAAAAAAAATGGCAGTCAGGTATAAAACGGACAGGTGGTCCATAGGTGCCCCCTGTCCTCCCTCCATCCACAGTGGAGGCATTCTAATACAAGAGGTGTGTTACTGGCCAGATCACCAGGTGAAAAAGGGGAAAAAGCCTAAATAAATAAACAAAACTAATACAGCCACCACATCTGATTGGTAAGCTGCAATATATAAAATGTTGGTTTTGGGATGAATACCACTTTAACTCATGAACGGAGCTTTAGAAAATAACAGTGAATCAGTCAAAACGGTTTATACTGCACAAAGCTTTTATCTAATCAACACATTACTGATTTTATTATTTTCTCACGATAATCTAAAGGAGAAGTACTGCTTGAAAAAAGTATCACTAACTTAAAATTGTTTCCAAAGTATGATTTCTTCACCGTCTGCATGACTTGAGATTTGGCAACCATATATTACTTACATATTTGGTGCTAAAAGTGTCCCTTGTGACAACCCAGCACAGACATCAATGAGTCAGTAATCTAGCATTATGTGTAAGAGGGTCAACAATGGTAGCCCCTTATATCTTCTATGACAGGGAGAATTTATTAGTGAATTACAGATCAAATCTGACAGTCCACATTACCTGCCAAAATGCAGAACAATTACTGGATAGAATATAAGAACTAAGCACTTGTGTGTTTCCCAAGTGACGCCAAAGACCAATCAGAATCCAGTCACGTTGAACATCCAGACTACATGGTATCAATATGCAACAAACTTTTCGCATCCTCTGCCAAACCCAAGGTTTGGATTTGGCATCAAAATGTGTATATGAGCAAATCTGATGAAGACCAGGACCCGAGGAGTAGGCAGCATCTGTAATTGGGTTCAAGATTTGCAAAGACTTTTAAACACAAAAACCACACGTACTCCTATACTGTACATAACAATCAAAGGAACTGTTTTTTTTTTTTTTTCACTGACCCATCTGCAGTGTCTAGGAGGAGTCCTCCCCACCAGAGCTTACCATCAACTGACAGCAGACATAACCAATGAAGACAGCCAACGTGCAGACAAGTTCAGTCCACACAGGTATCTCCGCATCCACACTGTTCAATTTACTAGAGCTGATCTACAATACGCAGCACATTTCAGCTTTTGGAACCAAGCAGTAAGATATGCTTAGAAAGGCAAATCAGCAAATAAAGGAGTTCTGAATTTCTTTTATGTGGCTTCAAGACTCCCCATTTGATGTAACCAATCCATAGATGTGCAATACTCAAAGTTCCCTCAAATACAAATAAAGTCTCCATGGGATAAAATAACTATTGTATCATTAACTGAACATCCATTTTCTAGATTTACCATGTCATTCATCTCAAAATGCATTTTTAATGCCCTATGTAGTCTTATAAAAAAAAAAAAAAAAACAGGCCAGAGCATACAGTTACAGACTCTCCTCTGAAGGGTCATATCAAACTAGCAATCTTGTCACCGATGACACCTAGCCAAGAGCAGAATCAGTCAGGTGCAACAGAACCCTTCCCCAATGTGCACTGATCCTTCCCTGGCCGAAACACTGTAGAACAATCTCTGGGTCCCAGAGAAAACCCTTGGAATCATTTTCAGGTTTTGGGCACCTCAGCTAAAACAGTTCATTGTGGGTCAGTGGATATTAGGGCTGCTGAAATTAATCGCAGCATCGATGCATCGCGATTCGGGTGTCCCCGATGCGGCATCGATGCATGCGACCCGAAAAATCGATGTCTGGCCCCGCCCCCTCCCGGGAGAGCGCTCCGTACGTAAAGCTGTTACTAGTGTGTGTATTTTCCGCTCATGTGACTCTCGGCCGCGCCTCCCTCCTCTGAGTCCCCTGATTTCAGCCCCGCCCACTGACTGGAGCTATCAGGTCAGAAGAGAGGCGGGCGGGGCTGACATCAGGAGAGACGTGAGAGGAGGGAGGCGCGGCCGAGAGTCACATGAGCGGAAAATACACACACTAGTAAAAGCTTTACGTACGGAGCGCTCTCCCGGGAGAATTCCCTGCTCAGGAAAGATGTGACAACCGGCGGAACACCGGCGGCTGGAGTGGAGATCGGGGGGAGATGGTGAGCAGGCAGATCGCCCTGCTCATTACAGGTTGCCACCAGCACCGGCGGAGCAGCATGTAAGTACAGAGGGGGAGGGGGGGCGCTGTGACACAAGTCCATATCATACAATTGTCTTCTATGTGCATTCATCACACCACAACTCTGCATTATTGTCCCCAGTCTGTGACCATCTCCTGTGCCATGTCCCCAGTCTGTGACCATCTCCTGTGCCATGTCCCCAGTCTGTGACCATCTCCTGTGCCATGTCCCCAGTCTGTGACCATCTCCTGTGCCATGTCCCCAGTCTGTGACCAACTCCTGTGCCATGTCCCCAGTCTGTGACCAACTCCTGTGCCATGTCCCCAGTCTGTGACCAACTCCTGTGCCATGTCCCCAGTCTGTGACCATCTCCTGTGCCATGTCCCCAGTCTGTGACCATCTCCTGTAGCATGTCCGCAGTCTCTGATCATCTCCTGTAGCATGTCCGCAGTCTCTGATCATCTCCTGTAGCATGTCCGCAGTCTCTGACCATCTCCTGTAGCATGTCCGCAGTCTCTGATCATCTCCTGTAGCATGTCCGCAGTCTCTGATCATCTCCTGTAGCATGTCCGCAGTCTCTGATCATCTCCTGTAGCATGTCCGCAGTCTCTGATCATCTCCTGTAGCATGTCCGCAGTCTCTGACCATTTCCTGTAGCATGTCCGCAGTCTCTGATCATCTCCTGTAGCATGTCCGCAGTCTCTGATCATCTCCTGTAGCATGTCCACAGTCTCTGATCATCTCCTGTAGCATGTCCGCAGTCTCTGATCATCTCCTGTAGCATGTCCGCAGTCTCTGATCATCTCCTGTAGCATGTCCGCAGTCTCTGACCATCTCCTGTAGCATGTCCGCAGTCTCTGATCATCTCCTGTAGCATGTCCGCAGTCTCTGATCATCTCCTGTAGCATGTCCGCAGTCTCTGATCATCTCCTGTAGCATGTCTGCAGTCTCTGATCATCTCCTGTAGTCATTTGGGGGCAGTCTGGAGCTCCTCTTTAAGTTGTCTGCACTGATTACACTTTGCTACATGCAAGGAGTGTTGTCTTTTTTTTAAGAACAGATAAAATTTAAAAAATGGAGTTCTTCTGACTACTTAAATTTTTTGGATGAAAACCGCGCGCAGTAATCGTGATGCATCGTTAATCGTGGACCTGATAATCGTAATCGAATCGAATCGTGAGGCCAGTGAAGATGCGCACCCCTAGTGGATATAATGCTTCTTATATTGGTGGCCTGGGGGAAGTATGCACCTCCTTTCAGTGGCAGTCAGAATGTCACTCATAAAAGATCACTAAAAAGATTATTGGTGTCATTCAGCTGCCTCTGCCAAGTGAATCTGGCCCCAGAACTATGGAAATGGAGGAACCAGAACTAGCACCATCAGATGAGAGTGCAATCAGTCACAGCTCAAGCTACCCATAGCAATCTCTAGAGGAACCCTAGTTGAGAATGGCTGCTGTAGAATCTCAACAGCATGGAGGCATCAACAAGTGAAGCCACAGAAGAAGGTGCCCTCTTAGTAATCCAGTTGTTATCCAGATGGTCACCTTTAAAGCCTACTTTACAGGTTTTAGTGAACTTTAACCACTTCAATACCAGGCACTTTCGCACCTTCCTGCCCAAACCCATTTACAGCTTTCAACGCTGTCACATTGTAAAAGACAATTGCGCAGGCATGCTACACTGTACCTAAACTAAATTATCATTTTGTTCCCACAAATAAAAGAGTTCTTTTGGTGGTATTTAATCACCTCTGCGGTTTTTATTTTTTGTTAAAGAACAATTTTGAGGAAAAAAAAAAAGTGTTTTTTCTTTGTTTCTGTTTTAAAATTTTGTAAATAAGCAAGTTTTCTCCTTCACTGATGGGTACTGATAAGGCGGCAACAATGAGATGGCACTGACGATGGGCACTCATAGGTGGCACTGAAAGGCTGAACTGATGGCTGGCACTGAAAGGTTGCACTGACAGGAATTTTTAATTGGCACAGATTGGCAGCTGCCTGGGCACAGATTGGCAGCTGCCTGGGCACAGATTGGGATATCCTTGGTGGTCTAGGGTGGCATACCCGTGGTTCTGTGTGATGGCCATCCCTGGTGGTCCTGGCGGCATCATCCTGGTGGCCCTGGGCAGGCATCCGAGGGGGTGCTGCGCTGATAATCTCCCCTGTCAGGAGAGCCACTGATCGGCTCTCCTCTACTCGCATCTGTCAGACGCGAGTGAAGAAAAGCAGGTAAACGGCTCTTCCTGTTTACATCGTGGTCAGCTGTCATTGGACACGGCTGATCATGTAGTAAAGAGCCTCCGTCAGAGCCTGTTTACCGAGATCAGTGTAGCAGTGTGTCAGACTGACATGTCGCACCACCGATGGACACACGCTGGCAGTTATCCTGCTGGACGTCATGACGCCCAGTCAGGATAACTGAACCACCGCCCGGCCGTCATTCTGCTATAGGCCAGGCAGGAAGTGGTTAAACAGCTTATTAGGACCAAGATGGTCGAAATTAACCATTTCCTTAATGAACACATGTAGCGGCTGTTCGTGCTGTATAAACTGTATGTAGCATCAGACTTCCTGCCCCGCTCCTGGAACAAAATGGAGTCCGCATTCACAGGAAGCTTTGTATTTTCTGAATGAATACAAAGCTTCCTCTGAGGCAGAGATTGTGATGTCATCTGCCCACTTCTCCGTCCCGCCAATCAGAGGAAGCCTTGCATTCATTCAGAAATGACAAAGCTTTCTGTGAATGGCCAAACGGCACTCACCCTGACTCGATTTTGATCTGGGAACAGTAGAGGAAGTCCTTATATCGCAGCTGGAACACAGTGCTGCATATTGTATGTAGCTGTATACAGGCTATATACAGTTCAGACAGTGTTGACAGCATGTGTTAGTGAGGGAAAAGGTTCTGTTCCTCTCTTTGGTGCAGTGTATTGTGCTGATTAGATCATAGTTATGTCATGCTCTAGCATCTGGTGCATATCTCCTCAATACCAGGCTAAATAACAGAACGGATAGTTCCTCATTGGAAAACGTTGTATTATTAAAGTGTTTCTAAACCCAGGATCCTGCATTCACTATATCTGGTCTCCAACAGTACATGGAAATGCAACAGTTTTAGTATATAAACTGCTAAATACCTTTTCTCATTAGCAGTTAGAGCAGTCTTGTGACTTGATTAAAGCTTGTAGGAGGAGCTTTCATTCTCCCATGATTATCCTATGAGGACGCAGGACCCCTGACCCTCTGTCTGGACAGTGCAGATTGGCCCTTTGCTGATCACACACACCCTCCCAAGAAACAAAAAAAATCTCTAGCAATACACACCAAACTGAGCATGTGCAGCATGTCCCCTAGCCTCTGTACTATCTGGAGATGGTTTGGGGACTGTGGAAGAAGAGGAGGATCAGAGAAGACAGCATCAAACAACATTTTTACACAATGTGCAGGAGTAACCCCTTCCACAGTGAGTATAACAAGCACGCTTTACTGCATATACACACAAATTTTACTGTTGTGGGTTTAGTAACACTTTCAGGGAAAACTAAATCCAAGAACAAAGATGCAATATTTTGCAGCCTACAGTCCTGAGATGCGCTGGCTTCATTCAGCAAATACCTATTAATCATACCATAAATTCAGTGTGTCACTTTGACCCCTTTCACACTGGAGCATTTTGCAGGCGCTATAGCGCTAAAAATAGCGCCTGCAAGCCGCCCTAAAACAGCTGCTCCATTCACTTCAATGTGAAAGTCCGAGTGCTTTCACACTGGAGAGGTGCGCTGGCAGGGCGTTAGAGAAAGTCCTGCCAGCAGCTTCTTAGGAGCTCCTCCACCGCTGCTCCCCTTTGAGATCAATCGGGCAGCGCTGCGATACCGCCGCCAAAACGCCGCTCCGGCGGCGTTTTGCGGGCGGATTTAACCCCTTTTCGTCCGCTAGCAGGGAGTTAATACCACCCCGCTAGCGGACGAATAGTGCTGCTAAAACGACAGTAAAGTGGCACTAAAAATAGCGCCGCTTTACCGCTGACGGCACAGTGTGAAAGGGGTCTTTTTGTGAGTTAGCTTCTTAGCTACTAGTGGTAAACTACCAACTGCCCTGTACAAACAACTCTTATCTTCATTTCAGGTCTATCTTCTGTAAAATACTCATTCCCACTCCCCCCCAATGTAACAGAGATGAAAGTCCTGCTTGTATTCCAAACCAGGAGAGCAGCCTAGTGACAACCACGGCTCCTCTACAGATACAGTGGAGTGAGTGGAGCCACCCAGGAACAGAAACTGTGTTATTTGGGATACCACGTAAAAATAAAGGACAAAAAAAGCCTGAGGAAAGAAAACATGTTTGCAGCCACTACATCTACGGACTGGCAAGCTTCAATGGGTTATATTTTTTGTTTTTGATTTTAGATACACTTTAGGATCATGTGGGACCAATGGAGGAAGTGTTGCAACCTTAAAATGTTGCCATGTATGTACAATATCTTATTGCATAAGAGACAATATACAGTAGCTCCTATTTTAGAAAAACAAAACTTGCCAAATCTCACACTAGGAACTCTAAGCGGTCTAGTAGTTTAACCTTATTGAAAGAAAAGGGAAAGCATCCCTGTTCTTAGATTATTCAAGAGATTTCTTAAATGCACATAAATCCCGAAAGTGAACGTTAAAGTGTTATTATACCCAGAGTGCCAAATTCATATAGATCATTCTTATTTCTCACACTGAAAGGAAATATATGTTCTACACAGGAAGTACCCCAAATACTTTTGAGAAGAGTTCATATACAGTGGTCACGTGACATCTCTGTGACGTCCTCTGCACTGTGAGATCTAGAGGTGAAGGAATAATCCTGTGATGCACCTAGAAGTGTCATTTCTGGAAGTGTATAAACTGGCAGCGAGGCACTCTGGATGCACAATGTGGAACCTCTCAAGCTTGTGGAATGGGTCAAGTGTGGCAGCTAGCAAAGAGAAGAAGAATGTTTAAATCATGCCTGCTAGATCCCTGCTAAATGATGCAGTGATCATGTGGAGCAGAGAGGAGAAGATGGGAGGACGTCAGTCCAAGTCCTGGGGCCGCCCCCAAAGCAGATGCAAAGAGTCACATGGGGGGGGGGGGCTTGCAGAGAGAAAATAAAGGACTTCCTCTGAGTACAGCGGCAGAGCATGTGCACACAGGGTGACAACACTACAGACGGAGAATTGGATGCTAACGAGTTGCCACCAACTCTTAAGAAGTGAGAAGAAACAGCAGCATCAACCAGGTTAATTACTAACGTAGAGCACCTGCACGATTCAAAGCTTCAGCTAAAACTGAACCTGAAGTGTGAAAACAATACTTGAACTGCTAGTTGCAATATAAAGCCATGTGCCAAACCCAGAGTTTAACGGCATGCAATTAACTAGATTTCCTGACCAAGAGCCTGGCCCAAATCCTTCTAACCTCTTAAACCTCTCACTTGACTGGCATGATCCTCATCCTTGTGATGGGCAGTGAGGATTAAGGGATAAGTTCACCTTTAAACAAAAAATAATAAATGCACGTTTTCTTGCAGATAAAATAAATGTACATTTGTTATTGTTTCTGTTTCTGGAGCCTCCAAAGCATTGAATCAATGATGAGCAGATTGCTGGTGCCTTGCAGGTCTCCTGCAGACTTGTCAGTGTATCTGTGTGCCCAAACATTGTCCCGCCCAGCCAAGCTTCTTTTTTTTTTTTTTTTTTTTAATTTGTGATAGCTGGTGGGGAAAGCAGATCCCCGCTAGCTGTCAGAACGGGCGACTGGGTGGGGAGGCGGGTGGCCGGTCCATTCGTAACATGTTAAATGTTACAACCTGAATATGGGTGTAACATGTTACAAAAGGTGACCTTATCCTTTAAACAACACCTTCACCACCTTTTTCTTCTTCAAAACTGAAGTTTAGGTATTGATATTTTTGCATAGTTACAATGGTCCAGCCTGGACCAATTTGTTTACAGTGCACAGTTTAGTGAGGGGTGCTGAAGAGTTGTAAAAGTGGGTGGAACTCCACTTTAAAGCAACAATAGACTCTGGGGGAAAAAAGAGATTATTTTTCAAGTATGTACTCAAAGTGGTTCTAAAGGCAGGAGGTTTTTTTTTTTTATTTTAATGCTTTCTCTGCACCAAGGTTATAACCCTCTGCATGCAGCTCCCCCAAGCCCCTCCTTATATTTACCTGGGCCGATCTCGATCCAAGCGATGTGCACGAGAGCAGAGGCGCTGGGCTCCCTCCCTTGTCATTGGCTTAGACACAGCAGAAGGAGCCATTGCTGTCAATCAAAGCCAGTGAGTAGGGGTGGAGGTGGGGCCAAGCTGGGCTCTTATACAGAGTTTGAACAGAAGGTACAAAAAAGTACCTTCTATTGCTCTCAGCCTCCTTCACATCTCCGAATTACTTTCTTTTTTTTTTTTTTTTTTTTTTTTTTTACCACCTTTTTTTATGCTGTGTTCAGCTGTGATCTAACTTCCATTTAGAGGTGGCTACAAACATCAATGAGGAGTATAAGAATAGGTTCAGGAGCTTACAAAGGATGTTACGAGTAGGAAAAAAAACCAAAGTAAGAAGCG